>NC_050577.1:119436122-119757679 GCF_011100635.1 Trichosurus vulpecula
AAACATATTTACCTGGCTTCTCCTGTAGAATTTAACAAGAACCTCTTCCTGAGTCCCCCAATTCTTATTTTCTCTTTCATTCTCTGTCTGTAACTCTAGATTTCATTCTTTCTTATTTGTATACAGTTATCCCTTCCACATTATGGGGGTTAGGGGTGCGGTGTCCCTATGATCTAGAAAATCTGCATAAAATTTTTTGGCCCTCCCTTCATACCAGAGAAGAAGTCTAAATTTTTTTCTATTTCTTTTATGGGGTGTTTACAGTATCTTACTGTAAAATTTGAGTTAAGTATTTGGTCATAGGCTATAAGTAGGTCAATGTTAAGTAAAAATACCAGCTTTTGTGTGTCATCAGCTGGCTTTTGCATTCTTTTTGCAAACTTTAACTTTTTACTTAAAAGATAAAATATGTTCATATTATACAAACACTATACATATATTTTATGCATTTCTGAGTTTCTAAACGTTTTCTTTGTCCTTTGTGGCTTCCACAAAACTCCCCCCAAATAGCCGTTTAATTTCTTAAGTCAGCCTGCAACGGGGAAAGTCGCAATGTGAAAGGGATAACTGTATATTTTGTTATGGTTTATGGTGTACATGGTACATGGTGTTTTCCCATGTAGAATGTAAGTTCCTTAATGACAGGGACTTTTTCATTTTTAGTTTTGTATCCTCAGCACACAGTTCAGTGCCTGATACATAGTAGATGCTTCCTAAATGCTTGTTACATTGAATTTATATTTATAATACTATGATCCTGCTTTTTCTTCTTCCTTCTTTCCTTCCTTCCTTCCTTCCTTCCTTCCTTCCTTCCTTCCTTCCTTCCTTCCTTCCTTCCTTTCTTCCCCCCTCCTTCCTTCTTTCCTTCCTTCCTTCCCTCCCTTCTTCCTTCCCTCCCTCCTTCCTTCCTTCCTTCCTTCCCTCCCTCCTTCCTTCTTTCCTTCCTTCCTTCCCTCCTTCCTTCCTTCTTTCCTTCTTTCTTCCCTCCCTCCTCCTTCCTTTCCTTCTTCTTCCCTCCTCCTCCTTCCTTCCTTCCTTCCTTCCTTCCTTCCTTTCCTCCTTCCTCACTCCTCCCTCCTTTCCTTTCTTCATCCTTCCTCTTGTTTTTTTTTCTTTCTCTTAACTGACCATAATTTGGAAGTGGCAGGTTTTTTTTTTAAAGCTAACATGCCATTAAATTTACTAAAATTTTTATATTTCTTGTTTTTACTTTTAAAAATCAATTAAGTTGAACATGTGCCTTCTAAATAATAATTTTTATTTGTGCATGGACATACATTATCTTCACCTCCTGTGAATCACTTACTCTAACAAAATCAATATATTCAACAAGCTATTATTTATTAATTAACTACTATGTACAGAGCACTATGCTAGGCTCTGGGAGAGATAAAAAATTTTCATGCCACCATCTTGGCTCAGGCTCTCAGAGATAAAAAAATTTAACTAAGACACAAGTCCCTGTCCTCATGAAGTTTACATTCTAGTGATGAAAAATAAAATTGATAAAAAAAATTGATAAAATTGCCCACTCAAGACTTGTTATATCATCTGTCATTATCAAAGCACTCATAGAAAGACTGCTGGTGGGTAGTTACACACTTGAGGACTGGATACTGTAAACCATCACCTAATGACTGACCCCCACTTAAAGATTAGGGGAAAAGCACCTTTACTTCTTGCAGAATGGTTGTGCTAGGGGTTTTGGGCACCAAGCAATGATTCACATGGATTCTAGGATCTTTGGTGGTGATGGACAGGCCCTTCTCCAGAATGTTCACCAGTCGAATCCAGAAATGGAAGACAGCTTCAGGGTGTTTGGGATGGAGCTTCATGTAATAGATCTTTTCAGTCACAGTTCTGACCCTCAGGATACGTTGGGACCTGTCATAGATCATGATCTCCACAAATTTCAGTGGGACAATCCTAAGGGCACAAGTGAAGACATCACCAGAGAGAACTAGTCACTTTGGGTAAAATGAATCTGTTCTTAACCAGGATGTCTCATTTTCTGTTGGCCATTCATCAAACACTGCCTAAGGCCTGGATTCCTTTCATCCAATCCAATCAGGTTCCACAAGCAGTCCAGTTCCACAAGTGCCTACTATGTTCCAGGTACTGTGCTAAACACTGAGGGAGTGGCTAGAGATCTAAATATAGTTCTTCTCTGCTTAGAGGAATTCTCTTTAGAAAAGAGTCCATACATACCCTTTGACCTAGCAACACCATTACTATGTCTGTATCCCAAAAGAGACCTATATGTACAAAAATATTTATAGCAGCTCTCTTCTGGAAGTAAAGAATTAGAAATTGAGGGGATGCCCATCAATTGGGGAATGACTGGACAAGTTGTGGTGTGTGAGTATGATGGAATACTATTGTACTATAAGAAATGCTGATCAGGATGCTCTCAGAAAAATCTGGAAAGACATAGGCTGATACAAAGTGAACTGTACTGTGTACAAAGTAACAGCAATATTGTAAGATGATCAGCTGAGAAAGACTCAGCCATTCTCACAATACAGTGATCCAAGACAGTTCTGAAGGACTTAGGATGAAAAATGCTGTCCATCCCCACAGAAACAACCAATGGTGTCTGAATACAGATTGAAGCATACTTTTAAAAAATTATTTATTTTCTTGAATTTTTTTGTTTATGTTTTCTTTCACAACATGACTGCTATGGATATATTTTGCATGACTTCACATGTATAACCTATATTGAATTGCTTGTCTTCTCAATGGGGGTGGGGGTGGGGAGGGAGGAAGGAAGAGAATGTGGAATTCTAAAAAATTGTTTTTACATTCAACTGGAGAAAAATAAAATACTAATTTTTTTAAGAAAGAAAAGAGTCCATAGCATAAATGAAAAGGTCCAACCGCTCAATAAGCCTAGGCCATCTCTGGCTTTAATAATTCAAGAGAAAGTCATCAATCTATTTCCCTTCATGATAGCAGAGGATGGACTTCCTGGACAAGGACTAAGGGTGACTGGAGTAGTTAGGGGAGGAGAAAAGGAATAGATTGTCCACATATTACTGTTCTCAAAACACTTCCCCTTTCTTTAAACTAGCTTCTTAACCTTCTATCCCTTCTTTGTCATCTAAATAATAAACTATTAATATTAATAACAACAATAATGTTGTTATTGTGGTTGATGATGATGTATTTATTACCTTCCTCAGCTCTGCCTAGTTTACTTCAAGACTTGTTCCACCTTCTACCTGAAGCCTTTCCTAATCCTCCAGTTGCTGGTGTCCTCCCCTCCCCAAGCCATCTTGTATTTATTTGGGAATATATGTTCCATATATACTTACATATGTACATGCTGATCCCATCACTAGAATTAAGCTCTGTGATGGCAGAGACTGTTTTGCTTTCAAATCATCATATCCCTAAATCTAATATAGTTCCTGGCACATAGTAGTTTAATCAATACAGAAGGAGGAGGGAGAAAAGAGGAAGAGGAGGAGGAGAAAGAGAAGGAGAAGGGAAGAAGGGGAGGAAGAAAAAAAGGAGGAGGAGGAGGAAGAGGAGAAGGAGGAGGAGGAGGAGGAGGAGGAGGAGGAGAAGAAGAAGAAGAAGAAGAAGAAGAAGAAGAAGAAGAAGAAGAAGAAGAAGAAGAAGAAGAAGAAGAAGAAGAAGAAGAAGAAGAAGAAATAAAATAACAAGATTGCTCAAATTAAACCCTTGGTGACCATTTGTGTTTTTTCTTTTTTCTGCTCCTAGCTGCTGAGTAGCCCCTACGCCAGCCATTCAGTCATAAAAGTCCACTTCCAATTCCCTCTCCTTCAAATGTTTATTAATTTTACTTATTTTGTTTACCTACTAAGAGTGATAGTTGGTGGATTGATGGGTTTGGTCCATGTTGATAAATGTCCCTGGGGCCAGGTGACCTTAGCCATCAGGAAGATGTTTGGTAGTGGCAGGCTTGGCACTGAGGAGGTCACTCCAAGGACCACAGTTGTGGACCTATCCTCAACATCTACCCAGTCCTCAGTCTTTGTGACCTGAAAATCAATTCCAATGGCAAAGATCAGAGAGGAACTGAAGCTTGGTGGCTGAAGGAGGAAGGAATTAGGGAAGGATGAGAGAGAAAAGGGAAATATTAATTGGTAACGATAAATAATTCTTGAAGTTTGGCATGTGGCTCCCAGTGTGGCAATGTTTAGGTCTCAATAGACACTGAGATGGGTAGATAGATCCCACCCAGGCTGGTCCAGATGAATGATTTGGTCCTTTCCTTTCATATTTGTATAAGTCCCCTGTACTCCTGCCAAACTAGATAACTCTCTGTCCTCTGCATATGTCTTATATCTTCCCTCACCTCTGTACCTTTCCTCACATTGTTCTCTCTGCCTGGAATGTCCTCCTTATCTTTTCCCAGACACAACACTCAGTTATTGAGATCCTATTTATCCCTCTGAAGCCTAGCTTAAGTACCACCTCTCTTCTCTGAGACCTTCTCTGATACCCCCAAGTTGTTAGTGATCATTCCCCTCAAATCTCACAGAACTTTATGCCTCTCACAAACTTATCACACAATTTTGTGAATCATAGCTATCTGTATGCTTGTGATACACCCCTAATTAGACTGTAAACCCCATGAGGGCAGGGACACACTGAACTTTTTGTCTCCCCCAGTGTGCTCTCTATATAGTAGATGCTTAATAAATGTTTGTTAAGTTGTATTGTTATTTATCCTTTTATGTATATGTTTTACCCCCCCCCCCAACTAGAATGTGACGTCCCAGGGCAGAAATTGTTTGGTGTGTTTAGTAACGGTGTTGCTGCTATAAAAAGGAATGAGAGGCATCATGTTGGTTGAATAGGGAATTCAATTGGAGTAATGAATACTCTTAAGTACTAGGGAATTAGTACTAGGCAATTACTAAGGAATATCTACAAGTTAATTATCTACAGCAAATTTTTAATCCCACACTGGCTTCTCTTGCCAACTAACACATTTCTGAGGCTGATTTCACTTGTCTGTGATAACCGAGACCTCTGCCTCGTGACGGCTTTCTACTAAGTAAATTACAGTTACTGCGACCTATCTGCCTCCTTGCTGAAATTCAGTGAAAAATGTGATGAAATTTCTAGGTATGTGTTACCCAATCAATAATAAATCCTAAGCTCTCCCTGCAAAACTTCCCAAGAATAAATCATAAGGGGTCTGCCCCCATCAAATATAAATGAAAGCACATTGCCCCTAGTCAGTTGATACTGCTTAACTCAACACTCCCAAATGCAAGCAATATACTACCATTCAGGGACTCGTCCTGAGTGGGAGCCTTCCAAGGAATGGTGAGTCCTGCCCCGACCCCAATCCTGGAGGTTGATGCACTCATTTTGATGAGTATCCTTAAATAAAGTTTGCAATAGTAGCCTCTTTTCAAGAGTCTTTAAGATCTATCTCACTTTTTCCACCTCCCTCACCGAGCCCTGGGCAAAATTGAGGCAGAAGGTAAGGTTACCCACTTTATCACGGCTATGTTCTCTTGTTTTAACTAATTGCTCTGGCCCCACATGACTCTCGACCCATCGGGTCATGGGCATCAAGGATCTGTTGTTTGAACACTCCTTCTCTGGCCCTGCCCCCTTGTTGGGAAGGGACCTGATGGTGAAATTGGGAAGCCAATTTTCTCTAGTTAAACCTCATAACTCCCTTTTCCCTCTGTCTACCAGACCTCCCCATGTTCCCCCAGAGCTGTGGGAGAGGGTTGAGCCAATTGTTTGGGATCAGGGAATTCCTGGGCAAGCTACTTCTGCCACCCCAGCCATAGTTCCCCTCCATTGCCTTCAATATCCAATTAAGCCCAAGGCTTGGGAGGGACTGCAACCATTAATTGCCACTCAAGGCCCAGACTCACTCCCTCTAGAGTGGAGCCCCTACCCAGCACAAGCTTTTGGGACTTTGAAAACTAAACTGACCACCACTCCAGCATTAGCTTTACCTAATCTAGGAAAACCTTTCACTCAGTATGTTGATGAAAGGAGAGGACAGGCTTTGGGAGTCCTAACCCAGTCCTTAGGACCTGACTCCAAGCCAGTTACCTGTTTTTCAAAACAATTAGACTCCATGGCTGCTACAGCCACTCTAATTGAAGCTTCTAAACCTCTAGCTGACCAGCTTTTAGAAGTTCTGACTCCCCATCGAGTCCAGAGCATCCTAGAAGCAGAGGGCCACCAGTGGCTAGCTAACCACAAGCTCAACAAATATCAAGACTTGCTCTAAGATCTATCTCACTTTCTCTCTAGCTTCTCACTAAATTTTTCTGGGTAAAAAAGGGTATGAAATTCATTAGAATTCCCCCCTTCCCCAAACTCCCCCTCCCAAATGCAACAATTGTCACTGGGTGTGAGCTTTGAGAGCATAACTAATTTTAATATTACCTTAAACAAAACATAGTTAGGTAGGTAAATCAGCTGCCAAAAAATGTCCTTTGTTTCAGAGTTATTTGAGGATGTTTTTTATTTATTTGTGGTGCTGCTGCTACCCTCTATTAATGAATATGTATTAGGTATACAAGCTAGCTTCCTTATTTGTTAGCAGATCCACTAGCTGTTTTGTATGACCTGGGGCACATTGCTTCAGCTCTCTGGGACTCAGTTTCTTCATCTTCAAAGGGTTGTAACTAGCTAATAACTGGTATTTGTGTAGTTCTCATAAATATTAGAGGTGGGATTTGAACACACTTTATCTTCCTGATTCTGAACCCTGAACTCTAGCTTCTACCCCATACTGCCTTCTCAGAATGAGGCCTAAGGTTCCTTTGAGTTCTGAAATTCTCATTCTAAATAGTCAGTTTACTACCAATTTGGCACATTGCTATCAAACATTATGGACACAATCCCCTGGAATCTGTGTGAACACATCTTTGAGCAGGATTGTGATTCCAGGGCTGGAAGTTTCTTGAAGGCAGACACTTACTATAGACACTTGTTGAATTGCCCATCTCAACCCAGGATTCAGGAGGAGCTTAATCTCAGTAAACCTGTTTTTTTTTTTATTTGTAATATGGGAATGATGACTCTTGCACTGCTTACTCCAGAGGGTCATTATACAAAAGCATTTCATAAAGCTTAAAGCATTGTCTAAATGTGAGTTATTGTTTTCATCTCCATGCATTTGAATAGACAGCTGAAGTATCAATAGCCTGAAATTCCACCCTCCATTACCACCCTGGGTGGTACAGTAGCTAGAACACTGGTCAGGGAATCAGGAAGATCTGAGTTCAAATCCTGAACTTCTTGTTCATCCTTCATTTTCAGAAAGGACAAATGACATCACTGGGTGATGTCTTGACTTGCTCATATATTAGATTTAAGTGAGGCAGAGCTGCACAAAGTCATCAACCTTACCATCTCTTCCTGAGTCATTGAAGTCCAGTGGCAGGACAAAAGTCAAGACTTGGGCAATGGCCCAAGATGCAGTGCATGACTTTGGCACCTTGGATGTCTGACCAAGCTCTAAGTGCTCCACAGTGCTTGCTGCCTTCATGGACATTGGGACAAATTATTCTCATCCACCCATTCTGTGGGAGGAAGTCTTCACATGTTTGGGGTGGACATGCTCCTAACTCACCAACAGGTTTGAGGCCTGTCAGATACCCTCACACTGGTTTAGCCTGTCTACTGAGGTGGTTTTACCAGGGTATGATCATTGCACATGCCACAGCTTCTTGGAGCCACAGGTGAGAGTTGGAAGATAGGTAAACACCAAAAGGGGATGAGCAGCCCTGAAAAGGGCTCTGCAAGCCCTCACACAAGAGTGCTAGACCTCCTGAACACCCTATATATGCCCTGTGACTCTGGACAAGTCATTTAACTGCTGTCTGCCTCAGTTTTCTCAGCTGTAATGGTAATAACACCAATTATCAAATGATACAACATTTGTGAAACAATGTAGTGCCTGTAGGGTACAATAGCAATGATATTATTATTAATATTCTGATAAATACTTGTTTCCTTCCTCTCCAATTTCCTTAATTTTCCTCTTCTGGAAAAGAAGAATTCAAGCCCCATGTCCTTATAAAGTCTTTCTTTGTTTTACCATCCCACTCCTCAAGGATGTCTCCCCTCTTCTGAACTCATAACACTTATTTCCAGGTCAACTTATTTAGCATTCCTCCTAGAATCATAAAATCTTGTTACCAAAAGGAACCTTAGTGATCCCACTTATCCAACCTCCTTATATGTAATATCTTATATGTCTATATTAATAAATTATCATCTATGTGTTTTCCTGCCCAAACCAAACTATAGGCATTGAGAGAGCTCTCTTTATATCCCCACTACATAGTGCAATGCCCAATTACACTGTCAGCATATGTTTGTTGATTGATTTGACTAAAACTGTACTATACATTTGAAATAACTCTAGACAGTATAAAATACCCGGGAGTATATCTGCCAAAATGAACCCAGGAACTACATAAGCATAATTATAAAATATTTTCTATACAAATAAAATCAGATTTAAATAATTGGAGAAATATTAATTGTTCATGGGTAGGCAGGGCCAATATAAGAAAAATGACAATGTTATCTAGACTAATTCATATATTCAACACAATCTCAATTAAATTATGAAATTTTTTAAAAGAATAATAACAAAATTCATTTGGAAGAACAAAAAGTCAAGAATATCAAAGGAAATATGAAAACATGCAAAGGAAGGAGGTTTAGGAGTACCCAATGTTAAACTATATTTTATAAGGCAATAATTATCAAATCTTTCTGGTACTGGCTAAGAAATAGAAAGGTAGATAAATGGAATAGAGTAGACATAGAATTTATAGCAGCAAATAAATATAATCTTGTATTTGACAAATGTAAAGACAAGATTTAGGGATAAGAATTCATTATTTGGTAAAAATTTTGTCGGGAAAACTAGAAAGCAGTATGGCAGAAACTGGGCGTAGACCAATATCTTACACCATTTACCAAGATAAGGTCAAAATGGATACATGAACTAGATGGAAAGAGAGCTATTACAAGAAACTTAGAAAAATATGGAACATATTACTTGTCAGACTTATGGATAGGCAAACAAGTTGTAAATAAACAAGAGGTAGAAAGCAAAGTTACATATAAAATGGGTCATTTCAATGACATTAAATTTAAAAGGTTTTGTACAAATAAAACAAATGTAGCCAAGATAAGAAGGAAAGCAGAAAATTGGGGAAAAATTTTTATAGACAGCTTATCAGATAAAGATCTTATATCTCAAATATGTAGAGGACTTTGTCAAATCTATAAGAATATGAATCATTCCCCAATTGATAAACAGTTTTCCAGTGAAGAAATAAAAATTTATAGTCAGATATAAAAATGCTCTAAATCATTGTTGATTGCAATGCAAGCCTTGCAATCAATTATTGAATGCAAATTAAAACAATCTTGAGCTATCATTTTACACTTACCAGACAGACTAAAATGATTGAAGGGAAAAGTGACAAATGTTGGAGGGGATGTGGAAAAATTGGGACACTAATTCATTGTTGGTGGAACTGTGAACTGATCCAACAATTTTGGAGAACAGTCTGGAATTATACCCAAAGAGAGATTAAATTACCTATACCCTTTGACCCAGCAATACCACTACTAGGTCTGTTTCCAAAGATGATTAGGGAAAAAGGAAAAGAATTTATATGTTCTAAAATGTTTGTAGCAGCTCTCTTTGCAGTGGCAAAGAACTGGAAATTGCAGGAATGCCCATCAATTGGGGAATGGCTAAACAAGTTGTAGCATATGTTTGTGATAGAATACTACTGTGCTGCAAGAAATGGTGAGCTCAGTGATTTTAGAAAAGCATGGAAAGACTTACTAATAAAGGACATATGAAGAAAGATGCTATTTGTATCTGGAGAAAGAACTTATGAAAGTTCTGGAGAAAGAAGCATGTATAGAATGATTTTGTATATATCTATACATATACCTATTTGTGTCTAATGATAGCCATCTGGGGAGGGAGATAGGGAAGAAAAAAAGAAATTTACATGATAATTTTGTTGTAAATTTGAAAGAAATAACAAGTTGTGCATAGTAGATTTGAAGTTTCATGCGCAGTCATCTTTTTTATTGTACTGTGTTATGGAAATGCTTGTTTTATTTCATGAAGTGAAAAAAAAAACATTATGTTACACAAACTCATAGGCCTAGGACTCAGGCATATAAGACTTTTAAGATGAATCTAAACCAGTATCCCAAACCCATAGTGGTATATTATTTATTTAAGTCAGTAAGGCTCAGTTTTGTGAGTTATACCATGATGACAATTTCCCTCCTGATTTTGAGAAAAAAAAGTTCTATGGACCCAAAGAATCAATGCATATCAAAATTGTCCAGCCCCGGCCTTCAGGGAAGATTTTCCCAAACATTCCCAATAGTGGAAGGTAGAATTCAAAGGCATAGCTCTAGCATTGACTTTTCACTGAGTCTTAATCTCATTACCACTCTAGCTATCTCATTTGGGCATGGTTCAGAAGGGTAGGGTGGAGGGGTAGGCAGGCAAAGACAGAAGGTAGGTACAGAGTATAGAGATTCAAAACTAAAGAACTTTTTTCTCAGTGGTTCAGACCTGATGCCCTTATACAGCCAAAACTCTGTAAGTAGCTCAATTATCCTGAGGAGAATTCAGAAACTAACACCATCCTTCCTTCACTCCCCAACCCCCCCACCCCAGGAATTCCAAAGCTAATATGCATCTTTTAGTCATCTCCTGGGTATAGGGGTTTGAGAGAGCTCTCCTCTCTCAAAGGAGAGTTGACCTGAAGAACAGGACAAGAGTACCTGGATGAAGTTGCTTTCAAAGACAGCCGAATTGGGGAATAAGTTGAATTCTGGAGAATGAAGCAGCTGGCAGAGTAGACCTTCCTCCACCCCAAGGGCCACTCCAGGATATGGTTCACCAACCATGATGGGTGGGAGGCCCCTAATGTCTGTCATTGGATTCTGGGAAGGGCAGGCTTGATAACATTATAGGTGCCTCACCATGGCCTACCCCGGTTGTACAGTTCTAGTATGGTCACTGAGCTCCTGTGCCACCATCACCCCCTTGTTATAGGCTGTGT
Source organism: Trichosurus vulpecula (assembly GCF_011100635.1). Lineage (NCBI taxonomy): Eukaryota > Metazoa > Chordata > Mammalia > Diprotodontia > Phalangeridae > Trichosurus > Trichosurus vulpecula. The sequence continues at coordinate 119,447,201 of NC_050577.1, forward strand.
CCATGAGGGCCTGGGCAGAGCTGTCAGCTCACAATGGTATATGGGTGACATCAAGGGACTTGACAGCAATAGGAAGAGGAAAGGAGGATGGGGGAGGAAATGCCAACATGTGCCAATGGTTAGGAGACTCCTGGGGGGAAAAGTTGGGTGCCCTCTTTGGAAAAGGGATTTGAGTCCAATTCACTTTAACAGGCATTTATTAAATTCTTAAAATGTTCAAAGGACAGTGCTGGGTGAGGAGATACAAAGACAAAAATAGGACAGTTCATGAAGGGATTGTTTAACATAAAGAAAACTAACTAACACAATTGATTATATCAAAACAAAAGTAACAAAAATCATATGATTATATCAATAGATGCAGAAAAAGCTTTGGACAAAATACAATGTTTCTTCCTATTAAAAAAACACTCAAAAGCATAGTTATAAAGGATTTTTCCTTAAAATGATAAGAAGTATCTACCTTAAACCATCAGCAAGCATTATTTATAAAGGGAGAAGCTAGAAACCTTCCCAATAAGATCAGGAGTGAAACAAGGATGCCTATTATCACCAATATTATTCAATATTGTATTAGAAATGCTAACAACAGCAATAAGAGAAGAAAAAGAAATTGAAGGAAGAAGAATGGGCAATGAGGTAATACAACTATCTCTCTTTGTGATAAGATGATATTCTTGGAAAATCCTAGAGATTCAGCTAAAAGAGTTAGTTGAAATAATTAATAATTTTGGCAATGTATCAGGATATAAAATAAACCTACATAAATTGTTAGCATTTCTACATATCACCAACAAAACCCTTCAAGAAGAGATAGTCAGAGATACCCCATTTAAAATAACTGCAGATTGTATAAAATACGTGGGAATATCCCCACCAAGACAAACCCAGGAACTACAAGAACATAATTATAAAACACTTTTTATACAAATAAAGTCAGATTTAAGTAATTGGAGAAATATTCATGGGTGGGTAGAGCCAATATAATAAAAATAACAATTCTACCTAAACTAATCTATTTACTGAATGCCATCCCAATTAAACTACTAAAAATTATACTATTGAGCTAGGAAAAAAATAATAAAATTCATTTGGAAGAACCAAAGGTCAAGAATATCAGAGAATTTAATGGAAAAAAATGTAAAGGAAGGAGATTTAGCAGTACCAGATCTTAAACTATATTATAAGGCAGAAATTATCAAAACTATCTGGTACTGGCTAAGAAATAGAAGGGTGGATCAGTAAAACAGAGTAGACATACGATACACAGTAGTAAACAATTATAGTAACCTTGTGTTTGACAAAGGTAAAGTTTTAAGCTTTGGGAATAAAAATTTACTATTTGGTAAAAATTGTTGGGAAAACTGAAAAGCAGTCTGGCAGAAATTGGGTATAGATCTTACACCATTTACCAAGATGAGGCCAAAATGGATATATGACCTAGATATAAAGGGAGATATTATAAGACAACTAGAAGAACAGGGAACACATTACCTATCAGACTTATGGATAGGAGAAGAATTTATGAATAAACAAAAGATAGAAAGCATTGTGAGATATGAAATGGATAATTTTCATTACATTAAAATAAAAAGTATTGTACAAATAAAACCAATGTAGCTGAGATTAAAAGGAAGCAGAAAATGTGGGGGAAAAAATTATGGACAGTTTCTTGGATAAAGGTCTCATATCTAAAAGATAGAGAACTTTGTCAAATTTGTAAGAATATGGGTCATTCTCCCAATTGATAAGTGATCAAGGGATACGAACAGGCAATTTTTCAATGAAGAAATCAAAGCTATACATAGTCATATAAAAATGCTCTAAATCATTATTGATGAGAGGAAAGCAAATTAAAACAACTTTGAGAAATCATTTCACACCCATCAGATTGGCTAAAATGATAGACAGGGAAAATGACAAATGTTGGAGTGCATGTGGAAAATTGGGACATTAATACACTGTCCGTGGAATTGTGAACTGATCCAACCGTTTTGGAGAACAATCTGGAATTATGCCTAAAGAGTTATAAAGTTATGTATACTCTTTGACCCAGGAATGCAATTATTAGGTCTGTTTTCCAAGGTGATTAGGAAAAAAAATGAAAAAAAAACCTATATGTTCTAAAATATTTATAGCAGCTCTCTTTGTGGTGGCAAAGAACTGGAAATTGAGGGGATGTCCATCAGTTAGGGAATGGCTAAACAAGTTGTGGCCTATGATTGTGATGGAATACTACTGTGCTGTAAGAAATAATCAGCTGGTTGATGTTAGAAAAGCATGAAAAGACTTGCATGAAACAATGAAGAGTGAAGTGAGCAGAACCAAGACAACATTGTGTACAGTAACAGCAACATTGTCCAAAGAATAATTGTGAACAACCAAGTTATTCTGAGTACTATAAATACTCCAATCAACTACAAGGGACCTGTGAAGGAAGATGCTATTCACCTGCAGAAAAAGAACTAATAAAAAGAAGTACGTATAGTATGGTTTTACATGTATTTATAAGTCTGCATCAAATGGTGGCCTTCTCTAGTGTGGGCTGGGAAGGGAGGCAGTTTGGAATTTAAAATGCAACAAAAAGTAAATTAAATTAAATAAACAATAATAAAAAAGCAAAAAACAAACAAACCACTTTCTCTTCTCAGGGAACTTACTTCCTACTCAGTGGAAACAATGAATACTCAGATAAGTAGATACAAAATGTCCACAAAGTACTTTTGGCAGGGTTGAGGTGTTTACAATGATCCAGGGATCAAGGATGAGAATAGGAATGGCCCCATGTAAGACATGGGACTTAAGCCAAACCTCAGAGGGGAGCTAAGGGTTCCAAGAGGCAGAAGGCAGGATGGAGAGAATTCTGAACATGTGCAAAGGCAGTGAGATAGGAAATGGATAGGATGTTGCGCACTTAGAATAGTAAGCAGGTCAATTTGGTTAGAACATAGGGTATGTGAGGTAGGCTAGTGTGAAATTAGTCAAGAAAGATAAAGTGGAGATAGACTATTGTGTAGGGCTTCAAATAACAAGCAAGAGAATTTGTATCCTAAAGGGAAAATACTGAAGCTTTTTTTAAAAGCAGGAATATAGTTTAGCTTCATGCAACAGGAAAAAAAAACTGCCCAACTCTGCCTCCAGATGCCATAACGCATTGAAATATGAATGTCACAGGAATTAAAATCTCTTCTATTTAAGATATATAGGAGAGATAACATAGCAAAGTATCCCCAAAGAATAATTAAGGAAACAATACACCAAATGATTCAGTCATTTGGAATTCGGATTTCTGGGTCACAGCTAAAAGCACAGAAATTATAAACTCCTGGCTAGGAAATAGAGTATATTGAACAAAGACTGGTAAGGATGTGTTTGCCTGATGCTTCACCAATCTAATCAAAAGGGCTTTCAAATAAAAAAAGAGTGGGAGAGAAAACTGCTGATGTTATCCTCCAACTTAGATCCCATACAAGGTACTTAAATGAAGGAAGAATAACAGTGAGATACCCAAAGGTTCAGAGGAGTACACAAAATCCAAGAAAGGAACCTGCAGAAAAAACTTATGGCCTGAAACACTGTATACTCAAGAGCCTGAAGTCTAAGCAATAAGGAGGATTTTTGAACTGGAAGTCCCAATGCAAGGAAGCAAATTTGACCATCAAACCCTCAACCACAATATGGCTCTGGATGGTTACTCATTTGAAAGAAACAGGATAGGTAAAAAGGGTTGGCTGAGGTAAGGTGGCATTGTATATTAAGAAGGTATTTTTATGTGAGAAAATCTAGGACCAGGATGGGGGAAGCATAGTGAAGAGCATTTGAGTAAAGATCATTGGAAGGAAAAATAGAAATAGATGAGGAGTTTGGGAAATATCACAAGCTAGCATGGAAGAAAGGTGTAATATGATAGGAGATTTTAATTACCCAGACATCTACAGAATCTTCCTCTCCTCCCACCCCCAATAAGAGGAAATAGTATTCTGGATCTGATTCTCATTCCTAGGAAGGAATTGGTTAGTGTGGTAGAGATTATGTGAATCTTGAGAAAAAGACAAAGAATACTCCAGAATTTAGAGAAAAAAACAAAAAAACAAATTTCAAAGGGTTCACAGGAAGGGTTCACTAGGTTTTATCCCATTGTCCAAAATTCTTCAAGACAAGTCAGCTCAGGAGGAATGAGAAGGTCTCAAAAATGTAGCTCTGAAGGCACAAAAAGAAACAAGCCTGGTGAGGAGCAAATTGTCTGAAGAGACTGCTTTGGATGTACAAGGACCTCACCAACAAACTTAGGTTTTAAACAGCTGTGGAAAGAAGTTGGAAGCAAGAGGCAACCACAGAACAAAAACAAAAGTGTGGCGCCGTTCTGCAGAAATGATACCAGGAGTATGAAAACTTGTAATGAATGAGCTAAGGATGGCGAAGAAACCCAAAGACAACCAAAGAAGATGTGGTTTGTTTTAGACGTATTAGGGAAAAAATGAGGATCAAAGAAGACATAGGAACCCTGCTTGGGGTGAATGAGACAATGATAATTAATGACTCAGAGAAGGCAGAGTTGTTCCATCTTTGTTTTACTTGTCTTCTCTGTGAGGGAGAATGTCCTTTGGCTAAAAATTATAAAACAAAAAATAGCTAATGGGAAGTTGATACCTAAGATAAATTAAAAGGTGAGAGAATACCAGCTGACCTTGATGACTCAGGGTAATAGATTCAAAGGCCCCTGAGTCCAGTAAGTTCAGTTTACAGATAAAGTAACAATCCCAGGATCTCACAGCTAGAAGTGCCTTAGATTTGAAATCAGGTCATCCTGACACCTAATTCCTTGGTTTATACCACCTAGCTGCCCCAAAAAGAATCCTGTTGAATAGGCATTCTTTTTCTTATATTTATTTTTTTATTTTTTACCTTTTTTTGGAGGGAGGAAGGCAAGGCAGTTGGGGTTAAGTGATTTGCCCAAGGTCACACAGTTAGTAAGCATCAAGTGTCTGGGGCCACATTTGAACTCAGGTCCTCCTGACTCCAGGGCTGGTGCTCTATTCACTGTACCACATAGCTTCCCTGTGAGTAGGAATTTTTAACATTTTTTTTTATGTGTGTCATGAACCCCTTTGAAAGTTTGGTGAATCCTATGGACTCCTTTTCAGAATAATGTTTTTAAATTTATAAAACAAGGGCAGCTAGGTGGCGCAGTCAGTAGAGCACCGGCCCTGGAGTCAGGAGGACCTGAGTTCAAATTCGGCCTCAGACACTTGACACATGTACTAGCTGTGTGACCTTGGGCAAGTCACTTAACCCCAACTGCCCTGCCCAAAAACAAAAAAAAAAAACAAAAAAAAAATTTATAAAACGAAATATATAGGATTACAAAGGAATCAATTATATTGAAATAGGTATCAAAAAAAATTTTATAAAAAGGTCTTGGATTCCACCCAGGTTAAGAACTCTGTCTTTAGCTGTAACTGGATGTTAACAAGAAAAAATAAAACTAAATGTCCAATTATAAAGATGAAACTTGATGCCCAGGGGGAAAGATTATAAAATGTACCTACCTTCCTTCATTAATAGACTATAGATTTGGAATGCTGCTTATGCTGTCAAATGCAGTTAATGTACAGATCTCTTTTGAACTGTATTTGTTTGTTTTTGTTTTTTATCTTTGTTGCAAAGGAAGTTCTCTTGGGTGGTGGTGGACATCTATTTGGCTTCAGGACCCCATATCCAACATATTGGCATTGAAAAATTACTTAAAAATTATTCCAAGTCTCCATGTCTTCAAGGGGGGAGACAAAGAATGAAGTGCAACCTTCCCATGAGTAACTGAACAAGTTTTATACTTAATGAATTCCATCAATTCATTGGTCAGCCATGCATACAAACCCCTAATAGGTGTGTAGGAAAGTTGTGGCATCCTTTTTGAAACATTTGGAATCCTTTCAACGGCATTCATTCTATTTTAAATAAATCAGATCTTGATCTTTTGAAGTCAGCAGCAGATGATTTTGGTTAATTTTTAAAGCTCTTTTAAAAAAAACAAACCAATTTTCCTATGATTGCAAATTTTCTACCCTCTCCCCCTCCCCCAACTCTTTGATGCTTCACTTACTGTGTGTACTGTTACAATGTGGGTATATTATAAACATTGTTTGTGTGAATATCTGTAGTATAAGTAGAAAAATGTCAACTAAAGCCTTAGGTCAGACTAAGCTGCTAAATTGAATTTTAAGAGGGAAAAAGTTCATGAAATTCACTTCTTTATTTATTATGAGCAATATTTTAATATGGAAACTTTATACATAAAATGCTATTTGGAGTATCTTTTCAATTATCTTTATAAATGTGCATTTGAATAGCTTTACATAAATATTTGTACTTGTGTATCATTATGTTTCTGTGATTTCACTGGTTTAGGGAGCTCCTGGTGAGAAATTTCCCTGACCGATGAAGACTGATATTTGGCAGCTCATAGTCTTAGAAATCATGGGTCCAATCCTAGTCTCTATCCTGTTTCAATCAATCACATGTTCTTCTAACTCTGTAAAACATAGAAGGAAATAGAAGAATGTCCAGATCTTTAAAAAAAATTTTCAATTTGTGTAATACTACTGTGCTATAAGAAATGATGAAATGGTTGATTTTAGAAAAACATTGATAGACTTGCATGAAATAATGAAGGGTGGAATGAGAAAAACCAAGAGAACATTGTACACAAAGTTGTTCCAAGAACAACTTTGAATGACTAATTCATTCTGAGTATTGTAAATACTCAAATCAACTACAAAGGACTTATGAAGGAGGATGCTATCCACTTCCAGAGGATGAACTGATAAATAGAAGTGTGTATAATATGGTTTTACATGTATCTACCTATTTGTGTCTAATGGTAGCCTCCTCTAGGGTGGGGTGAGGAGGGAGGGAGAAAAAAAGTGCACAGCAGAGAATAAAAGAAAACTTAGAAGGAAGCACAGAAAAGCAGGGTAACTTTGAAAATGATGTGTAGTATTTATTACATAGTTGTTCAAAAAAATAAACTCTGGGAAATGGAAATTCATGGCTTTATACTAAATCCTCTTTTATGTTGTGCTATGTACAAGGAAATGCTTTTTTTTTTTGTATTTTTGCTCTTGGAGGGAAAAGTGCTATGCAAATATGTGGCAATGGATGACACTTCCAGTTCTATTTTTTTTTATTTTGCACAAAAATCTTGTCCAAATATGTAATAGGTAGCACAATATAACATAATGGATAGGATGTTGAACTTGGAGTCCAGAAGATCCAAATTCAAATCCTCCTGGACCCTTACTATATGTACAACTACAGGTGAGTCATTAATAGAAGGACCAGAATTTAAGAACGCCTTGAAGGGTCAAGCTGCATTAATTGATACAATGCATTTTTTTTATCCCTAAGGGAAAGAAAACAGAGATAACAGAATAGAAATTTTTGTTTCAAAATAGAATTACAATATCTGCTTTTAATTATTTGCATTTAAAGTGAATTTGCAGAGATAGGACAAATTAAGATAAATTATAGTAAATTTATTTTAAAATTTACATCACTTGATCCATCTGGTCCTTGTAGTGCTAACCTCTCTGAACCTCCAACTCTAAATTATATGCACTATTAAGATTTGATAGAGAGGTCATGAAGAGTCAGACATAAGTGAGAGAATTCAATAACAGTAACAACAAAAAAGGGATGATCAGCAAATACTTAGAAAAAGGAAGTGAGGGGCAGCTAGGTGGCACAGTCAGTAGAGCACCGGCCCTGGAGTCAGGAGGACCTGAGTTCAAATCCGGCCTCAGACACTTGACACACTTACTAGCTGTGTGACCTTGGGCAAGTCACTTAACCCCAATTGCCCTGCCCCCCCCAAAAAAAGCAAAAACAAAAACAAACCAAAAAAAAAAAGAAAAAGGAAGTGATAAAAAAGAAATGAGGCATCATGATTTCTTCAAGAATCGGCAGTTGGAGGCAGCATGGAATAGCAAATAGAGAAACTGACCTGGACTCAAGAAGACTTGTATTCAAATCCTACCTCAGACATTTCTACTATTTAGCTGTATGACCCTGGGCGAGTAACTTAACTGTAGTAAGACTCAGCTCTTTATATTTAAAATGATGGGGATGGGTTATATAGTCTCTGAGGTATCTTGCTTTAAAGCTATATTCTTTATTTCCTTTATTTGAGTGTTATTAAACTGATGTAGTTATACAAGGAGATGTAGTTATCATTTATCTCACTTTTAGCAAAATTTCTATTAAGGGATCTCACGCTATTTTTTTTTACAGATTGGAGTTGTGTGAATCAGATATACAGTTAGATGAACTGAGAGCTGGTTGAATGTCTAGATTCAAATTAGTTTGAAAGGTTCAGTGTCAACACGGCAAGAGGTCTCCTGCAGTGGGTCCAAAGAATCTGTGATTAGTCCTGGTGCCTTTTAACATTTTAATCAACAATTTGGATAAAGGCGTAGGTGTCTGTCACACTCATCAGATTTGCAGGCGACACAAAATTAGGAGAGAGAATTAGCACACTGGATGACTGTTATCCAAAAAGATCTTGACAGGCTAGAGCATTGGGCTGAATCTAATAAGATGAAACTCAATAGGGACAAATGAAAGTTCGCTTGGGTTCACAAAATCAACTTCCTAAGCATAAGTGGTTTTGACATGGTTAGACAGTAGTTTGTCTGCAAAAGACCTATGGAGTTTTGATATGATTATGGTCAGACCACATAATAATAATAGCTAACATTTATTTAGTGCTTACCATGTGCCAGACACTGTGATAAGCACTTTAGAATTATTATCTCATTTGAAAAAACAACCCTGGGAGGTAGGTGATATTATTATCTCTATACAGATGTGGAAACTGAGGCAAACAGAGGATAAGTGATCTGCCGAGGTCACACAGCTAGCAAGTGTCTGAGGTCACATTTGAACTCCTTTCTTCTTGACTTCAGGCCTGGTCTCTATTGCACTGCGCCACCTGGCTGTCCATGGTAGAATGGGCAAGCGGTTTTTGTTTTTCATGGTTTTCTTGCATCACTCTCATTTCTCTTCCCAATTTTTCCTCCACTTCTCTTACTTGCTTTTCCAAATCCTTTTTGAGCTCTTCCATGGCCTGAGACCAATTCATATTTTTCTTGGAGGATTTTGATGTAGGCTCTTTGACTTTGTTGACTTCTTCTGGCTGTATGTTTTGATCTTCTTTGTCACCAAAAAAAGATTCTAGAGTCTGAGTCTGAGTCTGCATCCTTTTTCGCTGCCTGGTCATGTTCCCAGCCAACTACTTGACCCTTGAGCTTTTTGTCAGGATATGACTGCTTGTAGAGTAGAGAGTACTTTGTCCCAAGCATTAAGGGCTGTGCTTCTGTTTTCCGAACTACTTCTACTACGCTGTCACCGCAAGCTCTGCCACACCAGTACTCCTCCTTCCCCAAGAACTGCCAACCAGGATTGCAACCCAGATCCAAGCAGGGCAAAGCAAGCCCTGCACTCCCGCTCTGGTCTGCTGCTTGATTCCTCCTACCATGTGAGCCAGGGACTCCAGAAGCAGCTGACACTGGAGCTCCACTGCCACGCCACCTCCGCCATCCCCAGGGCTGGTGGCCAGATTGCTCTGTAACCTGATCTAGCAGTTTACCCACTAATCTGCTCTGTGGTCTTTGGCATTTATGGGTTGAGAAGTCTGATAACCGCCACAGTTTGATTCATGGCCCTCAGGCCTGCTCTGGGCCGACTCCCGGTCTGGTTGGTCCTGGCACAGCCCATGCTGGACTGTGCTCCACTCCGCTCCCAGCACCATGCTATAGACCCTTCCCAGTGACCATCCAGGCCTGGGCTGGAGCCCTGCTTCCCTTTGCTATTTTGTGGCTTCTACAGCTCTATAATTTGTTCAGATGCATTTTTTACAGGTGTTTGGAGGGTCCTGGGGGAGAACTTAAGCAAGTCCCTGCTTTCCAGCCGCCATCTTGGCTCTGCCTCCACCTCCCCCCAAAAGCTCCTTTTGGACTCTACATCAAAGCTTAGCATCTAATACATTTGCCTTGGTGAATCATTTTTTGGGGGAGAGATCAATCACCTCTAATTGCAATGAATTAGACAAGACGGATTTGGCTACCACTTTGTCTGTGCTCATTTATTATTCCCATTTCTGGACCCTCAAATATTTCCCACCATTTTCATCAGAGACCTGTTACACAATGGTAGGGGGAGGAGGGAATGCACTGTCGCTTGGGAGGGGGGGGGTCCTGTCCAGCTCTAGCACCAACTTCCATGCAGGCAGTAGTCTAGTCCATGCACTAATCAGCCTGCTATCTCTAGGTACGCTGGGCTTGGAATCAGCAAGACTCAGTTTCCTCATCTGTAAAATGAGTTGCTGGTGGTGGTAGTAGTAGTAGTAGTAGTAGTAGTAACAATAATAGCATTTTTCAGCACTTTACAGTTTGCAAATATATGCTATCTCATTTGATTATCACAACAATGCTACAAAATAAGGTGCTATTATTATCTTCATTTTACAGATGAGAAAACTGAGTCTGAAGGATGTTCAGTGATTTTCCATCAGTCACACAGCTAACTAGCTAGTGAGCATCTAAGGCAGGTCTTCCTGACACTAAGTCCAGGCTTATCCACTGTGCCATCTACCTGCCTCAGATCATTGAAATAGTGTCAGATGATAAGATACAGTCTTATCTCTTGAAGTGGTAAAGCCCATATGTGCCTACAATTAAGGCCAGAGTGGGGAACCTATGGCCTTGAGGCCACATGTGGCCTTCTAGGTCCTTGGGTGCGGCCTTTTGACTGAGTCCAAGTTTTATGGAACTATTCTTAAGGGGATTTGTCCTGCAGAGTTTAGATTCCCACCCCTGGTTTAAGGAAATAGTCCCTCATGCTAGAACAATGTATACATGGAATCCAATAATTTAAAGGAATATGGCTTTGAAAGACTTGAAAACTCTAATTATGACTTCAAAAGACTGATGATGAAGCAGGCTTTCCACCGTTGGCTGAAAGGGGATATGGACAGGAAGCATGGAATGAGACATCCATTTTCAGACATGGTTGGTTTGTGAGTCTGCTTTGTCGGACTATGCTCATTTGTCAAGTTATTTATCAAAATATTTAATTTTATTTAACTTAATAATAATTTTAATAATTAATTATATATAATCATATGTAACATATATAATGTATTATAATATAAAATATAATATTGTATTATATAGAATTAATAATTTAATGATAATTTAATAAATAATTTGTCAAATTTGTTAAATAAGCAAGAATAGTTTTGGTGCTGTTGTTCAGCTATTTCTCAGTCATGTCTGACTCCATGATTCTTTTTGAGGTTTTCTTGGTAAAAATATTGGAACAGTTTATTGTTTCCTTCTCCAGTCATTTTACAGATAAGGAAACTGAGGCAAAAAGGGTGTGACTTGTCTAGGGTCACACAGCTAGTAAGTGTGTGAGGCCAGATTTGGACTCAGGAAGATGAGTCTTCTTGACTCCAGGCCCATCATTCTATCCACTGCGCCACCTAGCTGTCCCCGTAGTTTTGGTACTATCATGTTAAATAAGCATATTATATGTATGTGTATATATATATATATATATACACATATATATGTGTGTATGTATCGTTATATAGTCATATGTTATGATATGTTATATATTTAATAATATTTATATATGGTCAATCCTAAACATTCATTTAACTTTCCTGACTTCAAGCATTCACTTAGTAGCCTCATTTTCATTTTTGCATTGGCAACCATTTGCAGCTACATGCAACAGAAAAAAAAAATGAGAGACACAATATGCATAAGTGTTTGGAATTCCTGATGTCCTACTAGTCACCTCACTGGTTTGTTCACCAGTTGTAGAGTATAGAGCTCCCAGTGCATGTGCTGCATATTTTTATTTTTTGCCTCTAGAACTCAAGTTTTGTGGTGCAATTATGTCCCCAAGCATAGCACAAATCCTTTGGACTTTAAGCCCAACTGTGCAAAGTCAGTGATGCAGCTTAGTAAAAGAAAAAAAGGTGTTAGATAAACTTCTTGCCAGAATGTCAGCAGTAGCTGTTGGCCAAGTTTGGTGCTAACAAATTGATGATTCCTTATGTCCTCAAAAAGGAGGAAAGTATTTATGGTACTGCAGATTTCACATGTTATGCAAAGTGAATGTGTCTGAAATCGATTTTTTCTTTAAATTGAGATGTTGGCACAAAAGGTCACTGGATTCTAGGGAGAAAAAATGTTTCACATGTTACCAATTTTATTTTGTGCACTGCATTTTATGGGTTATTTCATGGTTACTGTGTTAGAAAAAATGCATATTATTAGAATTAATGTTTTGTTATAAAGAACTATAGGCAGAAACGTGCATTTTCAGCAATCTGTAGCAAAAGATTAGTTGGTGGTGGTTGTAGGAACCTTACCCCCTGTTTCCCATAGGTTCAATGTATCAGCATTCACATTTTTGATTTTCATGCTGTTTTCTCAGAACATTACCCTGTGAAAGTTGAGGCCTGACTATGTTTATATAACATTTGTTAAACTATATAATAGTTCACTGTTTTACACACAATCCTCTTTTTCTGTTCTTTGTATGATGAAATGCTCAGGCTTATTTAAGTTCATAATTAAAAACTCACTCCTGGGGAAATAGCAATGAAGTACATATCAGGATAAAAGGGCGAGTATTAATCATAAGGTGCAGCTAGGTGGCACAGTGGATAGAGCACTGGGCTCGAAGTCAGGAAGACCTAAGTTCAAATGCAGCTTATTAGCTGTGTGACCTTGGGCAAGTCACTTAAATGCCTTTTGCCTCAGTTTCCTCATCTGTAAAATGAACTAGAGAAGGAAATGGCAAACTGCTCCAGTGTCTTTGCCAAGAAAACCCCAAATGGGATCACAAAGAATTGAACATAACTGAACACCAAGAACAATAACTCATAGGCCAGGCCATATTAGGGACTGGTTTGCAACCAGATTCACAACTTTGGAGTCGTCGTCTACTCTTCATTCTCCTTTATCACCATATCCAATCCATTGCCAAATTTTGTCAATTCATTTCTTACATCTGGCCTCTACCCTCCAAATCATGTGGTCACCACTCTGATTTAGGATTTCATTTCCTAGACTATTACAAGAGTCTACTACTCGACCCTAACCCTAACCCTAAATACAGCTACCAAAATGACCTGAACGACAACAAAGTCTAGACAATCGATAAAATAAACAAACAAAAAAATCCAGCCCTGGCTTGTAGTTTCTGTGGATTCCTGCTAGGTAAATACTCACACTGAAAATTCAACAATTGGCTTCTGTTAGCTGGTTCTAGCTGACTCCATTACACCCCTGGCCAGTAGTGCTTTCCCGTCTCGGATTTCCTTGTTTCTCCAATGTCTAGCACAGAGCTTTGTACCATGGTAGAGCCTTAATTTTTTCCTTAATTGAATCAGATTGAAGCTTCAGGGAGGCAGGTTTCAAATCAACACAAGAAAAAACTGTCAAACAGTAAAAATGGATTGCCCCTAGAGGTAGTAAGCTCTCCATCACTCAAAGTTTTCAGGCAGAAGCCAGGGATATTGTAGAGAGAATCATCACTCAGTAACATGTTGGATCCCAGAGCTTCTTTCCAGCTCTGGAGTCTAATTGTATAAAGCCCAAAATGTCCCCTTTAAAGCTTACAACTATTGCAAAGTGAAGTGAGCTGAACCAAAAGAACATTGTACGTAATAACAGCAATATTATAATGATGACCAACTACAAAAGTCTTAGCTACTCTGATCAATACAATGATAAGTCCGAAGGACTCATGATGAAAAAATGCTATCCACCTTCAGATCTAATGAACTCTGAATGTAGACTAAAACACTGGTCACTTTTTTGGCTTTTTTTGCAACATAGCTAATATAGAAATGTTTTGCATGACTTCATATGTATAATGACTACTATATTGTTTATTTTCTTAGTGGGTAGGGGAAGTGAGAGAGAGAGGGAGAGATTTGGAACTCCAACTTTGTAAAAATGAATATTAAAAATTTTAAAGTATTTAAAATGTTATCAAGTCTTTTGTTGATCTACCCTAGGCCCTTATCACTCCATCTGTGGATACTGTCAATAATATTCTACTATCTTTCCCTCCTGTATGTATGTGTATATATATATATGTATATGCATATATACACTTATATGCCTATATGTATACATGTATGTAAAATTATTCTATCCACTGCTAGCAGCTTACCTTCTTAAAACACTAGACTTGCCAGTCAGTCAGTAAATATTTATTGTTCAGTTGTTTTCAGTCCTGTCTGACTCTTTGTGACCCCATTTGGGGTTTTCTTGGCAAAGATACTGGAGTGGTTTGCCATTTCTTACTCCAGTTCTTTTTAAGATGAAGAAACTGAGGCAAACAGTGACTTGCCCAGGGTCACACAGCTAGTAAGTGTCTGATGTCAGATTTGAACTCAGGAAGATGAGTCTTCCTGACTCCAGGCCCAGTACTCTGTCCACTAAGCCACCTAGCTGCCCCATTTATTAAAAGTCTGCTTTGTGCCAAGCACTGTATTGGCCACTGGGGATACAAAAAAAGGGGGCAAAAGACAGTTCCTTTTAACAGTTCACAATCTAATTGTATGAATAAAACATAAAAAGCTAAAAATACAGAGAAGGGAAAAGGGAACCATGATTAAGTTCAGAGGAGTGCACCTGGGTGGGATAGGAAGAAATGTCTGCCCTGAGTGCCCTCCTTAAATAGAGGATCTAAGAGGAGCTCTCCACTGTCCAGCTCTCCAACCAGAAGTGGGGAAGGACCCCAGGGTAGGGGGTATTGAGGAAGTATCAAGGTTGATGTGATCTTTCAGGATGATGAGATTCCAATGACGGTCAAGAGTCCAGCTGGGTGTGAATTGATGCCAGAATAAGACTTCTAAGGCCAAACTTAAAGCCCAGAAACCTTCCTCTCCTTAAGCTTCCAAAGCACTTATATGTATCATCGGGCATTCATCAACTCTGCCTTGTAAATTATCTTTTCATGTGCATATGCTATCTCTCCATCTGTACTGGAAACTATAGGGCAGAGAATATGTTTGCTGTACTCAGGATTATAGGATAGAGTTGAAAGAGATCATTGGAATGATCTCATCCAACCCCCTCTTTTTACAGATGAAGAAACAGAGGTCTAGAGAGGTTAAATTTCTTACTCAAGACCACATAGATTGTAAACAGAGCTGGCATCTGAACCCAGGCACTGGTTCCCAGTTGTCTTCTTCCATAATGCATCACATGAGGTCTGTAGGCGTTTGTTCAACTCATTATGTCACTATTGCATATCATTCATCTTTAAAATGGAATAACCACCTGTCCTCTAGTAGATGCTGGGCTCCATGAGAACAGGTGCTTGTCCACATACATTTGTTTTGCCTGACATTGTGCACTGCACACTTACTATCTGTGTGACCCTGAACGAATCACATAATCCTGGTGGCCTCTGTTTTCTCATTTGTAAAATGAGTTGGAGAAGGAAACAGCAAACCATTCTAGTATTTGTCAAAACCCCAAATGGGGTCACAGAGAGTTAGATACAACTGAAAAATGACCGAACAATAAATATTTACTAACTGACTGGCAAACCCAGTATTTTAGGAAAGTACACTGTTGGAGAGGATAGATTTTATATTTACATACATACACACATGCGCACACACACACAAACACACACGTGTGTGTGTTTGTGTGTGTGTGTGTGAAAGGAAAATAAGAAGTTTCTGCTTGGTAAATGTTGGCCTTAAAAGCACATACATAGCCAGTGATGTAACCATATTACAGATAGATCTTTACACACACACATTTTTGTATCATATTATAGCTATACATGTAAATGTATATGTATAAATTATACATGTATCTGTGTGGAAGGAGAGACAAAAGGGAGAGGGAAAAAAGAAATGGGGGGAGAGGAGGAAGACAGACAAAAAAAGAGAGAGGAGAGAGGGGGGAGGGAAGGAGGGAGAGAGAGAGAAAGAGAGAGAGAGAGAGAGAGAGAGAGAGAGAGAGAGAGAGAGAGAGAACCTACAGGAAAAGAGGAAGAGACAAAGGAAGAACATGGAGAGAGAGAACCTACAGGAAAAGAGGAAGAGACAAAGGAAGAACATGGAGAGGGAGACAGATTTGCAAGTAACATTACTTTCTCCACTTTTTTTTGGCCAGTAGATGGCAATGGAGTTCAGGCTTTAAACTCATTGATTGCTTGGGTTTTTTAGTTGTTTTTTTTTAAATAATCACTAACATTTATGTTTTGTTGTTAAGTCATTTTTCAGTCATGTGCGACTCTCCATGACCCTATTTGGGTTTTTCTCAGTAGAGATACTGAAGTGGTTTGCCATTCCCTTCTTCTGTTCATTTTATAGGTGAGGAACTTTATAAATATCTCATTTTGTCCTGTTCAGAACAACCCTGGGAGGTAGGTGCTATTACCCCATTTTAAAGACAAGAGAACTAAGGCAAACATCGGTTAAGTGACTACCCCAAGGTAACAGCTATCATTTGAGGCCACATTTATATTCAGGTCCACTGATCTATCCATTGTAAAGCCTATGTGCCTTGGGTAGGATCATAGATTTAAGTCTTGGGGAGCTCAGAGAACTTCTTTGTCAGCTCCTCCTTTTACAGATGAAGACCAAGACCTAGAAAGATTAAGGGACTTGTCACATAGTAATTAGCAGAATCTGAATTTGAGAGTCATCCCCAAATGGAGCACTTTCCATTGTTATCAGACTGCCCCCTAAAGTAAAATATGAGGCTTCCTCCTTACAGAGACAGGTATGAAGAAAGAGGTGAAACCAGAGATGGGGGAGGGAGAGGAAGCAAGAGTGGGAGAGAACAGGAAGGAGGGGAAGAGGGAAAAGGGAAGGAAAAGGAAGAGGAGTGAGTAAGAGAGAAGGGGAGAGGCGGAGGGAGTTAGAAGACTGGCAAGAGTTTTGTTGAATTATTTTCCAATCAGGTATGACTCTTTGTGACCCCATTTGGGGTTTTCTTGGCAGAGATACTAGTTTGCCATCTCTCCAGCTCATTTTACATGAGGAAACTGAGACCAACAGAGTTAAAATTACTTGCTCAGAGTTACACAGCTCTAAGTGTCTTAAGGCCAGACAAGAGTAGGTGGTGGTAATTTTGTTTTGTTTCCTTTGTTTTTTTTTGGAGGGGGGAAGGCTGGGCGACTGGGGTTAAGTGACTTGCCCAAGGTCATACAGCTAGGAAGTGTGTCAAGTGTCTGAGGCTGGATTTGAACTCAAGTCCTCCTGACTCCAGAGCTGGTGCTCTACTCACTGTGCCACCTAGCTGCCCCCTCTGATTTTTGAGGGAAGACAGGATGAAAGGACAACCTAGCCAAGGTACAGAATGTCATCCAAACACAAAAGCAGTGAACCAGGTAGCTTTTGAGGAATAATCAGGATTAGGAAATAAGGGGAAAAAATCTGAGATTAATAGGGGCAGACAGATAGATATAGCACCAAACAAAGAGACAAGCTCTTTAAGAAAAGTTACCAAACAGTTCATACCTTCTGACTCAGGTAGTATTCCACTGCTGGTCATATACTAACCTCCAGGAGCTTCTGTGTATACCTAAATATTCATAGCAGCACTTTTGGAGGTAGCAAAAAATTGAAAACTGAGTGCCCATTGCCTGGGGAATAGCTGGTTGTTGTCTTTTATTCTCCTAGAGGACCAAAATGATATATTAGAGCTGCTATAGTGTGTCCAACTGTGGCTGCTCTGACCAATACAGGCTTGGAATGCTCTACTATAGGTTGGGCACAAATAGTCCATGTGAACATTTGGGGTGGATTCTCTGAATTTGTGCATCTTGATTTCTTTTGAGCTACTTCAGTTCTGCTTAGCTCATAGAGCAAGGTACCTTCTCTGACGTGGGCACATCATGCTGAGAGGTCCTGTGCCAGTGTCTCCCATGTCACACAATCAATTCCAAAGTTCTTCAGAGAGAACTTCAAAGTATCCTTGTATTACTTCTGAACACCATGTGATTGCCTGCCTTGCTTTTTAGACAAGCGTACATTGACAGTCGAACAACATGGCCTGTTCATTGGAGTTTTGCTCTCTGCCGTAGTTTGAATGCTTGGCAATTTAGTTCGAGGAAAGACTGGTCTCTCATCCTGCCAGGTGATCTTTAGAATCTTCCTAAGACAATCCAAATGGAAGAGATTCAGTTTCCTGGCATGGCACTGGCATACCATCCAGGTTATAGGGAATAGGTGAACACACTGTGGTGCATTAACTAGAATATTATTGTGCTGGAAGTGGACTGCTAGTGAATTAAAATGAACCGGGAAAAGAATATACAAAATAACACAAACAACAAAAAAAACCTATCAAGTACTCTGAGATGAGCAAGTGTGCCTTTATCTTTTCATTGAAATAAAAGAGTATGGATGTGGTATGTTTCAAATAAGCTCATCTGGTTTGATTTGAGTCTTAGCTGCCCTGGCTGTAGATTGGGGAACATGAGGTTAAGTCAAATCTCTCAGCTTCAGCCCATGAGGACCTAGCTCACATGCCACCTTCCTCCCTCTACTGTGGAAAAAATACTCAATCTATGAATTCAAAGGATCTAGATTCAAATCTTGTCTCTGATATTATCTATTCGACTGTGGACAAATTATTTAACCTCCTTAGGATTGTTTCTTCAGGTGTGTCATGACCGGGTTAGATTAGGTGACCTCTGAGGTCCCTGTAAGCTCTACGTGTGACAGCTAGATGGCGCAGTGGATAGTTGGACTTAGAGCAAGGAAGATCTGAGTTCCAATTCTGCCTCAGACACTTACCAGCTGTGTGACCCTGGGAGAATCACTTAACCTCTCTCGGCCTCAGTTTCCTCATCTGTAAAATGAGAATGAGTACCTACCTCAAAGGGCGGTTGTGAGGACCAAGTGAGATACCATATGTAAAGCCCTTCACAAAACTTAAAGAGATATATAAGGGGCAGCTAGGTGGTGCAGTGAGCAGAGCACCGGCTCTGGAGTCAGGAGGACCTAGTTCAAATCCACCCTCGGACACTTGACACACTTACTAGCTGCTCGATCTTGGGCAAATCACTTAACTCCAACTGCCCTGCCTTCTCCCTTCCAAAAAAAAAGAAAATAAAGATATATAAATGCCAACTATTATTATCTGATCCTTCACTATCTTCCTGCTTCCCTACATGTATTTTGTATATCTCCTGTACTTATTTCTCTATAAAAACTTACATTCTCCCTTTCCCACCTGAAAATACACACTCTTTGGTTGAGAAAGCAGGGGTTTTTCTCTAGTTATCATATCCTGATTGCCCAACACAAGGCTTACTAAATGCTTATTGCTAGATACGGAAAGAGCTCCTCGGTGTCAATTTTGCTTTTTTTTTTCGTTACAAACAAAGGTTAATTTTTTTGGTGGGATGGTGGGGTGTGTGTGTGTGTGTGTGTGTGTGTGTGTGTGTGGTAGGGGAAGGTAGGGAAAGAGGGGGATATGACTCAGCAACGCAGAAATGACTGGATTATAAAAACAAAAGTCATCAATAAAACTTAAATAAACCAGCACTGAAGCCACTGGAAAGGTATATCATCTTTATTGCATTAATTAAAAAAAAAGTTGAAGCCACATGGTGGCTTCCATCTGGTATTCCCCTGCAGGGTGGGAGCAGGAAAAAAAGCAACCAGGATAGAAAACATGGTCTATACTAGGAACAGGAAATCAAACAGCTGCCCCTCCTCCTCCTAACCTGCTAACCAGACCTGGGAAGAAAGATCCTTCTGAAGGCCAATCAGAACAGTGAGCTCCAGAGACATTTTAGGGAGCAATCATTATCCCTATTCCTCTCCCTTCCCACGAGGGGCAATGCCCGGAGAACTCTTCCTGATCTCTCCTAAGATGGGCAAGGCTCTCTCCCAAGTGAGGTCCCTGGCTTCCTTCCCAAGTGAAGGCCCAGCTACCCCTGCTCACAATATCAGTCTACAACTGTTCCTCCCACAAAGCATTCTCGTCTAGTCCCCTGAACTAGTGATACCCTCCAATCACATCACAGATAAGAATGGAGGTGGGGACTGGAGGGAGCGAAGGCCATGAGTTTCAAGGGACATGTTTATGGAACCTCTTCCTCCAAACCAGTCCCACAATTCAATGAAGGCAGTGGAGGAGTTCTTAATCTCTTTTGTGACATTGCCCCGTTTTTCTAATGAAACCTACGGGCCCCTTCTCAGGATAACATTTTTAAATAATTGAAGAAAATTCGAACTGCCAGTTAAAAGTTAGTAAAAATGAAATTAAATAAAAACAAAAAAAAATTTCCCCATCCAAGTTCACCAACTTGAATGAAATCTGTCCACAGACCCTGGGTCAGGAAACCCTGCCATAGAGGACTAATCTCTCCTCCATCTGTCCAGAGCAAGAAGGAACAGCCAAAAGTCAATGCATTCAAGGTCAGGGAGGCTTTTTAACTCCCTGAGATACTGGACCATTCCTTTATGCTGCACAGGCTGGATGCCAGGCCTAGATTCCTGGAACACAATCTGATGATGCTTGAGATGGGTTTAAATTAGATTCTTGGAACAATGTCACCTTTAGATGAAAACCATCATAAGTATGGTCTCACAGCTTTAGTTGGAAGTAGGCGTTTGTCAGGTAGCCCCTTGGGTGGATTAATACTAGCTCTTTGGCTCCTGCTGAGCCAGTGGCTATGGAAGGGATAACCTTCAAGTAACCCCCCCAAAGACTCCATCAGCCTAACGAAGATGGAGAGGAATGACAACAGCATGCCCAGCAGGTAGAGGTTCAGCACGTGCTTCATGGTAGGAAGGCTCTTCTGTAAGACAGCCAACAGCTCGATTCTGTCTTGGGCCACTCGATCCTTCAGACCCTGGAGAAGAAAGGGCAGTGAGAATTTAGAGCCACTCTGAAGAGATGGAGACTCCTGCCTCTCAAAATGAGGGCTTCCTAATTTTATTCTTGTCCCTTTGGTCATATGATAAAGACCCCTTTCTCAGGATCATATTTCTGATTAACATAAAATGCAGAGGATTATGAAGGAAACCAATCATACTAAAATAAAGATGTAATTGTTTTTCCCATCCAAATTCATGGACCTTCCCCCCTACTCCCCCTTCCCAAATCTATTAGGGCCCATTTTAGGTCCCAGAGTAATATCCACTGATATTACTGAGAGGTTGCAGAGAAAGCACTAAGAAAGAGCTTAATCAATGTGCGTAGTTACCCTCTGCCCCAGGGGCACAAAGACCATTTACATTTATATTTTCTGGTTTTAGGGAGCCTAAATTCAAGGGCTATTTAGATCTTAAAGTGAAAAGAGGGCTTGGGAGTTTAATGTACTAATAATCCCTTAATCCTCCATTAAAGTCTTATTTTACAGTGGCTCATCTGGAGGGGAGGAGACCCTGGGTTCTAGAAAGGTACTGGGAACTTTTGAGAGCAGGATTTGCCATTCTTTGTAGCAACACTTGGCACCACTATGCCTAGCGCATAGCAGGTGCTTAATAAAGGCTTGTTGACTGACTGGCCAATCTGGAAAGGACCTGTTTATAGACTGGACTAGTTAATAGTTAACATTTATAGAGTGCTTTGTGTTTGCAAAAATGCTTTATATATGTTATCTCATTTGTTTCTTACAATAACATTGTGAGGTAGGTAGTATAGGTAATTCTTTATTTCCCAAATTTTTCTAAGGGGAAGCAAAGATTTAAATAGTATTCCTACTACTACCACCATCACAACATGGCATGGCAAATGATAGAGGACCTGCCTTGAAACCAGGAACATGTGGGTTCAAGTCTTGCCTGGGACACATACTAGTGTGTAACCCTGGACAAATCATTGTACTGCTTGGTGCTCTAGGAAGCTCTCCAAGACTCCAAGTTGCAGACAATGTCCTCACCTGCATTGACAGAGGGTGTTTCCTTACCTAAGAGCTCCTATCAATACTAGGGAAACCACAGACCATGTCCCTAGCCCCATACTCTTTCTTCCCATTTCTATAGCACTGAAGGTTTAGAAAGCATTTTTTAACAGCAACCCTGAAGTTGGGACTGTATCTGTATATCCAGTTGATAGATAAGGAAACAATAGCCCAGAGATATTATGTTCATGGTCACATAGTTAATAAGTGTTAAGAGTCAGAAAACGGAGCTTCACATCTGGACTCCAAATCCAACTATCTAAAATAAAGATGAAATTTGAACTTGAGACTAAGGAGCCCTAATTGTCCTAATCACCCATTTCTGGGGAGAGGGAGAGAGCTTAACAAGCTGATGAGCACTGTTACCAGGGCAGTGATGTACTAGGAAGATGGGCTTAATAGTAGGTAAGCTTCTCAAAGCTCCCTACCCCCATTCCACTAATTAAAGCTTTATTTTGGCTCCTGTCCTAGAAAGGCTCTCATTACCACCTGCACAGGAGAGCTGCAAAGGCCTCAGGCTGGTAGCAATGTGCCGCTGGGGCCAAGAAGGAGGGAGAAAGGAGAAAGAAGCCGATCTTCCAAAGTGGAGCCAAGGCAGGCTGCCCAAGCAAAAACCTATACATCAACACTAGACCAAATAATGATCAAGAAATCCAATGAGATAGAGGAAGACTCTCTGGTAGGAAAAAGTTGATGATGTAAAAAACAAAATACATAAATAAAAGTTTATTAAATTAAAAAAAAGCCACTGAGAAACCATAGTAAATTATTTCTTCCATCTCAGAACTACGAAAAAAGTCATGCAACAGGAAAGTGTTATCACCAGCATAAACTAATGAGCCTGAAGCTTCCCAGCTGGACCAGACCTCAGTATAGGCCAAATGGAAATTAATGATTCCCGGAGATAGCAAGAAATAGGACAAAATCAAAAGACTGGGAAAAAAGAGAAGTAAATATGAGATTGCTGATACAAAAAAACTGAGCAGAAAAATAAAACAGGTCAAGGAGAAAATTTAAGAATCACTGTGCTCTGTGAAAACCAAGATTAAAAGAAGATAAAAGCCTGGGCTTTATTTCAAGGTGCATCACCCCTCCCGGAAAAAAAAAAAGCAGGGGGAGGGCAGTGGAAATAGTTTTTTTTAAATGCACCAATGAAAACTGAAGGAAGATCAGAAGGAAGCACAGATAAGCAGGGCAGCTTTGAAAGTAACATGTGAGATATTACACTTTTTAAAAAATGCAACAGATATACAGATTACAGTAGGCACCTGCAAGCCACCTCACAATTTTTGGACAAGGCCCTAAGGAGCTATGCAACATGTCTGTGTCCCTAAAAGTTGAATGTCATGTACGGGACTACTCCATCAATGTGGGGGCAGTTAGGTGCAGTGGATAGAAGGACCAGAACACTTAACTAAGTGTGTGACCCTTGTCAAGTCACTTAACTTCTGCCTCAATTTCTTCATCCATAAAATGGCATATAGTATTTACCTCCTAGGGTTTTTGTAAGGATCAGATGAGCTAATGTTAGGAACATGCTACACAAATATTTTTTGTTCAGTTGTGTCATACTCTTTGTGATACCATTTCGGGTTTTCTGACTCTAGTCAGGAAGATGAGTCCTGCTGAGTTCACATCTGGTCTCAGACACTTACTGGCTGTGTGATCCTAGGCAAGTCACTTAACCCTATTGGCCTCAGCTTCCTCATTTATAAAATGAGCTAGAGAAGGAAATGGCAGACCACTCTAGTATCTTTGCCCAGAAAACCCCAAATGAGGTCAACGAAGTGTTGGACATGACTGAATAAAAAAAAAAGATTGAATTGAATAACAACTCTGTCAGCGTGGTCTGGAACTTGAGAAAACAGAAACAGAAGAGACTGTCCCTGTACAAAGTACAAATTGCCTCCATTCTTTTCCCATGAGCCATATGACCCTGGAGGAATTATTGAGATTTTCAGTTTCCTCGTCTGTCAGATGGGAATAATGCGTCTCCCTCACAGGGTGCTTGTTTTGAAGATCAAATGATACAGCCTATGTGAAAAGCATTTTGCAAGCCTTAAAGGATTTCTGGGGCAGTGACAGGGGAAGCGGATTCGAAGTCCGTCCGAGGACCCACATCCATGTCTCAGCTCTGTAGTTTACTAGTTCTGGAACCCTAAACAAGCATTTTCTTCCTCTAGGCTTCAGTGTCTTCATCTGTAAAGTCAGGGGGTTGAATCAGATGAACTCTTAAGGTCCTTCCGGCTTTATATCTACGACCCTTTTGCTTATTCTGATAGTGTTCCCCACTCAAAGTCATTTTTTGCCATTAAGTCTTCCCTGACCAGAGTCAGTAAAAGATTCTATACCTCTCACAGTAATAACAGGAGCAGCTCAGTTGTTCAGTGGATAGAGCAGTGGATCTGAAGAGAGGGAAAACTGAGTTCAAAAAATCCAGCCTCAGACACTTAACTAGCTGTATGGCCACAAACAAGTCACTTAAACTGTTTACCTGTTTTCTCAACTTTAAGATGGGGGTAATAATAGTGATCACCTAGTAAAATCGTTGTGAGGATGAAATGAGATAATATTTGTGACAAGAACATAGCGCAGTGCCTGGCTCATGGTAGGCACTTCATAAATGCTTTTTCCCTTCCCTTAATAATAACAGCTCACATTTATGTAATTTTCAGTCATGTCCAATCAGGAAAACTCATGTTCCTGAGTTCAAATCTGGCCTCAAGACACTTAATAGCTCTTTGACTCTGGGCAAGTCACTTAACTCAGTTGGCCTCAGTTTCCTCATCTGTAAATGAGCTGGTGAAAGGAAATGGCAAATCATTCCAATTATTTTTTCCAAGAAAACCCAAAATGGTGTCACAAAGAGTAGGACACAACTGAACAAAAAATATTTATGTAGCACGTTCCTAACATCATCTCATCCGATCCTTACAAAAACCCTAGGAGGTAAATACTATACACCATTTTATGGATGAAGAAATTGAGGCAGAAGTTAAGTGACTTGACAAGGGTCCCACACTTAGTTAAATGTCTGAGGCTGTATTTGAATTCAGCTCTTCCTCACTCCAGGTCTAGGGCTCTATCTACTTTACAATGAGATCAGAGGATGTGAAGTTGGGACTGGACTTTAGAGGGCCATCTAGTCAGTCAAATCATCAGGAACTTACTGAGTGCTTACTATGTTCCAGGAACAGAGCCAAGTACTGGACCCACATCCAAGCACAACCACCACATACTCACTCACAGCCTCCCCCTCCCCCCCTCCCAAAGTGACAAATCCCTGCCTTCAAAGAGCTTAAATTCTAATGGCAGAAGATACACCTCATATACAGAGTAAATACAAAGTAACATGAGAGGAAAAGGCTGTAACAGTTGGAGGGGGGGGGGGAGAATACCAGGAAAGGCCACTCCCTTATTTCTGAGGAGAAGCTGAGGCCCAAAGAAGGAAAATAACTTGTTTGAGCTCACAGAGTTTTTGACAGCTGGAATTTGAACCCAAGTCTTTGGACTCTATATCCAGTGCCCTAAGAAAGAAAGGAGAAAGAGAGAGGAAAAAAAAGGAGGGAGGGAGGGAAGGAGGGAGGAAGAAAGGAAGGAAAAGGAAAGAAAAAAAGGAATGAAGGAAGATAATACTGATAATAGGATAATACTGATAATACAAAGATAATACTGATCATAGGCTTCAGTTAAAGCTAGTATTGGTGGGAGACTTTCAAAGCAACCTAACAGTAGTTATTTGCGTGCACGAGTGTTGGACTAGCTTTTCATTTCTAAAGCTCTAATATTCTCTATCTCCTCTACTATAGTATAAGCTCTGGGAAGATACAAACCACCTTTTAATCCTTTTACCCCTCGGGAGAACCTAGCATATAGCTGGTTTTTCAACAAATAAAGGACCACAGCCTCAGAGTGAGGAGGCAGCATCTAGTACTCTCTGAGAGACAAATCACTTCAGCTTCCCCTGTAAAAATGGGAGTATTGTCTCTTCTACCTGGCTTACAGGGTTGCCATTAAGGATGAAGTCTAAAAAGTACTCTATATAAACAAAACATAAATATGGCACATTGTAACTACAAAGTCAGAAGCCATCTATCACTCACTTGATCCTTAGAAAACACTTTACATACATTATCTCACTTGATCCTAATGGCTTAACCAGTTGGGGACCTCTCAAGTATCATCCCCATTCTACAGCTGAAAAAACTGTGGCCTAGAAACTTTCAGTGACTTGCCCATTGTGGCAGAGCTGGTTCTCCAAGACCAAAAGTCTTTTCACTGTAGCAATGAAAAACAACCAAAAAAGAGAATCAAATTTATGGACAGAGACCTGATTCTAAGAAAGAATACCAGACTTGACACTAAGCCTCAAATTTTATCAGGTGTGAAATATGGGTTGTTGTGAAGAAAAAGTTCCATTAAGTGCCATAAAAATGTGAATTATTTCTCACTCCTTGAGGTTAGGACATATAAGAGTTTATTTTAAAAAATCCATCCCTAATCCCCTTTCTTAAACCTAGAGACCCAACAGCTCAATCCCACCAAAGTCTCCAGAATAGAGACATGTAAGAGCCAGCATACCTCTCCTAATTCTCGAGGTAACCACCATCAGTTAAGATGGAAATCCTAGCCCTTAACCGACATTACATCCAGGCACTACAGGGCTTGCTCCTGGCTAGAGGCAGCCAGGTGGCACAGTGGACCTGGAGTCAAGAAAAACTGAGTTCAAATCTAGCCTCTGACATTTATGCTGTGTGACCCTGGCCAAGTCACTTTACCTATCTACCTTGGGTTCCCCAACTGTAAAATGGAAATAATAAAAATAAACACCTACCACCTACCTCACAGGGTTTTTGTAAAGATCAAACGATGATTTTCGTAAAATTGTTAGCACAGTGTCCGGTACGTATCAGGCGCGCTGAATAAATGCTTGTTCCTTTCTTGCCCTTTCCTAAAAAAAAAAATCCACAATGTGTCTTTAAAAAAAAAAAAAGGCAGCAGTCCATAATGGTTTAAGAAGAAAGTTTTTAGGAACAGAGACCCCCCCCCCTCCCCCTCCCCTCCCCCTCCCCAGACAGGTGGGAGCGGAAGAGCATGGATTTGGACTCGGAGGTCCCGAGTTCTTTCTGACTCTTCTACTTAAGTGTCCCTAAAAAATCTTGAGCCTCAGTTTGCTCAGCCGGAAGTGAAGAAATTGGACTAAGTGATGGCTAGGGTGTCTACCAGCTGGATAGCTCCTCAGATCCCACAGACCGGAGCCTGAGACCCCACGGACCTCATCTCCAGGTCCTCATCCCTCTGGGGAGTCACCCGGTGGGGGGCAAAGGGGCCTTTCCCGAGGCAGGCGGCACAAAGGAAGGGAAGGGCTGCTTCACCAGCCCGAACCCCATCCCTGAGCAGAGTCGGGGCAAACCCGGGACCCAGTCCGGGAAAACGTAGCTTACTGAGATGGGGGCAAGGGTTCTTGGCCGTTGGGTCTCGGCCTTGGCCAGTTGCTTTTGGCAGCTGGGAGGTACTTACTGCAACACGGCACGCAGCGAGAGGTGGGGGACGATCGAGGGTCGTGGGCCCGCAAGCCCCGAATCCAGCAGCTGCAGCAGCGAGCGCCAGCCGCCGCAAACACTTTCCCGGCCTTCTAGCCCCAGAAACCTTAGGCTTTATAGCTTCCCAGCCCTAGTCCCGCCCCTTAAAGAGATAGGGCAGATGTAAAGCCCACTTGCAGTTCGCATACAGTTCTGGAGGTGGACGAGTTTGCCAGAGCCGCCAGAAGGAAGGGGAGTGGGGGGAGGGGACGATGTTGGAGGAAGCCTCTACCCCGCTGTCATTTTTCCCGGGACACTGAGATAAGGAGACTACCCCTCCAGCTCCGAAAAGAGAAGGAGGAGAGAGAGGAAAAGAGTTACACGCTGTGAGAGAAATGGAGAGACAGTAAGAGAGACAAATGCAGAGAAACAGAGTCAGAGACAGAGAGATGGAAGAGATAATGACAGAGGGAGATGGATGAACAGTGTCAGAGAATAAAAAGAGTCAGAGATAGAGAGACAGACGAGACCAGGATAGAGGAAGTCAGAGAAAGACAAAAAAAACAGTGATGGAAGAGAGAGGAGACAGAGACACAGGAGAGACAGAAGAGACAGAGACTGAGAGACACATTTTTATAGTTTCGCTCTCTTCCAGTGTAGGGAAATTGAGGCTCAGTAAGGCAAATTTCCCTGAGATCTCTGTAGGACGAACTCAGGGGGCTGGGTGGCTCAGCATCTAGCACAATTGAAGGATAGGAGAGTCTCTTCCGAGCAGGTTCTTAAAGAACCTGATTCTGCTCCAGGCCTACTTACTTAGCTAACATTTTATGTCGTGTTTGCAGATCAAGTTACACATTCTTGTCTCATCCTTCTTCCAAGGCTCAGCTCAGGTCCCAGCCTTACCTTTTGGGGAAGTGCTCACTCTCTGGCCTTTATTCCTCTGGCGCTTTCTCCTCCCCTCCCCCTCCTCCCCCCCATTACTTGCCACCACTTTTCATTAGACTCCTAGGACTTAAGTTTCTGGGTTGCTGGCTTTCTTTTGTCTTTACCTTTATATACCCGGGATCTGTTGACCCTAATGCCCTTTGAATTGCTCTGACACCTACTGTCTTTCTGACCTAACCAAGCAAGCCAGCCAGCCAAGTATTTCAGAGACTACTACCACTTCTCAGGCTCAGTACTAGGCCTTTGAGATATCGAGACAAATGGCCATAGGGGACTTACTTCTATAGGGGGAGACAATGTTGTTGCTCAGTCTTGTCTGACTCTTCTTGACAAAGATATTGGAGTGGTTTGCCGTTTCCTTCTCCAGCTCCTTTTATGGATGAGGAAATGGAGGCAAATAGTATTAAGTGACTTGCCCAGAATCACATAGCCAGTAAATGTCTGAGGCTGGATTCGAACTCAAGAAGATGAGTCTTCCTGACTCCAGGCCTGGCACTCTATCCATTTCACCACCCAGCTGCCCCACCACAACATAAACAAACTTTATTATTGGTAATTAGGGATAGGGATAACTTTGACTGCTCAGGAGGAAGCCAAAAAGCCTCATGTAGAAGATAGCCCTTGAGATGAGTTTTGAAGGAAACAAGGCTGGCTGAGGCAGGGGAGTCACAATGAAGGGCCTCTCCACACCTCCGTTTCACAGCATCCTAGATTTAGATCTGGAAAGGACCTTAAAGATTATTGAGTCTAATCCACTCATTTTAAAGATAAGGAAACAGAAGCACAGAAAGACTAAATGATTTGACCAGGCTCACACTGCTTGTCAGTGTAGGAGGCCTAGTTTGAACTAGGGCTTTCTGACTTCTGGTCTCTCACTTCTAGGCACTCTACAGTGCTGCCTTTCATCTGTGAAATGCAGAGGTTAGACTCAAGGAAGGGCCTCCTAGGTCCCTTCCAGTTCTATAAATCTATGACTCCCGACAGGTTTTCATCTAACCTCTGTCTAAAGACTTCCAATGATGATGAATTCACTACCATCACCATTTTACAGATGAAGAAACTAAGACAGAGAGTGGTTCAAGTGACCTGCTCAGATTAAAGAATTAATAAGTAGAAGAGTGCAGATTCAGACCCAGGTTTTCTGACTCCAAAACCAGCATTCTTTTAACTGTGCACTCCCGGGTTGCCTTCCTCTGAAGCATCATTGTCTTAGTATGGATAAGGCCTAGGGCTCTCTAAAACTATGCCACTGAAATGGAAGCTCTGGTCTAGCCCATGAAGCTAGGAAAGCATCAAGTTCTCTTAGCACAGGTTGTGTGTCTATAATCTGAGGACCCATCCAGAGAATTACCAGTGGGTCTTTCATATATCTCAAGGGCATGGGATTCTTATCCCTTTTCAGATAATACTGATAATAATACTTTTCAGAGATACTGAAACTTGACAGAACCTACATAAACAAATTCTTGGGAGGGGTGTCCTCCATTTTTAAGCGTGGGAGGGGATCCAGAGATCAAAAAGTTTAAGAACTGCTGGATCCTTAAGGACCTTTCCAGCTTGAGATCTTATGAACTGCTTGGAAACAGAGGAAGAGTAGAATAAATCCTAATCTAGAGAATTCAGCCAGAAATAAAGCTTGCCATGCTGTTTGTCTGGTTGACAGTTCTGTTCCCGCCAGTCCTGGGAAGGGAGTATCCATAACTTTGTCTGAGGCTGGTCAGGGCTGGAACGGGCCTGGGGGTAGGGAGAAGCCCAATTAATTGCAACTCGACCTTTCCCCTACTTCTCCGTACTCTGTATTGTTAGGCAGGAGAGGAGGCAGAGAGAGGGGGTTGGGAGATGGAATAGGGAGAAGAATAGAGCCTAGGAGTGCCAGAGTGGAGGTTGAAGTTTCAGAGCTTTCATTTTCCCACTTTCTCCTGATTTTCCCACTCTCCTCCTGATTTTCCCACTCTCCTCCTAGCCCTCCAAGTCCCTTCTTTGCTCATAGTTAGGCCTAGACAGTATAATTTAAGAATGACAATAGTACCTAAGTTAATTTACTTGTTGAATGCCATGCTAATCAAACTATTTTATTACTTTATAGACCTACAAAAATAATAATAATTGAATCCATCTGGAAGAACAAAGGTCAAGAATCTCAAGGGAAATAAAAAAAAGTAGAATACAAGGAGTTCTAAAGTAATTTTTTTGCTCAATATTCCAAGCCCTCCTTTCAAAATTTTGATGTCCTCTTATGTATATGGAAACTTTTTTTTTAATTTAGATGACATTTATAAATACACATATTCTTTTTACAGGAAGACATCTTCCTCCGTTCAAAATCTGGCCTCAGATATTTCCTAGCTGTGTGACCCTGGGCAAGTCACTTAACTTGATTTGCCTCAGTTTCCTCATCTGTAAAATGATCTGGAGAAGGAAATGGCAAACCACTCCAGTATCTCTGCCAAGAAAACCCCAAAACGGGGTCATGAAGAGTTGAGACAGGACTAGAATGACTGAACAACAAATTCTTTTTACATTCTTTAAATTTCCTCTGCTCCTCATCCCTCTCCCTAGTCTCCTAGAGAACCATCCCATATAACAAAGAATTTTTTTTAAAGAACAAAAGAAAGAGAAAAAGAATCAACTTTGCTGAAAACTTGAAAATACTTTCAATGGAAATATAAAATGTTCCATATCCCTGGACTTCCCACCTCTGCAAAAAGGCGAGAGGGGGGAAGCTTCTTGTCACCTCTCTTCTCTCGTGTTAGTCATCCACCGCAACTAGATTGTTAAGCTCTTTGAGGGCCTGGACAGTCTTTTGCCTCTTTTTGTACTCTCAGCATTTAGCACAGTGCCTAGCACCTAGGAGGAGCTTTTCATTTATTGACACAGTTAAATAAATATCTGAGGCCAGTTTCTCTCCCAGATCTTCTTGACTCCCAGTCTTGTCTATTTCACAAGTCTTAACTACTGGACCACCTAACTGCCCAGGTACAGTGGGAAAAGCACTGCTCTGAAGTCAGATGTTGTAGTTGAGTCGGTTCAGTCGTGTCTGACTGTTCATGTCCCCATAGAGAGTTTTCTTGGCAAAGATCCTGGAATGGTTTGCCATTTCCTTCTCCAACTCATTTCACAGATGAGAAAACTGAGGCAAACAGGGTTAAATGACCTGTCCAGGGTCACACAACTAGGAAGTATCTGAGGCCAGATTTGAATTCAAAAAGATGAGTCTTCCAGACTGGAGTCAGATGACCTGAGTCAAATCCTGACTCTACATCATGCCAAGATTCTAAGGCAGGATGTAAATTCCAAAATGGTTTGTATAGAAATTAAGTCAATTGCTTTACTAGTTTAGAAGGAGAGAATACTGTGGGATAAGGAAGTCAGGGAAGGGCTTCATGCAATAGGTGCCGTTTGAACTGGGCTAGATATAGCCAAGAAGTCCCTATAGGACAAGGGAATTGGGGGGGGGGGGGCGGCGGTACATTTGTGTGCTCCAGGGCAGATTACAGGGTAAGAGCAAATGACACAGGGGACATTCAATCAAATTTTACTTAGGCATGTGGCCATAAACTGTCGCATTTTATTTCAGGATGTGGACATAAACTCTCCACCCCCGGCAACTAATTCCCTAAAGAAAAACAGGACCCAGATGTCATCTTGGCACAGTGAAAAGACTCCTGGATCTGGGGAGGACCCCAGTTGGAACGCTGCTTGTCACCGATTCTCTTGGTGACTTTCAACACCTGGATAAATCAGATCACTTTCCTGGGCTCCACTTTCCTAATCAGTAAAAATGAGAGGGATCGAAGCAACTGGATGACTTCTAAAGATTATTTAATGAGCCTGATAACC
The DNA here is from genome assembly GCF_011100635.1 of Trichosurus vulpecula. Lineage (NCBI taxonomy): Eukaryota > Metazoa > Chordata > Mammalia > Diprotodontia > Phalangeridae > Trichosurus > Trichosurus vulpecula. The sequence continues at coordinate 119,479,483 of NC_050577.1, forward strand.
AAAGCAGCAGATAATTGTCCAATGGAAGATGTACGTCTGTTATCTCCAGACACACCTCCCTGTGCTCCGTGTTGCAGAAATGGGGCTAGCCTCCGGCAAAAGTGTAAAGTAATCTCAGTTAATCTTGGCAGACTCACAGTTCTCCCTAGATTGTGCTAACCTCAAGATACCCTAACTTGCCCCGGGCAGTCCCATTCCTTCAGGGCCTTGCTGAGTATAATACCCATTATCTGTTATACAGCTTTAAGAGCAGGTGAAGCTACTGCGTCTCTCTTGAAGCTCATAGACACCGGTTAAGGTAGACGTTCGGGTAGTGCGGTGGCATGCGTTTGGTGAACGTAGGTTTAAGCCCCAGCTCTGTGACTAACCACCCCGGTGACTTTAATCAAGTTAATACACCTCTCTGGGCCTCAGTTTCCTTATCTATAAAATGAGAGGGTGGGAATGCTCTGATCTCTTCTGGCTCTTGAATTCAATGATTCCCCATGTTATGGGTGAGTAAAGTCAGGTGGAGAGAGGTTAAAGTGACTCACGCAGAGTCACATGATTAGTAAATAGGGATTCAAAACCAAGGCATCCTGCCTGCATCAGCTATTGACCTGTGTGATCTTTGGTAAGTCACTTCCCTTTAGGCCTCCATTTCCCGATCAGGAGAATGAAGGGTTGGGCAGTGAGATGGTAATGTGGATAGAACGCTGGGCCTGGAGTCAGGAAGAATAAGCTTCTCGAGTTCAAATCTGGATTCAGACACTTACGAGCTGTTCGACCTTGGACAAGTCACTTAACCCTGTTAGCCTCAGTTTCCTCATCTGTAAAATGAGTTGGAGAAGGAAATGGCAAATCACTCTATTATCTTTGCCAAGAAAACCCCAAATGGGGTCACAAAGAGTCGGACAGAAATGAACAGCAACAAAAAGCACAAAGGGGTTGGCAAAGTGGGCCCCAAATTCCCTCACTTTATTGCAGAGGTATGGGACTCGGGGTGTGGAATACAGCCTTATGCTATCAGACACTGTTGATATGTTGATACGTAAGTTTTGCTGAATTTCTATCATTTTTTGAAGCTTTTTTTATTTGAGGGGGGAAGGCAGGGCAATTGGGGTTAAGTGACTTGCACAAGTTTATACAGCTAGTAAGTGTGTCAAGTGTCTGAGGTTGGATTTGAACTCAGGGCCTCCTGACGCTAGGGCCAGTGCTCTACTCACTGCGCCACCTAGCTGCCCCCTATCATTCTTTTTCTAAATCTTTGTTTTTACAGATGCTCACTGGTTATAGGACATATATACACATACACACACATATACACATATACGCACACACATGCATGAAATTGTTCACTTTCATATACTAGAATATATATAAAAACAAAAGGGCAGATGTAAAAACAAAAAGCATTATTAAAAGTAAGATAATTTTTTTAAAACCTGAAGGCGTTGGAGTAGTAGACAATCCCTAATCTCCTTTCCAGCTCTGGCGCTCTGGTTCTGCTTTATAGGATACTAGCTAGTTAATCTGGCCAACCAATCTGTATTACACTTTATCTTGTGCTCATTCGAGAGGATAGTTTATTCCTTCTTCCCCATCATCACCTCAAGTCCTTTTAGTTTGTGTTTCTTTGGACTCTAAAATTAGCCTCTCCCCGCCCCCTCCCCCAACCCAGATGTTCCTCCATTCTCATACTCTTGACTGCACTTTAACTGCCTTCAATAAATGGTAAGAGATCCCAGATTTGGTCATTGGAGGGCCTCTCTGAAGACTGCAGAGATCTTTCTAATAGGTCCTACTGGCCTAGTGTGCTCTGTGAGATTGTCTCTCTCCCTGGTTGAGGATAAATGACAGGTGGGGAACTAGTAGGGGAATTCCTCAGTCAGCTTTTCTACCTGGTCTGCTCCAGGGTCAACTGAGTGAGTGTGAATCAGAGTCATGGGCACTGATAACACTAACTTACCAGCATTGTGCATGGGTAAATCGTGCCCTCTCTGAGTCAACTAGGTTATGTGACTATTCTATAGACTTGGAGACGGTATGAGGAACTCACAAATTTCCTTTCTTGCTCTGTCCCTGACTCATAGCGTGGCTTTGAGATGATCCCTCGCCCTTGAATATAACCAAATGTTTTTATTTTTTGTTGTTTTGTTTTGCCTTTTTTTTTAAAGTACATCAGAAAGCACATTTGAAATAAAAGAGTCTGGGTTCAAATCTTGGCTTTGCCACTCACTCCCTGTGTGACACTGGGCAAGCCCGCTTCACCTCTCTCGATCTCACTTTCCTCACCTGTAAAGGGGATTGAAGTAGATAACCTTTAAGGATCCTCTTAACTCTCAAGACCCTTTGTTCTTCTGGGCCTTGGTTTCTTCATCTACAAAATGAGGAGGTTGGCCTAAGTCATCAATGAATATGGTCTCTTCCAGCTCTAAATCCTTAGATCCTGTGACCTTTGAGGGGAAGGATCTTCTTGGATGTACCAGCCATGTAGAAAACAGGGGGGAGAATGAGGAAACAGGGGCTGCACCCTGGTGGGAGATGGGTGGGGGAGTTCACAAGGGCACCCTTTGTTTCCTGGATGATTCACTGATTAAACTAGAGAACACCAAACCTACCTAGACTTCTTGAGGAGTCACGGGCCCTGACACAGTCTCTTACACTTCGGAATGCCTCGAGTCCCATTAACTTGAACTTAAAAAACAAATACAACAAGGCAGAAAGAGCCTCAGACCTAGAAGCAGAGGAACCTCAGGCAGATATGTGGAATAACCAGAACCACATAGATGTTAAGAGTCCTGAATACAAAGCCACAGTCCTACACGGGCACAGAGATGTTCGTAACAATAACTACAAAGACAACCACATTAATATAGTATTTGATGGTTTATAAGACACTTTTCTCACAACTCTGTAGAGCAGGGATCTTACGTGTTATTATCCCCATCATAGATGAAGAAACCAGGGACCTGGAGGTGAAGAAATTTGCTCATTGCCACACAACTGGTTAATGTTAGACCTATGACCCACATGCAGGAAGTAATTGTTTTCCGTCTTTTTTTTTTTTTTTTTTTTTAGTGTGAGGACCTTTTCAACAGTTTAAAAAAAAAAAAAGAAAGAGGGAGAGGTGAACTTTCACATGACAGCATTTGCACTTTTATTGGGAAAATACACAATGATAAAATGCTACTATGAATTTAGCAATGCTTCTAAAGTAAACAGGACCTGTGTATTCTATTAATTAACTATTAAGTTACATTGATTTATTATATTAACTATTACATTTATTTAAAGGAAGCCTTGTATTTTATTGTTTCTTTTTTTGGGGGGAGGGAGGCAGGGCAATTGGGGTTAAGTGACTTGCCCAAGGTCACACAGCTAGTAAATGGCAAGCCTTTGTATTTTATTAACCATAACAGCATCTATATACATTTAAAAATGGTTATGGAAATGTGCTTGAGACATATTATTTGGCTAGTCTACATAAGGAACATTTGCTTATTTATTATACTGTCATTTCATGAGATAGATTCCCCTTTCAGTAACTCTACAGATGCCCAAGAATTGGCAGCTATAGCATTCCAATAATGCACATAAAAGAAGGGGTTGAATTAAATGATCTTTAAAATCTCTTCTAGCTGTAAAGTGATGATCCTCATTCCCTCCTCTAAGCCACCTTCGGTCTGCCTCTTACACTCGTACATACCTGGACAAAGAGGCCCAAAGGGAAAACAAACAATACTTTTACCCTGGAAATCAGGTCTACCAACTTTTACCTCTGCTTCTCTTGCAATGACAAAGACCGAGAGGTTACTGGGGTAAGGTTCTTTCTGGAAGACTGGATGCCCATTCTCCCTCAGAGTCTTCCCTCCATGCAGTAGCTTCCTCCTTTCTTGTCTAGGGGGAGAAGGCAAGCAGGTCACCCCTAACTCTTAGATCTTCTTGTCTTGTCTTTGAGCCTGAGCCACAGAGTGGCCACCAGACTCTAGGCAGTTGAAGTGTTTGGGCCTTAGCTATTTAAGGTGGAGGGCTTTTCCAGCTTAGAGGCAGAGTTGGGGCTGGGGATGGAAAAAGAAAAGTCAGAAGTGACTGTTCTTGTAAAAATAAACAGAGAATGTAGATCAGGGGAGGGGAACCTGAGGCCTTGAGGCCACATATAGGCTCAAGGCCACAGGTTCCCCACTTCTGACCTAGAACTTCTCAACTTCCAAAGACAACCTCCCACCTTTGTTCCGGGATTGAATGAAGTCAACCTTCTGTAGCTGTCACTCAACTATCAGCAACAAATAGGCAGTGAGTGTTGTTGTAAAATGATAGAGAGATTGCATGATTTGGGAGAAAGACCAGGCCTGTCCCTATTCTCAAGTTCGAGATTTAGTCCAAATAAACAAAAAGACAAGAAAAAAAGCAAAAAACCTTAGAGCTGGAAGACACCTTACATCATTTACTTCTGCCTTGTCATTTTATAGATTTCCAACACAGATTTAACATGGCACATAAATCATTGAACAAAATAGGTCATAGTTTACAATTACAAATGTAAAAAATAAATATATGTCAAGCACAATTATTCCATTCTGGCTCTCTGTATGTACCACAAAGCTCTAGTCAGTCTATAAACTTGAGGTGAGAAAAACAAAATTCCCTTCCCCATGTCTTGTTCAAATTACACTTTTCAGTTAGAGAATGATAGAGCGCTGCATATAGAGTCAGGAAGACTCATCTTCCTCAGTTCAAATCTGACCTCAGACACTTGCTGGCTGTGTGACCCTGGCAAGTTACTTAACCTGTTTGCCTCAGTTTCCCCATCTATCAAATGAGCTGGAGAAGAAAATGGCAAACTACTCCAGTATCTCTGTCAAGAAAACCCCACATGGTGTCACAAAGAGTCAGAGAGGACCAAAACACTTGGACCACAACAACAAGAATCCCTGTTGGAGGCCTCCAAAAGCTGTGGCCTCTAATATTTTAGTTGTGGGGGAAGGCAGCTTCCTAGAATTGTGCAGCCACAGAATGTTAGAATTGAAAAAGACTTTAGAGGGTTAATAGCCTCCTCTTTTTGTAAATGAGGAAACTAAGACCCTGAGATGTTAAATGATTTGCCCAAGGTCTCCAGAGCAGGGACTAGAGCAGGGGTCTCCTGAATGCTCCTGCTTCTGTCTTCTGGTGGAAGAACTCTGAATGTTGGGCACATGACAGATTAGCCATTCCAAGTGCCCAAAGTATTTCCTGATGTCTAGGTTAGGATTCATCCCTCAGTAAATACCCCCCGAATGTTCAGTGAATAGCTGCCTATAGCCTGGATAAGGGCTAGATGAAGAAAAGATCGATCTGAGAGATGTTACAAAGGAAGCAGGAATGGGATTTGACCACGGGGAGTAGACAAAGAGGTTCCTGTCACCCAGGATCGCAGACCTAGAGAAAAGGAAGGATGGTGACTCTGCTGTCAGTGAGGAAGAGGAGGATTTAGGTGGCATCACAGGTCAAGTTTAGCATTTTCTATTCCATAAATTCCAGCTTGTATTTGTTGTTCGGTTGTTTCAGTTGTGTCCCACTCTTTGTGACCCCTTTTGGGATTTTATTGGCCAACACGCTTGGGTGGTTCACCATTTCCTTCTTTGGTTCATTTTACAGACCAGGAAACTGAGGTCAACAGGGTGATGAAGTGACTTGCCTGGGGCCACACAGCTAGTACATGTCTGAGGCTGGATTTGAACGCAGGTCTTGCTGACTCCAGGCCTAGTGCTCTTTCCACTGTGCTATCTGGCTGTCCAATCTATACTTAATTAGGTAATATTTTGCCTCCGTGGGAAACCGAGGCCTAGGCTGTATAGCACGCAGTGTGAATAGTTGCTCTGGAGACCTTGGGCAAATCATTTAACATCTCAGGGTCTTAGTTTCCTCGTTTACAAAAAGAGGAGGCTGTTAACCCTTTAAAGTCTTTTTCAGCTCTAACATTCTGTGGCTGTACAATTCTAGGAAGCTGCCTTCCCCCACAGCTCTGGACCCCTGTTGTCTCACTTGTAAAATAAGAATGGTGATTTTGTACTACCTTCCTCACAGAGTTGTGTGAGAAAAGCCATCATAAACCTCAAAGTGCTGTGTCAATTTGAGTTATTACTACTTCCATTATATCTTCTTTGCTGTCTGAAATTCCTATCATTAGAGACAAACCACTGGATTATGGCCTTGTCTCCAGAAAGCTCCTATTACACACAAGGAGGCAGCTAGCTGTGTGCCCCTCAGCGAGTCACTCACTAATAAAAGGCAGTTAAGTGGCTCAGTGCCCAGAGCCCTGGGCCTGGAGTCAGGAAGACCTGACTTCAAAACTGGCCTCAGACACTTAGTACCTGTGGGACCTGGGCAAGTTACTTAACCTCTGTTTGCCTTAATCCACCGAAGAAGGAAATGGCAAACCACTGCAGTATCTTTGCCAAGAAAACCGCATGGGCAATATGAGTATGGTTCATGGGATCACAGAGTTGGACCCAACTGAACAACAACAACAAATTACGTACAGGTGAATCAGAAAGTAAAGAAGGGCTAGTCTGTTTTCCCCATTAGTACATCATTAATTTGTCACATCGAGAGTTGTCATTTTCAAAAATAGAGGGTCTGAGAAAGGGCACAGTTTTTAAAGGGGTTGTTGGGTGTAGGAATATCTGGAACATGTAGGTTGCTGTTTGAGGATGTCCCAGGTGGACATGGGACAGGAAGAGAGCATCATGAAATCCTCCCTCTTCCCACACACATACACACAAACATACCTGGTATGTCCAGGAAGGTGCTTCAGAGGAGGGAAGCAGGATCAAAACTTTACAGCTAGAACAGACTTGAGAGGTGATCTAGTTCAACCGCCTTCTTTTATAGTTAAGAGAATTGAGACCCTGAGACATAAAGTGAGTGAGTGGCCCAAGGTCACCTAGGCAGGAAGTGGAAGAACCAGGATTCCCATCCATCCTTCACATGGCCAACCTCCAAATGGTTTTCCTAATATGTAAGTCTGAGGACCCCTCTACTCAACTCCAATGGCTTTTCATCACTTCCAGGATAGAATATAAACTTCTCTCTCTGACATATAAAGTTTTTAACACCTGGTTCCAACCTACCTTCTCAGCCTGCTTACACATTGCTGCTTTCCACATACTCTATAGTCCATCCAAACAGACTTTGTTATTTCTCAGATGGCCACCACATTCCTTCTCCCACCACCATGTTTTTTCCTCAGCTATCCCCATGTTGGAAAGTCCTTCCTCCTCACCTCTATCTCTTGGAATCTCTGGTTCCTTCAAGTCAAGCAAACAAACTTGAGGTGGCTCAAGTGCCCCTTTCTGCCAGGTCTTTCTTGGTCCTTCCACTAGTTGTTGGTGCCTCCCTCCACCATGTGGTATTTGTTTTGTGTGTTTGTGTTTGCTGCCCTTGAGGGCAGCCAGCAACTTTGCATCCCAGCACTTAATGCAGTAGCACAGAACTGCATATATGTTTATACATAAGTGCACACACACATAAATATGCATATATATGTAAACATATTGTATGGTGGATAGAGCTCCAGATTTGGAGTAAGAAAGACCTGGCTTTGGATCCTACCCTGGGCAAGTCACTTACCCCATCTCAGCCTCAGTTTCCTTACCTGTAAAATGGGGCTAATCATAGCACCCACCCCACAAAGGTATTTCAAAGATCAAGTCTAATAATATATGTAAAGTGCTTTGCAAACCCTAAAGTGCCATATAAATGCTAGCTAGTATTATTATATATGTGCATGTTATCTCACTCCTGTGCACATAATTAATCTCCAGTAAGGCAGAGACCATTGAAGTTTTTGCTGTTGTTCACACACACACACACACACACACACACACTTAATAAATGCTTGTTAATTGATTTATTGGTTGATTGGTTGAACCCAGCTCTTCTGATTTCAAAAGTGGCAATCTTCCTAGCTGGAAGCCTGCTAAGGGGCTGGGGGCTTGCTGGGGACCAGCTTCATCTACTTCCCAAAATGGGCTTTGACTTGGTCTGGGGGATGGGTGATCTGGCACAATCCTGCAAAGCAATCAGAGCTCTCCCTGACTCTCAGACACATCCTCCCTTTCCCTTCCCACTCCCCCAACACACAGGCAGAGATTCCAGTGTGGGGCCCAGAGGAAGTTGGATGATTTGAAATCAATTCAGACTTGCACATCTGGTGTTTTTTCCTCTCCCCCAGCTCCCAGGGTAGTCAGTATTAAGTTGATTTCATTGTCTGAGGGGAAGATTCTCCAAATACACCCAACCCAAACCCTTCTTCCCCTTCTCTTTTCCCTTGAAGGTGTGGCTATACTCTGGCACCCTTCCCACCTAATTGGGTCCGGGACTGACTTTAGTTTTTGTACATTTTATTCTCACTCTCAGTGTTCCAGGGGCTGGACAGAGTAAAGCCCAGGATTGGTACATGTGTGTTCTGACTGACGTGGGTTGCTGCTGACTCAGAGTCAGTCTGTAGTCCCGGAAACCTTGGAGGAACGTGCAGATCGTGCAGCCTGAGGGTTCCTGGGGTTGTGTCCAAGTTTTCACCTTTGGCCTCCTTTCTTCTGTATGAATCCAATGGGGGAACCTGTGGAATGCTGAGTTCCACAGCTGGTTTTCCAGCACCTTACATCCCATTATACTTGTTATTTGATTAACACTATTCTCCTTGCTAGTCCTTTAATAAAACACTCCATCTCCAGACTTGAGGCATTTTCACTGGCTCTCCCTCCATACCAGGATTTCTTTCCTCATCGTCTCTGCCTCCTGTCCTTCCTGACTTGCTTCAAGTCTCAGCTAAAATCCCCCCTTCTTCTGGAAGCCTTTCTCAAACCCCCTAATTCAAGTGTTTTCCTTTGTTGATTGTTCCCCATTTATCTTATAGATAACTTGTTTGCCCATGGTCATTTGTGTGTTGTCTCCCTTATTAGATTCTGAGTTCCCTGAGAGAGAGGGTACTGCCTCTCTTTGTGTCCACAGCAGTTAGAATAGTGCCTGACACATAGTAGGCACTTAAGAAATGTTTATCGACATTGTTGAATCATTTTTTTTAGTCGAGTCCAACCCATTTGGGGTTTCGTTGGCAAAGATAATGGAATGGTTTATTGATTGTCTGGGTGACAAACCCCAGTTCACTCTGGAAAGAAGCTGCTCTCTTGCCTGGTCATACATTAGCAAGTAATTGGGTGTCCATCTGTCTTTCTTTTTGTAGTAAGAGTGCCTGGATCATAAAGTCCAATCTGTGGAACTGGGGAGAGCTTTTGGCCTCCCTGCCTTTCAGAGGGTAGTCTGGTTTCAGCCACACCTTTTCTGTTCTGGTTGAAATTGTTCTGGGTTGGGGCTACCTTGGGAAAAAGACTAGGAAGGTAGCAGAGGCTGTGGACTAAACTAGACCTCTGGACCCTTTAGTCCTCCAGACCCCTGGAAACTGGAGGCTCAGAACCAATCTGACCTCCTTGGGACCAGAGATGATATACCTATGTATATTTATGTGTCTGTGTCTCACTATGTGCTTCTGTCAAATTGTACATTAGTCTAATTATGTTAAAGTATTTGCATGTCTTAATAAGCCCACCTAATGTATATGTATTCTGGAGTCTCAGCCTTAGAATAAGAGGAAGTAGGTGAAAGGTCCAGGTTACCAAATTCAATTCTCACCCTGCCCAGCCCCACCCCACCAGAGAATTGAATTAACCCTAGGGGAAGGGAAGGGGAATGCTAGACATTTCCAGGCTCTCAGTTTTCCACTCTGCCTCTGGGTGCAGAGATGTTGCATCCTGGACGGAATCTGCTAGGGCAATGAATGGTTCAGGGGACAGTTGACCTCAGATGAATTTTGACACACGGTGGCTGTGTGACTCTAAGTCACTTAATTGTAGTGCTCTAAGACCAGAAGGTGCAAAGAGGGTTTCAACTTGGATTTGTAGAGAAAGTTTACTCACTTAGGACTTCTGTGATCTGAAATCAGAGGTCCAGTCCCCATCTCTATGGCATGATTTATGAAACTATTAAGAACCCAGAAAATACTACCACAATGGCTCTTTCAAAACACATTCCCTTTTAGGGCTGACTTCTGACTCGGTACTGATTTAGCCCTGTTCAAAAGAAATTGCAAGCTTTTTCCAGTGAGACTCAGGGCAGGGGTAGGTGCATTCCTGACATCTATTCCAGAATCCCCTCTGAAATTTGTAGCAGCCCTGTTTGTGGTGGCAAAGAGCTGGAAACTAAGGGTATGCCCATCAATTGGGGGGACTGCTGAGCAGATTATGGTATATGAATGCAATGGAATATTATTGTGTCATAAGAAATGATGAAAGGGATGGTTTCAGAGAAACCTGTGAAGATTATGTGAACAGATGCAGAGTGAATTGAGCAGGAACAGGAGAACAATTTATAAAATAACAACAATGTTGTAAAGACAAACAACATTCAAAGATGTAAGAACGCTGATCGTTGCAATGACCTACTATAATTTCGGGATACTGATAACAGCATGCTACCCACCTCCTGACAGAGGAGTGATTGACTCAGTAGGGGGCATCATGAGACATATGTTTTTTGCACATGGCCAATGTAGGAATTAGTTTTTCTTGCCTATGCATATTTGTTGCAAAAGTTTTATGATTTTTTTAAAAAAATATGTGTAGGGGAAGGAGGGAAGTAGATAAAAGATATTGCTTAAATAAAAAATAAAATTAAACCTTAAAAAAGAAAAGAATGAACTATGGTGTCATATTATTTTTCTGATAGTCTATCAACAAAATGCCCATTTTTATAAAAAATAAGTAATGAAAGGGAAAAAAAGACTCTATGTTACAGCGAAATTGGATTATTCCAATCCCTCCAAAAATATGCTTTCTCACCTCAAAGCCTTTGCTCCATTCTACCTTCTTTTGAAAATCTCTTCTTGTGTCTTCAGTTGGAAGTGATGTCTCCTTTCCTTGCCTATTTCTAGAACACTTTGTTAGAATCTTTCCTTTGCCGTATTCTATCTTGTAATATACTTGTCTGTGTATATGTCGGTTCTGCTCCCCTCCTCAGTTCCCTGATTGTAAGTTCTTTGAGTTTAGAGATTGCTGTTTTCATCTTTGTACCCTCAACACCTAGGACAGTGCTTTGCATGGGGCAATCACTTAGTAATCGTTGAATGTATTACTTTTCATACTCAAATTCATAGTTATCTGTATTTGTAGAAGAGAGGAGAAGCTCTGAAATAGCATGATGGAGAGACAGTCAGAGAATAACAAAAGAACTGCTACGCAACACTCAGGGCTTAGTTGATCATAGAATAACATGAATTTTAGTGGACCCTTAGTGGCAGAATTTTGTGACTTCCTCCTGCAGTGTTCAGCAATCTGGAGAATAGTAATGGAGAAGGCAGATGATAGAGATGATCCAGGGATGAAATTTAACAGAGTGTGACTACAAGGAGGACAAGGAAACACAGGATCCAGTACATTGTTCAGTTGGTTAAATATAGGGTCAAGATTGTGAAGAGAGGAGAGTTAGGCCAGGATGATAATTGGGAAAATAGAAAAGATGAAGGAACTGGAAGTCACAGTGAGATGAAAGAGCAGATTTCAGAGGGATGAGGTAGAGGGGCAGATGAAAAGAGGGAAACTGTGGTCAGAGAGGGGAATTTCAAAGTTCAAGAACGTGGAGGTGGAAGAGCTTCAGGTGACTGAGGTCTAAAGTCTGATCATCACTGTAGCTGGCTGAGGCAATGTAGATGCAAATGATAGGAGCTGAGGAAGCTGATGAACTGGGAGAAGATGGTATTTGAAGAAACATTGATATAAATAGTGAAGTCACCAAGGATGAAAGGAATAGACAGGTTAGAAAAGACTATTTTCTAGTTTGTATATTCTTTGAGAAAGGAGGGAAAGTGATCAGGTGGCCACTAGATAATAGCAAGGAGTATCTGCATGGGTGATGCAGATGAGCTTTGCAGGAAAATTATGGCCAAAGGACTGCACCTGAGTGATTTTTGGGGGTGGGGTCTGGAAGTGGTTGTAGGATACAAGGGATATACTGACATCTCCTCCTTTTGGCAGCCAAGAGAAGAAGCAGATAAAACTGGAAAAGGCAGCAAAGGATAAAGCATTTCCAGGTTTCTAAGTCAGACTTACCTAAGTACCAGAAGATGGAAAGAATGTCCAAAGAAGCTATATCTTCTGTCCGAAGGAGTTGTCTACTTCAGCTTGTACTGGGTTTTCCTCTCACACTTTTCTGGATCTTAGGCACCAAAGAGAGAGGGAAGTGTAGAGTAGGAATAGCCCTAGGAAAGATATGGTACTAATATGCTCTCTGGAGGGACTTTTAAAGGGCCATATAATGAATGAATGAATGAGTGAGTGAATGAATGAATGAATGAATGAATGGATAAAAGAGTATTTGTTAACTGACACATATGTGTCAAGTACTATACTAACTAAATCCTGGGGAATACAAATACAAAATCCAGAGAGTCCTTGCCCTCAAGGTGCTTACAATATAGGAAAGTCCTCAGTGATAACACTATTAGACCTGTACCTCAAGGAGATCAAAGAAGGGAAAAATGGTCCATATATATACAAAAATATTTATAACCATTCTTTTGGTAGTGGCAAAGAACTGGAAACTAAGGGTGTGCCTGTCAATTGAGGAATGACTGAACAGATTATGATAGGTAAATCAATGGAATATTATTGTGCTATAAGAAACTATGAAAGGGTATGGTTTCAGAGAAACCTGGGAAGACTTGTATGAACAGATGCAGAGTGAAATGAGTAGAGACAGGATAACAATTTATACGAGAACAACAATATTTTAAAGACAAACAATTTCGAAAGACTTAGTAAGTTTGATCAACACAATAATTAACCATGATTTCAGAGGACTGATGATGAAGAATGCTACCTACTTCCTGACAGAGAGGTCATGAACTCAACACACAGAATGAGACACATTTTTGGACACGGCCAATGTGGGAATTTGTTTTGCTCAACTATGCATACTTTTAAAAATAGTCTTGTTTTTTCTTTTTCTTCAGTACATGGGGTGTGGGAGAGAGAAATAGAAGAGAGAGAAAATAAATTTTTGTTAATTGGAAACAAAACAAAAAACATAAAGGAGTGATGGCCAGAGAGGGATATTTTGTTTTGGGAAGTCATAGGGATGATGAGTAGAGCATTAGGAAAGTTGATTTGCATACCCTTTCCAGTGGCAATGGCCATGTTGATTTGATCAGGTTCCCAGAGGAAGAGATGGTGGTGGTAGTATGCACAATGTGGAGGGACTGATGGCAAGAATACAGTCATGTTGGAATGTGAAGCATGTCTGAGGCCAAATATGATGAACCATGTGAATCTGTACTTCTGCACTCACTAAGCAGTGTACTTGCTGTACTCACTAACCCAGTCCCTTGAGAAGGAATTTGAAAGTTGAATGGGTTGTCCCTCAAAGCATGGTTTCTGGAGGTCTGGTGGCCATTCAAAGTCTGTATATAGTCTGGCATTGGTCTGTTAGCCAAGTGACAGAAGTTCAAATCTAGCTTTCACGTTTCTAAAATCCTCATGCTTGATATTACATAATTTCTTTTCTTTTCTTCCATTTCTTTCCCTCTCTCTTCTCTTTATCTTTGCCTTTATGCAAAGTGCTTTGGGGCTTTCTTTCTTTCATGCTTCTAGGAATGTCTATAACACATGAGGAGGAAATGTGGGGTGTCAACTGGACTGAATTGGCCTCCAACCTGTGGATAGCTGGAGCCAAACAGAGCAGGCTAGAGATGGGAGAGTCAGAAATCAAACAGAGGTATAATTTCAAAGTGAGAGAAACAGCTTGAAAGCAAGAAGGCAGATTAGGCACATGTGCCAGGGCCCTGCCCCTAGTGGGGGGACCTGCTTTAGTGTGGCAGAAGCTTAATTTATATACTTGTGGCTAGACAAAGAGTCAAATAGTGAGTGTAGTGTAGCAATAATAGTGAGGCACAACAGCAACAGTGAGGCAAGGATGTCTAGTGACAAAAAGTCCATTCATAGCAGGGCTTCATGTCTGGGCCTATTGGTGCTTGCCCGAACTCAGGGACCATCAGTTCCAGAAGGTAAGTGCAAAGGATTGTTGTTATGCCAAGTTCAGGGCACAGCTTGCTTGCTGGAAAGCAGTGTGTCTTCTAATAGAAGCATCTCCTAATAGAAAGCATTTGACCATATTATAATGGCTCAGTGGGAATTAATTTACAGAGCATGGAAGTAGGGAGTAGTGGATTTGCCTAGCTTCAACAAACATATAGTAAGCATTTATTAACCTTATGTGCCAGGCACTGTGCTCAGTACTGGGAATACAAATACAAGCAGAAAGACAAAAAATCCCTGACCTCAAGAAACTTACATTCTAATGGAAGAAAACAGCATATAAAAGGAAGCTAAAAGGGGAGGCATGATAAAGGGGAGGGCACTGAAGCCTGGTTGTTGTTGTTGTTGTTGTTCAGTTACTCAGTCAAGTCTGACTTTTTGTCACCCCATGGACCACAGCACATCAGGCCCTTCTATCCTCCACTATCTCTCAAAGTCTATCCAAGTTCATGCTCATTGTTTCTGTGACACTATCTATCCATCTTATCTTCTGCTGTCTCCTTTTCCTTTTGCTTTCAACCTTTCCCAATATCAGGGTCTTTTCCATTGAGTCCCGTCTTCTCCTTATGTGGTTGAAGCATTTAAGCTTCTGTATTTCTCCTTCCAATGAATAGTAAGAGTTAATTTTTTTAAGTATTGACTGATTTGATCTCTTTGCTATCTAAGGGACTCTCAAAAGGGACCCCCACCACAATTCAAAAATGTCAGTTCTGTGAAGCACAACTTTTCTTATAGTCCAACTCTTTCAGCCACATATTACTAATGAAAAAAACATAGCTTTGACTACATGGACCTTTGTTGGTAAGGTGCCTCAACTTTTTAGTATGCTGTCCAAATTGCCATAGCTTTCCTTCTAAGGAGTGAGTATCTTTTAATTTTATGGGTGCAGTCACCATCTGCAGTGATCTTTGAGCCCAAGAATATAAAATCTGATTCTGCTTCCATTTCTTCTCATCTATTTGACAGGAAGTGATGAGACCAGTTTTTTAGATCTTAGTTTTTTTGATGTGAAGCTTCAAACCAGTTTTTACACTTGCTTCTTTTGCCCTCATCAAGAGGCTTCTTAATTCCTTTTTTGTTTTCTGCTATCCATGTGGTATCGTCTGCATATCTGATGCATATGCCTGAGATTTTGTATGATGTACTCTGCATATAATTTAAATAAATAAGGTGACAATAAACAACCTTGTTGTATTTCTTTCCCAATCTTGAACCAATCAGTTGTTCCATGTTTGGTTCTAACTGTTGCTTCTTAACTTGCATACAGGTTCCTCAGGAGACAAGTAAGATGATCTGGTACTCCCATCTCTTTGAAGACTTGCCACATTTTGTTGTGATCCACACAGAGTCACAGGTTTTAGTATAGTTAATAAAGCAGAAGATATTTTTCTGGAACTCTCTTGCTTTCTCCATTATACAGCAAATGTTGGCAATTTGGTCTCTAGTTCTTCTGCCTCTTTGAAAACCAGCTTGCTCTTCTGGTAATTCTCAGTTCACATATCACTGAAGCTTAGCTTACAGAATTTTAAGCATAACTTTGCTGGTATGTAAACTGAGTGCAGGTGTTTGGTAATTTGAACAATCTTTGGCACTGCCTTTTTTTTAGGATTGAGACATAAATTGATCTTTTTCAAACCAGTGGTCACTGCTGTGTTTTCCAAACTTTCTGGCATATTGACTTCAGCACTTTAACTGTATCATCTTTTAGGATTTTAAATAGCTCAACTGGAATTCTGTCACCTTCACTAACTTTATTGTTAGCAATGTTTCCTGGCCCACTTGACTTCATTCTCCAGAATGTCTGGCTCTAGATCAGTAACCACACCATTATAGTTGTTGGTGATGTTAAGATCTTTCTGGTATAGTTCTTTTGTGTTTTCTTGTCACCTTTTTTTAATCTCTTCTGCTTCTTTTAAGTCCCTGCTATTTTTTATATTTTATCATGCTCATTTTTTTATATGAAATGTTCCCTTGATATCTCTAATTTTATTGAAGAAAATGTCTTGTCTTCCCATTCTATTTTTTTCTTCTGCTCTTTTGCATTGCTCATTTAAGAAAACTTTCTTATCTCTCTTTGCTATTCTCTGGAATTCTGCATTCAGTTTGAAAACTGGTTGGCCTGAGTGTTCCCTTTAAAATAATGATTCTAGGAAGAACAACCAATCAGAGGGAGGAGGAGAGGGTACTTCCACTGTGTAAAGTCCAAGGGTGAAGTGAGCTTCCAAGGTGAAGAGGTTTCTGGAAACATCGTAGGGAAATTCTGGGAGAGTGAGGAAGAAGCCTAGAGAAGAAAGAAGACATGATATCGAATCAAGAGTTGAATGCAGACTCCACACAAGCCAGATTCAGGAATTGCTGGTGATGATGAAAGAAGAAAGGACTGGAGCATGGCGCTGAAGTAGTTTCTCCTCACCAACCCCTCCGCCCTTGAACTCTGATACTGAGAATGTTTGATAATTTTCAGTTATAAATGTCTGTCCCCATGGTGAAAATGAGGGGGAGAAAGTGAGGAAGCAGAGAGTAGGACAGAGGGTAGGAGAATTGGAAATTCAAAATTAAACAGAAGGGGCTGTGCTCAAATGCTTGGTTGTTAAAAAAAATTAGGGTTTACTTTCTTTTTCTTTGAGGTGAAAAAGAAATTTTTTTTATAATTTGCTTCCTAGTTCACTTTCCAAAATGCATTTAGCCCACATGCTAAGTGAGTTCTTTGGGACTACATTGAGAAAAGAAGCAAGATTGGAACTGAAAGTGGCTGGAGGCATATGAGCCAAAAGAGTTATAAATGACTTTTAAAGAATTAATCAATCCCCCTAGACTTTAACATAGAATTCAGGGCTCTAGGGAAAGCCTGGAAACTAGTACACCCTCAGGTAGCATCTAGTGGCCCCCTCAAGGCTAGAACAACAAAGTGTGATTTGTGCATACCCACTGGAGTGAGCTAACACAGCTTGAGCTTTGCTCACCACCTTGTGGCCAGCACATATATAGCACCCTGCTCCAAACTACACTCCCTAGTAAGGTTAATCCAAAGTGTTTCAAAGAGATCTAGGATGCTGGGGAGTTTGCTAAAGAAACACCTGTGCTCTGGCAGTGTCCTGAGTGCTTATTGCCTCATTGATACCACATTAATTATTATGGATAAAGGCCTTGAAAAGGGGGGCTTACTCTGAGAAAAGAAGGCAAAAAAAGACTGGAGAGAATTATAAGAATGTAGAGAGAAGCAAGTTTATTTGCAGAGATATTATTGACTACATCTTTTGGAGGGTGGCCTGAACAGTTTATAGGCAGAGAAATTATTGACTATTTTTTTGGAAGGTGGCCTGAACACCCATAGGCAGCAGAGATTATTGAGAAGTTCTCAGTTATGCTGGGAACTGGACAAACCTGAGCATGGCAGTGGAAAAACAGTGATGGAGTAACTGAAAAGCTTCTGGACTGAGTGAAGGGATTTTTGCACCATGTCGAATTCTTTGTCGAATTTCTCCCAGAAATGCTCTATAGTGGCAATTGGAGTCTTTCCTCTAAGTCTTTTCACATTTTGTGGGTACTATCCATTAGTCAATCAAAAAGGAATTTGAACCATCCATCATGTACCATGCATCATGCTAAGAGCTGGAGATACAAAGACAAAAGAAAAACAGTCCTGCCCTCAAGGAGCTTACAGTTCAGGGGGGAGACAAGATGTACATATGAAGGTATAACAGGACAATGGAGATGGACATCTGCTAATTTGAGATGGAAGTCTTCCATAATTCCCTGTTTCAAGTTTCAACTCCAGGGACCCTGACTGACAAACTAGCCCTCCCATGCTGAATGATTGTGGGGAGGAAAAGTTGAGAAGGAAGCAAGAAAAGAGAGCTTGGGAATGAGGGATGTGGAGGAGCCAGAGAGCGGAAGGTGTGGAGGACAGATTACGTGAGGACTGGAAGCTAGGACGCCAGAGTCCCAGACCATTTAGTTTGATCATATGAAGCACTAGACATGGGGCAGCTGCATGAGGACCACAGACTAGAACCTATTACTCTGTGTTTCCTTTCTCTCTTTTCATTCTTCTCTTCCAAAAGGAATGAACCTGAAGCTTTCTCCTGGGACAGGAGGTTTATCCTTGTTGGTTTTTTTTAATTTTGCTTACCATCTTGTGTGTCTGACTCCTTGTTACCTCATTTGGGGTGTTCTTGGTAAAGATACTGGAGTGGTTTGCCATTTCCCTTTCCAGCTCAGTAGGAGGAAACTGAGGCCACCAAGGATAAGTGACTTGCCCAGGGTCACACAGCTAGCAAGTGTCTGAGGCTGGATTTGAACTCATGAAGATGAGTCTTCCTGACTCCAGACCCAGTGTTCTATTCATTGTGCCACCTAGCTGCCCCAAGTTCAGATGCACTGGAGAGGAGGCGATTAGGGAGAACTCGAGGAAGAGGGAGAGAAAGATTTCAAATTACAATATTTTTGCCAGAGTTTAATTTCAGTGCTATTGAACTTCCTAACGCAAAGGGGATACTTTCACTGATTCTTCCAGACAATTGCTTCAGCAGTGCCTGAGACTGCTATGCTCAAATGGGCTGGCATCAAGGCAGAATATTACCATCTTCTGGGCTTGATTTAAAAGAGGTGCCAAGGGCATGGCTGGAGAGAAAGGCATGCCCAAACGGAAGAGCAGCCCAGACTTCAAACAAGATGAGTAAAAGTGACTGACAGTTCCCCTAGTCTTCTCAGCAATCAACAAATCAAGCATCACTGCTGTTGGATATAGGAGATACTTTCACAATAGCTAACAATGTAACCTTGGAGGAGGTGGAACTAGCAGCTGAGGGAACCAGAAAACATTCCAGGTTGTCTATCTGTTATCTGGATACATATCTGGATACATCTGACTCTGGATACATGATACAGTCTCTAGTCCCACCAACCCCCTGTTAGATCTCCATCTCCCTTTTCATCGTATATTTCTTTCACCCCAAAATAATTATACTAAGATGAAGCCTGAACCATATCGTTCCCCAGCTCTCTCTCTGTCTCTCTCTTCTTCTTCTTCTTCTTCTTCTTCTTCTTCTTCTTCTTCTTCTTCTTCTTCTTCTTCTTCTTCTTCTTCTTCTTCTTCTTCTTCTTCTTCTTCTTCATCTTCTCCTTCATCTTCTTCTTCTTCTTCTCCTTCTTCTTCTCCTTCTCCGTCTCCTTCTCCTTCTCCTTCTCCTTCTCCTTCTCCTCCTCCTCCTCCTCCTCCTCCTCCTCCTCCTCCTCCTTCCTCCTCTTACTTTCTCCTTCTTCTTCCTTCTTCTTCTTCTTCTTCTTCTTCTTTCTTCTTCTTCTTCTTCTTCTTCTTCTTCTTCTTCTTCTTCTTCTTCTTCTCCTCCTCCTCCTCCTCCTCCTCTCTCTCTCTCTCTCTCTCTCTCTCTCTCTCTCTCTCTCTCTCTCTCTCTCTCTCTCTCTCCCCACCTTCTATTCTCAGAGGTTAGGGTAATACCAAGAGACTGCCTAGAGTTTGCTACATAACATCATAATACCAAGCTCTGCCCTCCCATTTTCTTTTAATCAGATTTTATTTTTTGCAATTATCAAGCATTTTTTCTTCCTCCTGCCTCCCCTTCTCCACTTAAAAAAAAAGAAAAACAAACAAGCAAACAAATTCCCGCATTGGTCATGTCCAAAAATTTGTGTCTCAATCTGTATAGTAATTCATCAGCTCTATTAGGAGGTGCATAACGTTCTTCATCATCTGTCCTTTCAAATTATGGTTGATTGTTGCATTCATCAGAGTTAGGTCTTCCAAAATTGCTTATTTTTACAATGTTGACATCACAGTATACCTGGTTATCCCAGTTCTGCTTTCAGAATGGCTGGACCAATTTCCATCTCCAGCATCGGTGCATCGATGTGCCTATATTCCTGAAGTCTCTCTGACATTTGTCATTGTCCTTTCTTTTCCATTTTGCCGATCTGATCATTTCCTTCATTTATGAGCCACACATGCAGGCCCCAGGCATGCTACCTGGGGTTCAAACACCCTCCTCTCTCTCATTAAATTAGTAAGAGCTCTTACCCTCAGCCAGCTGACAACTAATCGCTTCCCAGGGATATTTGTATTTTAGTAAGGGACCTTGAAAGCAGAGCCCTAACAACTTTTACTGTCATCCAGGGAAGCCACCCTGAGGAGATGTAGCCTGGCAACTAACTGGTCCTGTAGATGCAACAGTCAGAGCTACTGAAAACTCAGAAAAGAAAGTTCTTGCCACCGAAGTCTTTGGCATTGATCAGTTTCTACTGATGTGATTTTATCAATGGAAATACATGACCGAAGAGGCATCATCATCTGCTGCACTCTAAGTGTCTCCCCATTTGGCTTGCAGCTGAAACCATTCATATGTTGTCTCCTTCTTTAGACTGTGAGCTTCTTGAGGGCAGGGATGGTATTATTTTTCTGTTTGTATCCTCAGAGTTTAGCATAGTGCTTTGCACTTGGTAAGCTCTTAAAAAACTTTTCATTCTTTCATTTTAACCCAGTCCAGCACTTTTATAGGTTGCTTATTATCCTTTAGCAGCATAGAAACAATGGAGCTTAGAGCTTGTTTAGCAAGAATAATTAATTAAAATAGGAATATACCAAATGGTGGGACTGGAGGAAGCTTACCTCTATCCCCTTCTGCTTCTCTTCCCCACCCCCCCCCACCTCTTGCCACTCCCCCATTCACTTTTCTTTTCCATTTTGCCTATCTGATCATTTCCTTCATTTATGAGACACACATACAGGCCCCAGCCATGCTACCTGGGGTTGAATTCCACCCTCACTTTATTAGTAAGAGCTCTTACCCTTTGCCAGCTGACAATGAATCCCTTCTCAGGGGTAGGACTGGGGAGGAAAGGAGAAAAACAAAAAGATTTCCTAGTCAGGGCTTTGCTTGGAAGACTGTAAGACCTTCCAAAACAAAGGAATGCGTCTAAAATGACTGACTTTAGGGCACTGAGAAACGGTTCAGGGAATTTTGGGGGTAGGAGGCCTTATCTGCTTGTCTCAAATCCCAGAAGGGCCACAACTTACTTCTACAGTTGGTTCTGGTAGAGATTAGGGAGGTTGGTTGGAAGGCCTGTGTATGAAAAGTGGAAGGGAAACTGTCAAAGATGTCTCAGGTGTGGTGGTAAATAATTTATTTGTATTTGGATGTATAACTGTAAAAATGGGCCAATGGCGTTGGTTCTATTTGTTAAAGGTCAAGGAAGGGGAGAGGTTAAAACCAGCTTTCTCCCAAGAGTGTGGGGGGTAGTGGGCAGAGAGAGGGGAGAGAAGAATGTGTGTGTGTGTGTGTGTGTGTGTGTGTGTGTGACACTGCAGGCAAGGGCTGCAGCCCTTTAACTATAACTGAAAGAGAAGAGGACTGATGACAATAGCTAGCATTCATAGAACACTTTAAAGGTTTGCACTTTACACATATTATTTCATTTTATCCTCACAATAACCCCTGGAAGTAGGTGCTATTATTATCCCCATTTTATAGATGAAGAAACTGAGGCAGACAGGGATTAAATGACTTGCCTAGGGTCACACAGCTCTTAAGTGTCTGAGGCCACATTTGAACTCTGGTCTTCTCAACTGGGTTCAGCTGGGCTCTATTCCCTGCCCTACCTAGCTACCTCCATTAGGTGGGAAAACAGAGATACCATGACAAAGAAATTTTTTTTTAAGGGATGCATACAGCAAAGAACCCTCAAGGCACTAGAAATAAAGGAGAGCTGCATCCCAAGTGGCTAGTTGACCAGGAGATATCTGATCTCTCCTGTCGGTGCCCCACGCTGAAAGGGAGACTAAGGTTAAAACATAGAAATCTGAGCACATAAATGAAGGAGGTTGGTTAGATAATTTACTGTCTTGTTTTTGGTTTGGGCTCTGTATGTTTGCCTCATTTAACACTGATCTATTGTACATGATCTTTTATTTAACATTATAAAAATAGAAGGTGGTTTCCTCCTTCTCCTCCTCCCTTTACCTACCCAGAGGGACAGGCTCATTATTCTTGCTTGTTTTCATTTGCTTGTCTGGTTAGACATCTAGTGGCCAAGAGCTATAAAACATGAGAAAATAAAATCTGGGTTTGGGGTTTGAGGCAACGAGCCAAGATTCCAGGTTCAAGCTCACCTAGCCAAGCCCTACCTCTTGGGCTGCCCCTCATTGTCTCATGGGAAATTTATTAAGGAAGAACTACTTGCCATACAGGAGACTGGAAGGAAGGATAGAAGTTTTTCTCTCGTGTGTGTGTGTGTGTGTGTGTGTGTGTGTGAGAGAGAGGGAAGGAGAGAGAGAGAGAGAGAGAGAGAGAGAGAGAGAGAGAGAGAGAGAGAGAGAGAGAGAGAGACAGAGACAGAGAGAGACAGAGACAGAGAGAGACAGAGAGAGAGACAGAGAGAGAGACAGAGAGAGAGACAGAGAGGACGGAGAGAGAATGAAGAGAGAATAATTCAATAATTCATTTGGGGCAATCCCGGATGGGTAGACTACATGACATGGCAGCCAAAAATTCCTAATGTGATCATGAGCTGAATTACTAAAGGCATAGTCAGGGAGAATTAGCCTGATTTAGTGAACAGAAAGCTGTCCTTGGAGCCAGAGCTGGGTGGAAGAGGCAACTTGGCATAGTGGATAGAGGGCTGGACTTACGGTCAGTTGTGTTACTGGAGACCAGTCACTTAACCTCTTAGTACCCCAGACAACTCTAGAAGACTATTACAGAGTAGTTACCAATCTACAAGGGAAGAGGAAGTCTCCTTATCAAAAATTCCCTATGCCAATGAACTCTCAGATCTAGACCAAATTTTTTTTTTTTAAAATAAGGACATAATGTCCAACATAAGGGAGATGATAACAACATAAAAGCAAGTGGAGGACTTTAATAATTGCAATTATCTATGCTAAACTGAAAAGTTTTTGTATAAACAGAGCTAATGCAACAAAGATTAGGAGGGAAGCAGAAAACTGGGAGAAAATCTTTACAGCCAATGTCTCTGATAAAGGCCTCATATCTAAAATATACAAGGAACTGAGCCAAATTTATAGGAATAAAAGTCATTCCCCAATTGAGAAATGGTCAAAGGCTATGAACAGGCAGTTTTCAGAGGAAGAAATTAAAGGTATCTATAGGCATATGAAAAAGTGCTCTAAATCACTACCGATTAGAGAAATGCAAATCAAAACAACTCTTAGATACCACATATCTCCTGTCAGATTAGCTAACATGACAAAACAGGAAAATGATAAGTGCTGGAGAGGATGTGAGAAAATTAGAATATTAACATATTGTTGGTGGAGTTGTAAACAGATCCAGCCATTTTGCAGAGCAATTTGGAACTATGCCCAAAGGGCTATAAAAATATGCATACCCTTTGACCCAGCAATACCACTTCTAGGGCTATATCCCAAAGAGATCACACAAGTGGGAAAGGGACCTGTATGTACAAAAATATTTATAGCTGCTCTTTTTGTGGTGGCAAAGAATTGGAAATCAAGGGCATGCCCATCAGCTGGGGAATGGCTGAACAAGTTGTGGTATATGAATGTAATGGAATACTATTGTGCTGTAAGAAATGGGGAAGATACGGACTTCATAATAACCTGGAAAGAACTATATATATTTTTAATAAATAAACAAACAAACAGTTTCCCACCTCGATAACCTCTAAAGATATGTGTATCATTGTGCACACTGAGTCCATCATATTTCTGTCAGGAGGCAAGCAGTATACTTTATCCTCAGGCCTTCGGAATGGTGGTTGGTAATAACAATGATCAGAGTTCCCAGGTCTTTCTAAGTTTTTGTCTTTACAATTGTAACATTACACACTGGTTCTCTCTCCCAGAAGCAAACTTTCCTTCAGGGTCGTAGGGGGTAAACCTGGGTGGGGTGAAGCGATGTTGCATTAACAAGTTTATGGGGTCTGCACATGCACCAGATACCCATTACTCAATGGTTTTATAGTATAAATTGTTCTCCTGGTTCTGCTCACTTTACTTTGTATCTGTTCTTACCAGTCTTCCCAGGCTTCTCCTGAAACTATCTTCTTTATTTCTTGTAGCAAAAGAGTATTCTGTTATATTCAGATACTACAATGTGTTCAGTCACTCCTCAAGTGACTGGCATCACTTTAGTTTCCAGTTCTTTGTCACTATAAAAAGAGCTGCTATAAGCCTTTTCGTACAAATGAATCTTTTCTTCTTGTTTGATTCCTTTGAGCATACATCTACTGGTGTATAGGGTCAAAGGATATGCATAGTTTAAGGACATAGTTCTAAGTTGCTTTCCAGATTATCTGTACTAATTCCTAGGTCTGTCAATGGGATACCAATGTGTCTTGTTTTTCTGTAGCCCTTCAACATTTGTTTTTACCTATTTGATTTGTATGAAGTGGAAACTCAGAGTTGTTTTAATTCATCACTCAATTTCTTTTTAAGATATGATTTTATTTTTTTCAATGAATAAACATTAATTTTCTCTTCCTGCCCCTTTCTTCTCCCTACCTCTGGAAAAAAAGGAAATATATGTATGTAAAAAGGGGGCAGCTAGGTGGCGCCGTGGATAGAGCACCAAGCCTGGAATCGGGAAGGATCATCTTCCTGAGTTCATATCTGACCTCAGAAACTAAGCCATGTGAACTTGGGCAAGTCATTTAACCTTATTCATTTCAGTTTCCTCATCTGTAAAATGAGCTGGAGAAGGAAATGACAAACCACTCCAGTATCTCTGCCAAGAAAACCCCAAATGGGGTCATGAAGAGTTGGATACAACTGAAACGACTAAGCAATAACAAAATTGTATGTATATATGTAAATGTATGTATATATGTGTATATACACACATATCGATATCTCTCTAGCTCTCTATACCTGACTCTTAGTATCTTTCCTCTCTGTCAGGAAATAGGCAGAATGTTTCATCATGAATCCCCTGGAATCATGGTTAGTCATCGTGTTGATGGTGAATTTTGAATTTTTCAAAGTTGTCTTTACAATATTGCTGTTATTACAATGGTTCTGATTCTGTCTAATTTATTCTGCATCAGTTCATACGAGTTTTCCAAGTATTTCTTAAACTCTCTTCATTTCTGATGGCACAATAATATTTCATGATTCCACTATTCCACAATAGTATTCCATTTATATACCAGCCATTCCCCAATTAATGGGTACCCCCTCAATTTCTAGTTCTTTGCTACCACAGCAAGAACTGCTATAAATATTTTAGGTCCTTTTATTTTATTTTAGGTCCTAAATATTTATAGCTTCTTTTCCCTCTTTGTTGTCTTTGTGGTATAGATGCAGTATGATCTCTGGGTCAAAGGGGATATGTAGTTTAATAACTCTTGGGACATAGTTCCAAATCAGCATTTAATTTCAGTTGTTGCGTTGTTGCTCTCTCTATTTACATTGTTGTGGTCATTGTGTAGATTGTTTTCCTGGGTCTACTTACTTCACCTTATATCAATTCATATAAGTCTTCACATGCTTCTCTATGGACATTCATTTGCTAAGTCATTCCCCAGTTGATGGGCACCTGATAAAATCTATGTTTTTATTAATCTCAATAAATAAATAAATACATAAATAAATAAATTTAGTATTAGAAGAAGCAATAAGGGGGGTTGCTACTTGGGATTTAACACTGAGTGATCAAAAGAAGGTTGGTTAAGAGGAAGGGATCCAGAACTTTTTCAGGGAAATGACCATGCCATTTCAGAATTCACTTAGACTTAAAGCAAGTAATGCTATTTACAGGCATATTTATACTCCTGACTTTAGGAAATCAAATTTCAATAAAGTTCAGAAACATTTAAGAACAATCCAATGTGTTTATTATTTTAAAGTTTATTTTATTTTAAATTAAGAAACACATCTTTACTCTCTCTCTACCTCCTCATTGGAAAAATTTAAAGAGAACAAAAATGTACCAGTAAACATTTATTATTATTTTTGAAAGTTTTATTTTATTTTAAATTAACAAATACATCTTTTCTCTCCCTCTTCTTTTTCCATTTCCCCATTGGAAAAGAAAAGAACAAACTGTACCAATAACCATTTATTAAGTACAGACAAACTGTGTGTGCTAGTCACTGTATTAAGTACTGGGGATACAGAGACAAAAGGAAAAATAGGCCTTGCCATCCATAAGCTTACATTCTACTAGAGAAATAATAGGTATGATTTCATGTCCCAGAGCCTCTACCAGGGAAGACAGCTCAGCAAGTTAAGGAAGCCTTGCCAAAAAAAAAAATTCTGACAATATCATGGAAAAACAATCCCCTTGAGGGAGAAAGGGTGGTGTGTCAGCAGCTTGGAGGCCTTGCAGCTAACTGTTTATAGCTTCACAGCAGAACTGCCCTAGGGACGCTGGGACACAGGCTTGGCAGACAAGAGGCCTCCTCCCACTTGGTCCAGCTACAGCCAGGTCTGTAGATTGGTTACTGGCCTAGCTCTCTGGATGACCCAGTGCTGATGATTCTGATCTGATTCTTCCTTGCTTCAGTGGGGACGCATGGCAGACTGGTAGTTACTGGGTGTTGTTATAGTGAAGCACACGTGAGGCATTCAGCTTTTGCAAACACCCCATGGTCACCCTGTCCTTGTGCATATCTCTTTTCGATTTCAGCCATGGTACGAAGGAGATAGTTTTTTTTTCTTGTTCTTAAGAGAGTGGGAATACCTTGTAGGGGACTGCATTGATCTATGCATGTCTCTATAGGTAGCAGGATGGAGTTAGGGGAAGCTGGTATAAGTTGGCCAGGTTCCTGGACACAATGTCTGTCAGTGAACACAAGCTCTAGAGTAGTCTGTCTGTATTGGGTCCAAGAGAATGATTTTGGCATTCTCATACTAGGGGAAGCTAGGTGGCTTAGTAGATAGAGCTCTGGGGTGGGAGTCAGGAAGACCTGAGTTTAAATCTGACCTTTAACACTATCTGTGTGACCCTGGGCATAACCTCTGTTTGCCTCAGTTTCCTAATCTGTAAAATGGGGATAATAATAGCACCTACCTCCCAGAGTTCCTGTAAGGATAAAATGAGCTAATATTTATAAAGTGCTTGGCACAGTGCCTAGAACAAAGTAGGTGCTGATATAAATGTTAGTTCTTTATTATTATTATTATGAGGCCCAATCCCTTTCCTACTATCTCCAGTGACAGCTACCAAGAAATCTAATCTAATCCAATCCAATAAATATTTATTAAGTGCCTACTATGTATTAGGCACTGTGCTAAACGCTGGGGAAATATTTAATAAAAAGAAAGACAGTCCTTACCCTCAAGGAGCTTACAATCTAATGGAGGGGGAAGACAACGCACAAAAGGAAGCAGAAAAAGTGGAGGAGCAGTTGGCAGGGGTACCCAGCACAGAGGCATCTGTTCCGTGGAGTTGAAACCAGGCAGGGCAACAGATGCAGAGTGGAGGGGGAAGCAATATCTTTATGGGGGATGTCTAAAGAATTAAATGTAGCTGCAAAGGGACTTCCCTGAAAAACTCTAGCTTTAAAAAGATGCACAAAAGATGAAAGGGGGAACTCTTAAACAAGCAGCACAAAACTGTAAGACAGTCAGGAAGCCCGAAGCCCAGGCTGAGCTGAGGCCAGGGATGTGCTGAGCCAGCTCTTACTGGCTTCAGAGGACTGATTGTTACCTTTTCAGTGTGGGCATTTACACCTCAAAAATTGGCAAATGCTACAAAACAGGGTCAGATTTTGTTGTTTTGTTGATTATCTAGACTCAAGAAAGTGATGGAGAAAATGTTAAACTTCAAAATGTGTTCAGTGTATGCTGTTTTTTCTGGAGAGTTTACGGTAGCATATAACAAACATAAATACACATATACACCATACACACATATTTATATATCATACATACACACATATAATATGCACATGCACACATCAGTACCCTATTGGTTATGGCTTACAAAAATGCTAAGAACAATGAAAAGGGGCTTTGAAAAAGTCATTTTCAGGAAAAAAAATAGAAGAATAACAGGATAGTGTTGAGGTTAGGGAACCATATGTTTTTAGGGGTGCTCGAGACCCCAAAATACCAACGTGCCAGGTCCTGCTCCAATGAATTCGACTCAAGACTTCTCACAGCCAAAGAAAAACAAAGTTTATTACAGATTCGAAGCGGGCCAGATTCAGTCTGAGGTAGATTGAATCTGAGCCCCTTCATGGAGGCAAGATGAAACTTATATACAGAAATATTGTGGGAGGGATCTAGGGTGGTCCTGGGGTGATGGGAGGAGGGGTTTAGGAAGGGTCTTGAGGACGAATATAAGGAGGAGCTTGATGGGACTGGATTGAGATCAGACTCTAGGAACCTAGAGAATGGGACTAAGGGTGGGAAGTAACTAAAGGCAACCTGGAGATGACAGACAATAGAGGGCTAGGGTAACAGACTTTGGTATAGGTATTTTGATAGGATCATGGGTGAGAAGTAGCTGGACAATTGGAGGGCTAGGCTAGGTTAAGAGTAACCTAGAGATTTGGGCCTGATGAAAATGAAAGGCTCATGGCCTCAGGCCAATGCTTCATTTCAAGGAGAATTCATCGGGGCTCCTGTACTCCATCAATAGGATAAGACTACACATTGAGGGAGATGGTGTAATGTTAACAGATAATAAGAAAACAAATAAACTAACAAACTTGTGTTTTGTTTCTTCTCTATCTGGAGAATATTTTCCAAACTTGAAACCTTAGAAGAAATGCAGTTAATGAGGAAATTAAAATTCAAGACAAATGAGGCCTAAGTAAGAAAGAAACTTACTTTGATAATTCAGGGTTTTTTCATTTCATTGGCATGAGTATTCCTTCCCCACTGATGAGGATCTCAGTCCCATGAAACTTTATTTTAGGGGTGAGCCTGCCTCCAGCCAAACTCTTGGTAGTTTTTGTTAAATAGTGGCACAAAATGAGATGCTCATAAGTCATTAGACAGTTGGCCAAATGAGATTTACTTAGCCATAGCAGAAGGATATTCAGTAAGGACATTGAGGCATTGAGGACACCTCCAGTTGATTCAGCAGAGTAGAAGAGTTGTCCACTGTGACCTATCAGTCAAATATCAATTTCACCTGGAGCTCCTTGTGGATGTTTTATACCACCATGACCAGGGAGTGATATCAAAAGTATGAGCCTTTGGTCCCTTTGGGCAGCTAGGTGGTACAGGGGATAGAGTACTGGGCCTGGAAGAAGGCTCATCTTCTTGAGTTCAAATCTGGCTTTAGACACTTATTAGCTGTGTGACCCTGGGCAAGTCACATAACCCCATTAGCCTCAGTTGCCTCATCTATAAAATGAGTTGGAGAAAGAAATGACAAACCACTCCAGTATCTTGGCTAAGAAAACTCCAAATATGGTAAAAAAAAAAAAAAAGAGTAAGGCATGACTCAACAACCACAACATTGGTCCCTTAAGTCAATCAGATCTCAAGGGTGGTTTCAATACCTTTTAGGTAAAAACCAGCCCAACCTGTTTGGGGAAAGGGTGAAAGGAGTTAGGATATTCCTCCTACTACGCCTTAGAAGAAAGTGTTCATGAGTTGCTATGGCCACATCATCACTTGCTGATGTGCCAGTCAATCTTTGGTGAGGGCGGTTCTCCGCCAACAGCCACACAAGCCACCAGCAGGTCCATACTCATCTTGGTAGAACCTATCAGAGCTCATGTTCACTTGCAACCCAATGGAACACAAACTCATCACTTCTGATGAGGTACTGGAGTTGGACTTTAGTTGAGGAAGGAAGTAAACAAGCATTTATTAAGTATCTACTACATGCCAGGTACTATACTAAACTGGAGTTGAATTGGTATCCCCTGCAGCTAGGTGGTGAAGTGGAAAGAGCACAGTACCTGGAGTCAGGAAGACCTGAGTTCAAAGCCTGCCTCAGACATTTACTAGCCATGAGACACTGGGCAAGTCATTTAGCCCCATTTGCCTTAGTTTCCTCTTATGTAAAATGGGGATAATAATAGTCCTTACTCTCAGGGCTGTTGTGAGGATCAATTGAGATAATGATTGTAAAGTGCTCAGCATAGCCTGATACATAGTTAAGTGCTGTATAAATGTTAGCTATTATTAAGTCATGTAAAAATTCATACTCCTCTATTTACATACATTTGCTAAATCATTCCCCAGTTGATGGGCATCTGACAAATAATTTTTTCTAAAATTTCCTATTGACATTCATTTTAAAAAATTTTGTGTTCTAAATTCTCTCCTTCCCTCAGCACCGCCCCCCCCCCCGCCCTTTCCTGCACTAAGAAGGTAAGCAATATGATGTCTTTCTCTGGAGGTGGATAGCATTTTTCATCATAAGTCCTTTGGAATTACCTTGGATCATTGTATTGCTGAGAACAGCTACGTCATTCACAGTTGTTCATTGAACAAGATTGCTCTTACAATGTATAATGTTCTCTCTTCATTCTGTATCAGTTCATGTAAATCTTTCCAGGTTCTTCTGAAAGCATTCTGCTCGTCATTTCTTATAGCACAACGGTACTCCATCACAATCAATATTCCCTCAATTTCCAATTCTTTGCCACCACAAAAAGAGCTGCTATAAATATTTTTTGTTCATCTAGGTCCTTTTTCTTTGATCTCTTTAGGGTACAGACCTCGTATTAACCTAGTATTGCTGGATCAAAGAGTAGAAACAATTTTATAGCCCTTTGGGCATAGTTCCAAATTGCTCTCCAGAATGATTAGACTGGTTCATAATTACACCGATAGCACATTAGTGTCCCAATTTTTCCACATCTCCTCCAACATTTGATATTTCCATCATATTTGCCAATCTGATAGGTATGAGGTAGTACCTCAGAGTTGTTTTAATGTTCATTTCTCTAATCAATAGTGATTTAGAACATTTTTTTCATATGACTATAGATAGTTTTGGTTTCTTCTTCTGAAAACTTCCTGTTCATGTCTTTTGACCAATTTTTTTTTGGTGGGAAGGCAGGGCAATTGGGGTTAAGTGACTTACCCAAAGTCACACAGCTAGTAACCATGTCAAGTTTGTCTGAGGTCGAATTTGAACTCAGGTCCTCTTGACTCCAGGGCTGGTGCTCTACTCACTGCGCCACCTAGCTGCTCCCTCTGACCATTTTTCAATTGGGGAATGGCTCTTTTAAAAATTTGGCTCAGTTTCCTATATGAGAAATGAAGCCTTTATCAGAAAAGCTTGCTGTAAAAAATTTGTTTTCCCCAGTCTCCTCCTTTCCTTCTTATTTTGACTGCAGTGGCTTTGTAGTGCAAAACCTTTTAATTTCACATAATCAAAATTATCCACTTTACTTCCCATGATCCTCTTTATCTCTTGTTTGGTCAACTCTTCCCTTATCCATAGATCTGACAAGTCAAATTGTCCATGCTCCCTGACTTTGCTTATGATGTCACCCTTTATGTCTAAATCATGTGCCTATTTTGACATTATCTTGGTATACAATGTGACATGTTGGTCTATTTCTTTCAAACTGCTCTTATTTTCCCAGCAATTTTTTGTCAAATAGTGAGTTCTTACCTCCAAAGCTTGGATCTTTGAATTTTACTGGATTACTACAGTTATTTACAACTGTGTATTATGTCCCTAATTTATTCCAAAGATCCACCATTTTATTTCTTAGCAAGTACCAGCTTGTTTTTATGATTACCACTTCGAAATATAGTTCAAGTGTTACCCTGGACAAGTCATTTAACCCTAATTGCCTCTACCCCCCCAAAAAAAAGAACAACCCCCAAAAAGAAATATAGTTTGAAATCTGGTAATACTAAGCCCCCTTCCTTTACATTTTTATTTATTCCCTTGATATTGTTGACCTTTTGTTCTTCCAGATGAAAATTTTTTTAGCTCTATAAAATAATTCTTTGGTAGTTTGATTGGTGCGGCACTGAATAAGTAAATTAATTTAGATAGAATTATCATTTTATTATATTGGCTCGGCCTACCCATGAGCAATGAATTTTGCTCCAATTGTTTAGATCTGTCTTTATTTATGTGAAAAGTGTTTTATAACTGTGTTCTTAGAGTCCCTGGGTTTGTCTTGGCAGGTGGACTCCCGAATATTTTATAATGTCTGAAATGATTTTAAATGGAATTTCTCTATCTCTTCCTGCTGGGTTTTGTTGGTAATACATCATCTGATAAATTCTTGATGTGTTTTGTGAACAATTCAATCTCTTAGAAAGCTGAATGAAGAAAAGAAACTGTTTAAGATGTCCATATTTCTAGATGAATTACATCCTAGGGTACTGAATAAACTTAAATAATAAGAGAACTACTAAAAATCTTTGAAGAATCATGGAGAATGGAAGATGGGCCAGATGAATATAGACAAATTTTCTAATTTTCAAAAGGCAGGGACAGTGTAGATTCTGGAAACTACAGAATGATGAGCTTTCTGTTCATCTCTGGCAAAATTCAAGAATGGAAATAGAGAGCACTTAAAAAGGAGGTATAGTACTTACAGAGGACCCAGGATCTCCTTCACCCATAGATACCCGCTTAGCTATTTTGGATTCCACAAACTTTATGGCCTAGAATCTTCCTGAAACCATATGTCATTAGCCTCTATATATGTGTTACTTTTACTAATGAGTCAGATGACACTCAGTTCGTAATAAATAGCTTGTAGCTACTAGTTTAATTTGTTTAAATAGTTTGTAATGACAGTAACAACAAAATATTACACTCCCAAATCTTAAGTTCACTCTTACACACACACACACACACACACACACACACACACACACACTCCATAAGAAGAATAGACCTGAATCAGACTATGTGGTACACACACAGACACACACAGACACACATACATACTCCATGAGAAGAATAGACCTGAATCAGACTATGTGGTACACACACACACACACACACACACACATGCTATCGTTCAGTTGTTTCAGTCACGTCTGACTCTTCATGACTCCATCTGGGGTTTCCTTGGCAAAGATACTGGAGTGGTTTGCCATTTCCTTCCCCAGCTCATTTTACAGATAAGGAAACTGAGGTGTTTAACTAGGGTTAAATGACTTGCCCAAGGTCGCACAGCTAGTAAGTATCTGAGGCTGGATTTGAACTTAGATCTCTCTGACTCCAGGCCTGGTCCTCTATCCACTGTGCCACCTCATTGCCTTTATACATAGCCAAGGCACTGACTGAGGAGTTGTACATAGAGGGAACATATGTGACTAGGGTATGTATATGGAGGGGCAACCCATACCTCCAACACCAAAAGCATACCAATGTCTTCTTTCAATGTCCTCGCCCTTCATCTCAACCAGCTTCTGGGGAGTTCTGTGGTTAATAAGCTTTTCCTCTATGAAAGACCATTTCAATTTTCATAGCCTTCTCTTTCAATTCAAAATGAGGCTATTATGCCTCATTTATAGTCCTTAGATGAGGTACTATCTTTAAAACTACCTTCCATTCTATCCTCCATCTATGGTAGATGCTATGCTATGTAAGTTTCACATCTATAATGGGGACTACAATCTGAGGTAAATATTTAACAAAACCATGGAGCCATCCAAAAATGCAGTATATATTTCTAAGTTTAATATACATTATTCACATGTTCTCCACCACTTTCTTAAGGCTAGATAATCAATAAAAACATTTATAGCATTTGTCAATTTCTGAGGTTTAAATGCTCACACTGAGAATGTAACAATCAACTCTTAAGCCTGGGCTGGCTCCAACACACCCCTGGCTACAGCTCTCCTTAGCCAGCCTTCTTAGTCAATAACTCATTTCTTTTCTTTTTTAATTAATTAATTTATTTTTAGTTTAAACATTCAGTTCTACCGGCTTTTGAGTTTTAAGTTTTATCCCTCTCCCTCCCTTCCCCCCTCCCCAAGATGGCATGCAGTCTGATATGGGCTCTGCATATACATTCACATTAAACATATTTTCACATTATGTCATTAGCCTCTATATATGTGTTACTTTTACTAATGAGTCAGATGACACTCAGTTCGTAATAAATAGTCATGTTGCAAAGAAGAATTATAACCAATGGAACGAACCACAAGAAAGAAGAAACAAAACAAAATAGAGCAAATAGTATGCTTCAATCTGCATTCAGACTCCATAATTCTTTCTCTGGATGTGGATAGCATTTTCCATCATGAGCCTTTTGGAGTTGTCTTAGAACCTTGCATTGCTGAGAAGAGTCAAGTCTATCAAAGTTAGTCATCGCACAATGTGGCTGTTACTGTATACAATGTTCTAATGGTTCTGCTCCCCTCACTCAGTATCAGTTCATATAAGTCTTTCCAGGTTTTTCTGAAGTCTGCCTGCTCATCATTTCTTTTAGTACAATAGTATTCTATTACATTCATATACCACAACTTGTTCAGCCATTCCCCGATTGATGGGCATCACTTTAATTTCCAGTTCTTTACCATTACAAAAGAGTTGTTATACATATTTTTGTACATGCGGGTCCTTTTCCCATTTATATGATCTCTTTGGGATACAGCCCTAGAACAGTGACTCTTTTCTTCAGCTGAACTGAGCCAGAAGGTTCAGGGACCTAAGCTGAGATCAGTTTTGCTCTTTGAACTCTCTCTAACCTTTTTCTTCATTCTTTTTAAAATTTCAAATGAACTAGTGTTACGTAAATATGAGCTATAGTTATTATTATTGCCTTCTCTCAGTTCAGCTATCACCTAATTTATGGAAGAAGATGATTTAAAAAAAAAACTCTGTAGGTCCTTTCATATCTCCTGATTGAGGTAAATATGCCCAGGGTGTTACTTCCTAAGGGACTAGGTTCTGTTGTGGTAAAGAAGCTATTTTAACTTCTTCTCAACATGACCCCTCAGACCTTTGCAAAAAAGCCACCACTTTTCTGGTTAGAAAAGGCTAAAAAACTATTGAACTTTGTCCCAACCTTTTCCCCAGCAACAAATCATAGCCTGGCTTCTCATAGTTCTCCCTCAATTTAGTAGAAGCCTGGATGAGTTCATGAACAAGTCATGCCAAACTAAACCCATTTCCTTTTTTGGAGTGGTAAGTTAGGGGAATTCCACAGACAGTTTATATAGATTTCAAAAAGGCATTTGACAAAGTTTCTTGTAGACGAAATGGAAAAATGTGAGCTGGATATAATATAGCAGGATGGATTAAAATATGAGACCAAAAGAATGTTCATTAATAGATCAACATCCAACTAAAGGTGAATTTTTAGTGGCATTTCATCATTTCAGAACTTGGTACTGTTTTCATCAATATTTCTGCCCATGACTTGAATGAAAACATAAAAGGCATAGGTGCCAAATTTGAAAATAGAATAAATCTGGGAAAGCTAAGGTGTTGTATGACACAATTAGAATTCAAAAAGATTTTGACAACTGGAACCAAGGGCTGAAACTAACAAGAGGAAACCTATTAAGGAAAAATGTAAAATCCTACCCTTAGGCTTACAAGATCAAGCCTAGGACTGAGGAGAGAGTGACCCAGCAGTTCTTGTGGAAGAGGTAGGTTGTAAGGAGTCTCAGTGGGCATCAATTTCAATAAGACTCAACAGTTTGATGTGGCTGTCAAAAAAAAAAAACCTATTTTAAGCTCTATTCATAGGAGTGGAATCTAGAATAAGGGAGGTGATGGTCCTACTCTATGTTGTGCTCTTCAGACTATGTACGATGTGCATAGTTCAGTGAGTTATGAATGCCATAGCTTAGGAGGGGCATTGACATGCTGAAGTGTGGCTAGAAGAGGGCAAATGTGGCGGCTTGAGGATGAAAGATTATGCCATATGGGGATTGGCTGGAGAAGTCCAGGATGTTTAATGTGGAAAAGAAAAGACTTGTTTATGTGTCCAGGGGTGGATAGGAAGCGTTAGAAAGGCAGTGTCTAGGACACTGAATCATGGGTTCATGGATTTGGGGCTGGGGA
Organism: Trichosurus vulpecula; assembly: GCF_011100635.1. Lineage (NCBI taxonomy): Eukaryota > Metazoa > Chordata > Mammalia > Diprotodontia > Phalangeridae > Trichosurus > Trichosurus vulpecula. The sequence goes on from NC_050577.1 coordinate 119,515,499, forward strand.
AAATCGTGTCGGTCATCAAATTCAGAGTTCTCATTTTTATGCAGAAACTGAGGTGCATAAAGAGTAAATGCCTATTGTTTATAGGGCACCGTGGGAGCTAAATTCTGGGAGATGAAAGGTTAAGATAAGATATGGACCCTGCCCTCAAGAAGCTTACTGACTGGGGTGGCGGAGGGTATTCAGGGGGAATGAAGAAAGACTTCCTAGAAGAGATGGCATTTGACTTACATGACAAAGGTTGAGTAGGAATTCTATGGACCAAAAAGAAGGAAGACTATCTCTAGATATAGGGAGTAGTGGACCATAAGGAAAGCTGAGTGCCACAGAATCAACAGTTTCAAATTGTGGTACTGGAGAAGACTTTTGAGAGTTCCTTGGTGTAAGAAAAGATAGTATAGTATCTCGTTTTGCTCCCACAGAAGCTATCCATATAGCTCAGTTAACGCTTACTTGTCAAGACAATGGTCATCCTGGTGTCAGGGAAACTAGAGAGGCCAAACCGGTTGAATCGATTCAAGCTTATCATGTCAGTTCAAGGGTCTGGTCTTGGTCAAGGGTCCAGGCCTACCGATTTACATATGTTAAAGAGGAAAGGTAGGGAAATAAAGAATGTAGATTAATCCTAACTCAGACAAGGAAGATAGAATTAACTTCACTTTTGCTTCTGTATCCTTACTATCCTATGTAAACTGTATAACTTAAGAAAAATATGTAAAGAAGTAAAGAATATAAACTAATCATAACTCTAACAGGGGTGGAGGAGCCGGTTACCCTCACTCCTGCTTCTGTATGGGTGTGAGTATTCCTAGTGAGTACTGCACCAGCTCTCTTGAGGAGTGTAATAAATGTCCTCCTCTGCCCACTTGGGTCCTTTGGGTTCCTTGGGTGAGAATGGACAAATCATATGGATCTTCCTAAGGTTATACTACCAGGAAAGCAATGAGCTGTGGAAGAATGTCTCAGGCTTACTTCCTGCCTTGGGGAGTCCTGTGATCCCCACAGTGGTGTTAAGGGGGCTACCACTTGGGTCCTCCTCAGGAACCCTGTGATCTGCACAGCCTTCTTAAGGGGCCATCGCTTGAGCCTTCCTCAGGGTCTGACCCTGCCTAGGGAGGTCCTGTGATCCCCACAGTTAGAAGTGGGGCTACCACTTGGTCTTCCTCTGGGAGTCCTGTGGTCTGCACAGCCTTCCTTAGGGGTTATCACATGGTTCTTCCTCAGGGTCTGACCCTACCTAGGGAGGTCCTGTGATCCCCATAGCTTAAGGGACCATCACATGGTTCTTCCTCAGGAATTTGTCCCTGCCCAGGAAGTCCTGTGATCCCCAAAACCGCATTTCTCATATTGGGACAGCAAGGAGATCAAATCAGTCAATACTTGAAGAATTAACTGATTTTTCATTGGAAGGACAAATACTGAAGCTTAAATACTTTGGCCACATAATGAAAAGACAGGACTCATTGGAAAAGGCTGATGCTTGGAAAGATTGAAGACAAAAGGAGGAGGGGACAACAGAGGATGAGATGGAGAGATAGCATCACGGAAGCAACAAGCATGAACTTGGACAGACTTCAGGAGATAGTGATTCATAAGGTCATGAAGAGTAGGACACAAATGAACAACTGAACAACAAGATCACGGGATTTGGAACTGAAAAGGACCTTAGAAATCATCTAATCCAATCAACTCATTTTGTATGAAATGAGGTCCCAGTCCTTAGTCTGCACAGTGTGATCTGCCTGGTGTCAAACTGTGTGGAGACTTCGTGAGCCCGCTTTGAAATATGTACAATTGAAGCGCTCTGGCTTGCTCAGGGGTGGGGTCGGGGGGCCCTGGTGTATTACAGTGTGGTGACAAAAAGCATTTTATTGGCTGCTGGGCCAGAATTGAGAGGCAATGTACTAAAATGGAAAGACCACTAGTCTTGGAACTAAGAGATCTGGCTTTAAATTCCACCTTGACCATGGACAAGTCATATAACCTCTCTAAGCTCATTTCCATATCAGTAAAATGAGAATAACACCTGTTGTTCCTATATTACTAGGTTGTTGTAAAGATGAAACAATGTTTATATTATAAAGTAATTTGTCAACTTTAAAACACTGCATAAATGACAGGCATTAGAATTCATTAATGAATGGTAATAAAGGAAAACTTATGTAATTTAAAAAAACAACAACCTGAATGTGTATACAAAAGGCTTGAGAGGATGATCACTCATTGTCTTAACTGGCGACTTCTGATTGAGAAAGAAGAAATGCTAGGCTAGGGGTTTCTGGGTGGAGGGAGAAGGGTTGGCACTGGCAGCAGCTTGCTGTGGTTTCCTTATTTTCCCACCCAGCCTCAATATGCTCATGAACACATGGAACATCTTTGGCTTTGTTTCCCAAACTTAGGTGAGTAATTATTGGAGACCAAAAGGACCAGGTTACAACCCTGTGGACTTCTAAAGATCTGAAGAGTTATCAAAGGTCTCTTCAGCAACTTGAGCTAGTGGTAGCAGTAGCCAAGTCCCTTAAGGAACCAGACCTGAGGAGCAGCTCAATTCAGTGGCTGAAATACCTTCTCCGATGAAGGCACCATTTATCCGTTCATCAGCTATGCCTCACCCAGAAGGGAACTTGCTGGAGACTCTTCAAAGGAAGAAAAGGACTTGTGGTTTGGGGAGATGTGTTTTAACTTGTGCCCTTGCTGTATCTTCTCAGTAAATATCCCTTTGTAAAAGCTAACTGATGTTAAATGATTTATTAATATGAAAGAGATGATGTTTGATTACATGATATTGGGAGCTTTTGAGCAATAGTACTAGAAAACTCACACATCTCCCAGAGTTACCCCTGAAATCTTGAAGGAAGAAGTAGTTAGCCACTTTCTAGGGACTGGTATAGGTCAGTCAGGTGGTCAATTTGAGTGGAGTTTGGAGAATGTGCATGACTTATCATGCAGGTGAATTATTCCACTAGACCTGTCCTTTAAAAGGATCACCAACAAGATAAATAAATACAAATAAGAATTCTGAAGTTTCATTTCATACTCAGCAAATTGGCAAAGATGACAAAAGTTGGCAATTGTTAATGTTTAAGGGGCTGAGGGAAGACAGGAACACTAATACATTGTTGGTAGAGCTGCGAATTGGTCTAACCATTCATTCTGGAAAACAGTATGGAATTATGCCAGAAAAGTGACGATAACATCCATAGTCTTTAACCCAGAAAACCCACTGTTGGGCACATATCCCAGAGATCAAAGACATAAAGATCCCTTGTATACCAAAACATTCACAGTAGCACTTGTGGTAGCAAAGAAGTAGAAAGAAAGTTGAAGTCTATCAATTGGGGAATGGTTATGTGAATACGTTATGTGAATGTAATGAAACATTACTGCTCCCCTAAGGAATGAGGAATATGAATTCAGAGAAAAATGGCAAAGCTTATAAGAAGTGATGCAGGATGAAGTTAAGTAAGACTAGAAAAACAATATATATAATGATTACAAAAATGTAAATAAAAAAAAGAAAACTGAATTCTGGAATAATACTTGTCCCAGAAGAAGAGCTGAGAAAATGCTCTTCCTTCTATTTATTTGAAGAGGTAGGAGACAATAAATGTAGAGTATCATACTTTCAGACACAGTTGATGTGTTGGTTTGTTTTGCTAAAATGATTTGATTTTTGTCCCTTAATTTTTAAATCTTTGTTATAATGGATGGCTCCCTAGATCAGGGAGAAAAATGATATACTTAGAAATAAATATAAAAACAAAAAATATCAAAGAAATATTGTTGGAGGAGGGGAGCTAAATATATGACGAGAGACTAAACTGAGAGAAGCAGAGAGAAGCTGGTCAGACACACAGAGATCTAGTTCCTGAGACAGAAGTTTGCAAAACCCTGAGGCTCCTCTCCACAATAAAGGAGGCCATGAAATGGTAGAAGGTGGAGGCAAGGGGCAGTGAGGATGAGATGAGGAAATCAGGAACTTCAAGTTCAATTCGGATTGTAGAGGTGGAGTGATGGAGGAGTTCCATGCCAGAGCTTTTTGGGTACAATGGAGGAGTTATTATGTAACAACATTAAGCTACCAGATCAAGCAGAAACTAGAACTGAGAAGCAACATGTGACAGAAACCATGAGATGAAGAACATCATAGCTTGTCCTTTACTGGCAATGTGAATGATGTAGACTAAGCAAATCCAAGAGATGGGGATGGTATTACATTAAAATAGCATTAGCAATTCCATTTCCTTGTCCACCATTTTGTGAAGTTAAGTTTCAACTTCTTGGAAGTCCCCTGATTTTGGAGCAAGATTACTTCCCCCCCACCAACTGTTACTCAGCTTAAAGTGAGTCACAAAACTACCCCTCTCTTTCTCACCTCTGTGCCATCTGATCCTCTGCACTAATAAGAAACCAGAGGTCTCAGTCCCTACAGTCCTGTTTTTAATTCCCTCCAAATTGTTTATTAACTGTGTAGAAACCAATGTAGAAACCAAAGGCTACCAAGAGCCTTGGACTCGATTTATTTCTCCAACTTCATGAATTGCCAAATAAATTGTTGCTTGGGTGTAACTACTTGGTTTCTTTATTCCATTGTAACAATGAATTATCTAGTGAGCTGTTATTCCCCTTCAAAATAAAAGACCTCAACCTCAAGGTAGTCCTGTAGGTCTAGAGGGGACTGTACAGGTGCCTATCAAGGTGGAACTCACTAGAGGGAGAGGCATCAACACTTTCCTAACTCTAAGTTTTTCTCTTGCTTAGTGATAGCGGCTGTGGTAGTGGTGGCGGTATGGGGGAGGGGAGTAAATCCTATTGTAATAATAAATCTGGAGAACTAAACATATCACTGAGAAAGGTGGAGGCCCATTGGAGATGGAAGGAGAGTTGTTTTCACTTTTTATGGGCTCAGATGCAAGTCTTTGCGTGCTTTTTTTTTTGGGCGGGGGGGGTGTCTTTTTTTTTGTCAAGTGAAATAAAGCATGTCCTGTAATTTGATGTCATTGTTAGCTCGCATGCTTGCATGGAAGCTGAGGACCTTTAATCTTTTTTATGAAAACATAGACAGGAAGCAAATTCTGATGCTCTTAGAAGAAACCCTGAGTGGGAGCATGAGCCAAAAAGAGTATAATTTATGAGAAGCCCCCACTCTTAAACCTGGGGTATGTAAACCCTGAACTTTGGTTCTTAGCTACAGAAAACTGATACGGAAGATGAGTTAAATTTATTTTATATGACTCCCAGTATAAGTTGCACAGGGAGGCAAATTTTCACTGATTATAGGAAATTCATATTATTTAGAACTATCTAAAAATGGAATAGTCTAATTTGTGAGGTTGTTAGTTCTCTCTTTCTGGAGGTCTAGCTGAATTTGTCAGGAATGTTGTAGAGGGAATTCCTAAATGATGTGCAAGATTGGGCTAATTGAACTCTAAGGGCTGTTATAATTCCAAGACTCCATGAATCTATGATTATTATATTAGTCACTAAATTATAGCTCTCCTATTTACTGTGTGACTCTGGGCAAATCATTACATTTTTCCAGGCCTAAGTTACATCATATTAAAAATGAGGAGGTAAGCTAAATGATCTCTAAGGTTCCGGAGACAACAGGCATGTACATGCAAGATTTAAAGGAATCTCAGACCATTAGCATTGAGAGAACAGGGAAAGGCCTATGGCAGAAAGTGGAGCTGGAACTGAGTCCTGAAGAAAGCCAAGGAAGCCAGAAGGATAACAAATGGGGGACAGTACAAAGGCCCAGAATCAAGAGATGGAGGGTGTGTGATGTGTGTGTGTGTGTGTGTGTGTATGTGTAGGTAGTGAAGTATAAGAAGACTGAAAAAGGCAAAAATAGGGGCCAGATTGTGAAGGCCTTCAAAAGCCAAACAATATTTTGATACTTGATTGTGGAGATCATAGGGAGCCACTGAAGTTTACTGAGTTGGGGTGGAGAGGGATGATATGGTCAGACTTGTGTTTTAAGAAAATTACTTTATATCCCAAAAAGATCCAAGGAAAAGGACGTATATGTACAAAAACATTTACAGGAGCTCTCTTTGTGGTGACAAAGAAATGGAAATTGAAGGGATGCCCATCAATTGGGGAATGGCTGAGTAAGTTGTATCTGATTATGATGGAATACTACTGTGTTATAAGAAATAATGAGCAGGATGGTTTCAGAAAAACCTGGGAAGACTTATGTCAACTGACAAAAAGTAAAAATAAGCAGAACCAAGAGAACACTGTACACAGTAACAGAAATACTGTACAATGATCAACTGTGAATGATTTAACTATCCTCAGCAATAGGAAACAATTCTGAATGACGAGAAATTCTGTTTACCTCCAGAGAAAGAACTGATGGAGTCTGAATGCAGATTGAAGCATAATTTTTTTTTACTTTTTTTTTTAATATGACTAATATGGAAATATGTTTTGGTGGATTTCACATGTATAATTGATAACACATTTCTTGCCTTCACAATGGGTGGAAGAGGGGTGGGAGGGAGATAATTCAGAACTCAAAAATTTTTTTTAAATGAATGCTAAAAATAAATGACTTTTTTTTTTTAAGAAAGATTACTTTGGCAGTTGAGTGGAGAATGGACTGGACTAGGGAGAGATTTGAAGCAACTTGAAGGCTATGTTGCAAAAGCCCAGTGTAAGGTGATAAGGGGCCCTGAACTGACTGTGTAAATGAAGAGGAGGCATACATGAGGGATTTTGTGAAGGTAGAAAGTACAAGAATTGGCAATAGACTGGACATGTGAGATAAATGTAAATGAGGAAGAGAGTATTACAGCAAGGTTGTAAACCTGGGTGAACCAGTAAACAGTAAACAACAGTAAAAAGGAAGTTGGGGGCAGCTAGGTGGCGCAGTGAGTATAGCACCGGCCCTGGAGTCAGGAGGACCTGAGTTCAAATGTGGCCTCAGACCCTTGATACATGTATTAGCTGTGTGACCTTGGGCAAGTCACTTAACTCCAACTGCCCTACCTTCCCCCCACCAAAAAAAAAAGGGAAAAAAAAAGAAGTTGGGAGAGAGGGGAAGGTTTTTGGAGAAAGATGAATTTTGTTATAGACATGTTAAGTTGATGATATCTAATGAACATCCAGTTTGAGATGTCTAATAGGCAGTTGGTGATGTGAAATTGGAAGTCAAGAGAGATATTTGTGCTGAGATAAATATATTTGAGAATCATCTTAATGGAGAAGATGTTCATTGAATTGGTGAGAGCTGATGAGATCACCAAGATCGCATAGAAGGAAAGAGAAGAGGACCCTAGACAGATCTCTGAGGACTACCCATGGTTACTGGGCCTGACCTGAGGAAGATCCAACAGAGACTGAGAATGAATGGTCAGACTGGTAGGAAGAGCACCAGGAAAGAGCTGGGTCATGAAAAAAAATCCCACAGCTAGGAAATGTCTAAGACAGGATTCAAATTCAGATCTTTGCCACTACAAGCCTAATGCTATTCTATCTAGCTTCTTTCTCCCTCCATAAAATGAGAGATTAAAAAAAAACACATAAAATGAGAGATAGAGAAGGTAACTTTCCTCCTTCTAGAGCAGATTGTCCTTCATTAAAGGTACAGGAAAGGATTTTTTGGATGATATCTATAAATCTTTTTTATATTATTTTATGTAAAGACAATTTTTAGCATTCATTTTTACAAGATTTTGAGTTCTGAATTTTTCTTCCTCCCTCCCCTCCCTTTTCTTAAAATGGTAAGCAATTTGATAAAGGTTATATATGTGCAATCATGTAAAACATATAGGAAAGAAATTTTTTAAAAAATTATTTTTATTTATTTTGTCAAATATTTGGGTTTTTTTTTTTTGCAAAGGTTGAATACTCTCAGTGTGAAACATTGCATATAATGTCAGACTTTTTAGATATTTTCGTTATCTAGCTGAACTATTTATTTTCCTTTTTAAAAATTTTTTGTCGTTAGTGTAGCACGGGCTCCAAGGTGCTTATTCCAAGTCCCATTCCCCTTGACGAGTAGGGTCCTCAGTACAGGGTTACTATGGCTCCTTAGGGCTCTAAGGGTACCCTTGAGGGCATGTGTAGGGCTATATAGCTCATGAGTCCTTAGGAATGTGCTTACTGCCATTGTCACTTGATATCATTTAATCAGTCAACCACAAACAGCTTTTAGAATGTATTTATTAAGGTGATATAGTAAGAACGGTGGCTACAAACATCTTTCCAAAACTCTGTAACACATCTCCCACAAGTCCATACAGAGTCCAGCAAAAAGTGGGCTAAAGTTTAGAGAGCATACATGGCAAAAGGGTAATTTAGAGCTCTGAATTGCCTTTTCTCGCCTTTGTGGGTGCCCAAGAAGTCCTTCTTTGCTGGGTTCTTGGTAAGGCTGTGAATCTTCATCTAGTCCTTGGCTCTTGATTCAGACACTGCTGCCAAACTCTGCTGGTTGTGGAAGGCTGATTGGATAAGATGGGAAATCCTCCAGACCCTTCCAAGCTCTGCAAAGCCCTAGACCTTTCCTTCCGTGGAAAAAGTTCCTTTTCTTAGGAGTTTTAATCAAATACCAAGATCTCTTCAATCTTCTGAATAATTCTGGTTCCAATAGTTTAGCTTGATACTTTATAGATGAGCCCTAGGGCATGACCAAGTTTCTTCAGTCAGTCTAAACTGAGTCCCTCAAAATTTTCTAAGCATGTTTAATTTAAAACCTTTGATTGTTTGGTCAATGGAGCTTTGTCCTCATCCTCCTCTTATGGCACCTGAACATTTACTTTAAATAGGTGGGGGAATTGATTGATTGATTTACTTGATTCTTACATAGGGGATTGCTCTTTGGGAAGGGGAGGGATATATTGGGAAATGTAGGTGATAAGAAAACAAAAGATATCAATAAGCATTTATTTTAAGAAATAACAAAATAAAATGGGGGGAGGGAGGGCTAGGTGATCTCTAAGGTCCCTTCTAGCTTTGAGATGTTCTGATTCTTGTGGCTGAAAACATTCTACTGCTGAAATGTTTCCCTTTCCAATCAAATGGGATGAGAGTGCTGAGTATCACTATCACAGAGCCTTTGCATTACTGCTGTACACCAGCAGAGGGAGGGATTATTCCAAAGTCATGTAGTAAATAGGGAATTTAAGACCCCAGCAAATTTAAAATTAAAATCAAAATTTTAAATAAATTAGATTCATCTTAAGGTCTTTGCCAACAATTTCTTTTCTTAGAAAAACTATTTTTATTTTATTGTTTCCTAATTACATGTAAAAATTGTAACAATACTTTTAAGAAAAAATTTGAGTTCCAAATTCTCTCCCTCTCCCCATTCTTCACTCCCATTTTTTTTTCCCTAGGAGGCTTTGCTTGTAGCTGTTTTGACTTCATTGTCTTCTTCTAAGTCTGTGTCTTGATCTTTCCTTTCACCACAGTAGCTTTTTATGGTCAGGTTCTTTTTTTTTGTTCTTTGCTCATTTTCCCACCTTAATTCTTGATTCAGAATTTTCTGTTAATGTTGGGCTTTGTCTCAAGCTTCAAACTTTTTTTTGCCCTGCTGTTTTCAGATTTAGTTCTGGAGGTTTGGAAGTTTTTGGTGTTTCCAAGGTGGTATGATCTGGGGAGAGGTGTGGTCATAATTCTCTTGTTCTGCACTCTGGTCCCTACCCAGGACGGGTCCCGGATCCCTTGGGATGGTAATCAATACCGTTCTTACGAGTCATTGATCCCTTGGAGCCAGATGTCTTACTGCTCCTCAGGGTTTCCACATCCTCAACCAAAAGTGCTCCCCTCTATCCCTGAACTACGACCCAGAGGTGGGTAGAAACAGTGGAGTTGCTAAACAGTGTCTGGTCCTGTGTCCAGCGTGAGCACATGGTAATATCTTTCTGACAAGTTGCCCTTCCCTTTACTGTCTCTGGATTGAGAGGTCCCAAAATTGCTGCTGCTATTGTCACCACCACCTAGTCCCTTGACTGATGTTGCATCCACACGGGCTCCAGGTCAGCCTCATCCCCAGTGTCACAGATCCCTCTCTTTCTGGCTTCCTGTTATCTTGGACTGGAAGGATGTCTCACTCTGTCCTTTTGTTGGCTCTGCCACTCCAGAATTCTATTTGAGGCATTATTTTAAGGTGGTTTGGAGGGAAATATTGGGAGAATTTGGATGAGTCCTTCTCTACTCTGCCATCCTGACTCTACCACTGGAAGTAGTGACACCAACACTTTAAAACAAACAAACCAACCCTTTTTATTTCTTTTATTTTCTCCCCAGTCCATCCATATCTGACTCATTCTAACTAGACTTCAGTGTTGTATTATCCAAATTATGTATGTGTGTGGCGGGGTCCACTTTTTAATAAAAATCTCTAATTTTTACATTACCTTCATTTCTGAATCTATTTCTCCTCTCTCTCTCACATGAAAACAATCATCTCTTGTAACAAATGATAAAAAAGAAAGAGAAAAAAAAGAAACAAAACCAACCAATGCATCCACTGTATGATTGTATATGCAACATTAAAATAATGTAATGATAATAGCTAGCATTTATATAATATTTTAAAGTTTGCAAAACGCTTCATAAACATTATCTCAATTGATTCATAGAGCAGCCCAGGGAGTTAAATACTATAATTATCCCCATTTTATAGAAGTGGAAACTAAGGCTGACAAAAGTTAAATGACTGTAGATATTGCACAATCTCCTACCTCTGTTCCAAGACCCAAGAAAGGAAGGAAGTGTATTTTCTCAAATCTTCTCTAGGGCCAAACTTAGTCGTTATATTTATGCATTGGGGCTTACATTTTTTTTAAAAAAGGGTAGTCATTATTAAATGATTACTACACAACTGAACACAAGTAAGAAACAACCAGTTTTTGCAACCAAATTAATTTCTTACTCTTTCCCACTAAATAATTGCTAGTAAACGTTTCAGAGTACCCATCACAGGAAAACTTGAGTGATGACTGCTGCAAGAATACCTTGCATTTGCATAGATTTTCACTTTTCAGAATGCCTTCCCATTGTATATCTCATCTGATATATCTCACAGCGTCTAAGGTATTCTGAGGAAATGACAGTCGTATTGAACGGTGAGAATTATTTGTGCAACAAATTATAAACAAACACAGGAAATGTGAAAAGCTCATGTTTTACCATTAGTACAAGGTTTGACAGGAGAAGGAGAGTTCCAAATGAAGGCATGTCTGCTCAAACATAGTACTGGGTCAGAAAACACCAGTGGTTCCCAGATGTTCCCCCAGATGGCTCTGCATGAACCAGAACCCAGGTGCTAAGACTTACCCCAGCCCCATCTCTGCAACTGAGCTACCAACACCACTGCTACTGGTGGTTTCAAATTACCTTCCTGTAACAACAATGCTGCTTGCAGCTACTATGTCTGTGTAAGGCCAATAACACCAGAACCTGCTAGCACAGGTTCTAAGGAAAGCAACTTTAAGGGGTTTACAATCTCACTTTGATTAAACATACATAATATATCATTCACTTAGTTCAGGAGAAAAAGTCAGCACCCTGAACTTCAGAGAAAACACAAACAGAAACTACAAGCAGAAATTATATAAACAGAGCAAATAACACAAATCAGCAGAGTTTCTAACTGTCTGTCCATAGCAATACATACATAGTTACCAGAGAGAAAAGCACCAGCATCTGGGTTTTCAAAGCCAGGGGGCTCTTTAATGGCTACCCAGAGTCTCGTCTGGCCAAATCACAGGAACACTCTTCCAATGAGTGAGCTCCCAAAGCAAAATGCTAACCTCAGAGTACATATATACTTCTTCAGGGTCAGCCCACAGAGGGCTTCACAACCATGTGACTCCAACTCATGTGACTTAGGCTTTCTTGTGACTTAAGCAGGTCATCAAAGACTTGTGATTAATCAAAGACTCTTGATTCAAACAAAGGCAAGTCTCAGTCAATGCCACTTGATTGCCTTAGTGCTGAGAAGTAGAAATCCAAAAGAAAAAAGAACAGAACAAAAAGTCCCACTTTTCTTGCCATTACACTCCTACCTCCTACTTGTGCCTCCTAGCCTAGATTAGATTTTTAAGATACATAGAAACTAAGTTTGTTGAGGTCCTAGGTGGCTTTTCTCCTTTATCTGATCACATTGCATTCATCATCTTTTAATTTGTATAATAATTGTCTGTGAAAGTCCTTGAGGTTAGGGATGCTGTTTTGTCCTTGCAAAGTCTATTTGGGAGAGGAGGGGAAGGCCAGATGGAAAAAGTTCCAGACTGTGATTTCAACCCTGTGTGGAAATTCCACTGAAGTTGGTCAACAACTCATTTGTAACTTACAGGCTCAGAAATTTGCTGGAATGACTAAGAGCACATAATACCTACTATGTGCCACGCATTATCCTAATGCCTTTACAAATATCACCTCATTTGAACTTCACAACAACCCCTTGATATACAGGTTATCATCATCCCCATTTTACAATAGAGGAAACTGAGGAAATCAGAGGTTAGGGACTTTCCCAGGGTCACACAGCTAGTAAGCCTCTGAGGTTGGATTTGAACCCAGGTCTTCTTGACTCAAGGCCCAGTGTTCTATCCACCATGCTTTGGCTAGTATGTGCCAGAGGCTGGATTGAAACCCAGGTCAAATTGACTTCAAGGCCAGGCTTCTATCTAATACACCTGGATGCTTCTAATTCTTTTCATATAGCAGTCATTTAATAAATATTTGTTGAATAAACTATCTTTTAAAAGAACAAGATCTGACATGTGATTGATATAGGTATTTCTTCCATCCCTGCTAGTGCCCACCCCCATCACAAGAGTGTGGAAAGACCACTGGATTTGGAGATGGCAGACCTGGGTTCAAATCCTTGGTCAGTAAGCAGTACTCGGAATGAGACCCTGGACACAAAGAGATGACCTTTAACATCCCTTCAAGCACTAAACCCTGATTCCTCTTCACCTCAGAGGGGAGTTGCATGAGTTATTGTGGCTAAAAATATGTCACCTGGCAGCCAACTTTTCAATGATGAGTCTCTACGAGGTTGGCTAGGCTGGCCTTCAGAAGACATGAAGATTATTCAACTTGATAGGACTTGGCAGGAATAACATTCTATTGATGACTTGGCCTTCCAGAACCTAGGATCATCTCAATGACACAATGATCTAGGATTTTTTGCCTCTGGGCCCGTGGGACTCATTTCAGTTTGTTGGCCATACTGAAATTGGGTCTCAAATACGGCAGCCTCTCACCTTATCTCTTGTCTGCAGATCTGATTCTTTGTTGTGTTTTCCTGTGGAGAGAAGAAAGAACAGGACACACAGGTGGGCACAGACATGGTCAATAATACACCTGTCTGAGTCAGGGTACATTTATCTTCTTAAGAGGTAATATGGGTTGGTGATAGATTTCAGGGGAAAGAGAATGCTCTGCAGAAATGGGAGTGAAGGGTAGGATAGAAAGGAATGTGGAATAGTGGAGAGAATGGTATGGGGGGTGGCTGGAAGGAAGGTGAATGCTGGCATGAAGAGAACCTTGACAATTTCTCCATCACAAACCTGAGTTCATCAGCAATCCCTCAGGGGACAGGGAGAGAGTGCCAAGGGAGATTGTCTTCTCGCTTTGGGGCTGTACCTCAGCTCCTCCCTGAATCTGAGCAGCAGGTGAGAGGGTTCCTAAGGGAGAGTGGTGAGCTAGGCTGTGGAAACAGCTGTACCATACTGGTAACCAGGCTGGGGCTGTGGGCCAGGACAAAAAGGGCCCCTGGAGATCAGCAAGGCAGGCCCAAATCTCCCTAACAGAAGATGCTGGGCAGTTTACCCACATCAGGCTAAAGGAATTGGGTCTGGGATGGTCTGAGAGTGACAGCTGAGGTCTGAGTTTCAGTTCCTGACAGGGCAGGGGCTAGAGCAGGAGTTTGTAGAGTGAATGCTCAGGCTCTTTGGAGGTCAAAAGGAACCAAAAGTTGGTCACCGTCATGGGCCACAATGACTCATAGTTTTGTCAGTAATGCCAAACCCCCTCATGGGCACCTTCTTCCCATGCTTCAACTTCCTTTTGTGTGTTGTCTTCCCTCATTAGAACGTAAGCTACTTGAAAGCAGGGGCTGTCTTTTTTTTTTCTTCTTTTTCTGCTCGTATTGGTCTTCCTAATAAGTGCCTAATAAATACTTGTTTACAAGATGTAAGGTAATAACTCACTTTTAGATAGTGCATTAGAATTTGCACAATGCTCTTCTGTGGAGTTAGGTAGTATAAAGATTACCATCCATTGTAGACATAAGGAAGTAGAGGGTCTCAGAGGGGCAGTAATCTCCACAGAGAGGATGTCTGAGAATTATAACAGTTCCCCTCGATTCCAAGGCCAAGCAAGGCTTGTTTTGTCTCCACTATACCAGCTGGTCTCTAAGAGAACACCTTGGCTTACCTCAGGCTTCTGCTGCTCTTGCTGAACTTTTTTTTTTGAGGGGAAAATGCAGGGCACTTGGGGTTAAGTGACTTGAACAAGGTCACACAGCTCATAAGTGTGTCAAGTATCTGAGGCTGGATTTAAACTCAGGTCCTCCTGACTCCGGGGTCGGTGCTCTACTCACTGGGCCACCTAGCTGTCCCTCTTGCTGAACTTTGATTTCAGATTTAGCAGGTAGAGATTCTTCGCTCAGATCCTAAGCGTCTCAGAATCTTCAGAGACCAGAAACCCAAGCTCAGCAGTTTCAGTGTGGGATTTGAGGTCAATGATCAAGAGACTAAGGGGGGTGGGGACGGGGAGTGTGAACTGTCAGCTGGGTCACTCCACTGATAAGAGGAGGTGGGGCTGCTCTGGGAAGGGATGAGGCTATTACCTTAATCTTAGGCTTGGAGGCAGAGTTCAATTTAATATGTGGAAGAACTTCCCAGAAATCACGGTGTTTACATATTACATTTACAAAAGCCCTTTGCTAAGAAGAAACCCAGCAGGTAGGGTATAATCCCATGAGATCAGGAAGTTAAGTGACTTGACCAGGGTCACCCAGCAGAGCAGGGTCTCAAACTCAGGCATTTTGCCTTCAACCCAGCATTCTTTCCATCACATTGGGCTGAAAGCCATCTAAAAACAGAACGAGCTATGTGGTGATACCGTGAGTGAGATCCCTGATCCCTGGAGATGCTAAAGCAGAGGCTTGTTATCTCAGTGTACTGCAGAAGCTCCGTCCATGGAGTATGACAATGGGAAAGATGGCCAGCTGGCCAAGAAGCCTCAAGTTCAAATCCTTCCTCTGATTGCCTACTGCCAATGCGACCCTGGGCAAATGATTCAGCCTCTCAGACCGTCCTGACCATTCTCCAAAACTACAAGTTACAAATGGGCATTGATTTGCAATTAGGGTTGGGGAATTTCCGCAAAGAGCCTAAAACCACGATTTCTTAAAATTGGAAGATTCTATGAACTTAGGCAGCAATATCACTACTAGGTCTCCATCCCAAAGAGGTCAAAAGAAAAAGGACCTATATGTACAAAAATATTTATAGCGGCTCTTTTTCTGATGAAAAAGTATTGGAAATTGAAGGGGAGGCTCACCAGCTGGGGAATGGCTCGATCAAGCTGTGGTATATGAGTGTGATGGGAGTACTATTGTGCTCTAAGAAATGATGAGGAGGAGGTTTTCTGAATAACCTGGGGAAACTTATATGAACTGATGCAAAGTGAAATGAGCAGAACCAGGAGAACAGTAACACCAATAATGTACAATGATCAACTGTGAATGACTTAGCTATCTATCCTCAGCAATACAGTGATCCAAGGTAATTCCGAAGGACTTATGATGAAAAATCCTATCCACCTCCAGAGAAAGAACTGGTGGGAGTCTGAATATAGACCAAAGCATACTTTTTTTAAACTTTCTTTATTATTCTTGGGGTTGGAGTTGTTTTTTTTTGTCTGTGTTTTCTTTTGCAACATGGCTGATATGGAAATGTTTTGCATGACTGCACGTGTATAATCTATAATATGGAACTCAAAACTAAAAAAAGAATATCAAAATGTTTTGTTTACATGTAATCGAGAAAAGATAACATAAAAATTAAATGTGAAAAAAAATCCTATGACCTTAAGTTTACATTTGGTGGAATGGTTGTTACAGGAACCATCATAGGGCTGTGGAATTCTCCTTAGAGGGAAGAGAGGTCCAAGAATGATGTGGGATATTTCTGCACTGGACAGGCAGCTGCTCTCTCGGGTTATTTTCTCTCTGGCCCAACGGATACAGGTTCCTTTTCTTCCATACCACTGTCAAACTGAAAGAAGAGAGGGAGTTGCTGAAAGTAGCAGCTGGTGGGCCTTTTGCTCGTTCTCCTATGCCCTCTGGCCCCTGCCTTCCTCACCAAAGAATATGCAGCAAAGTAGAGAAGTGAAGCGGGCCAGCTCAGAAATACTCACTGTATCCACGCCAGCAAGTCATTTCACCTTTAGGAAACTCAGTTTATCCACCTGTAAAATGGGGACGATAATACTCTGAGGCAGCTAGATGGTATGCATCCCCTTCAACAGTAACAATAAATAGCGAGCATTTCTGTCGTGACTCCAGATTTACAAAGCACTTGAGCATTCATTCGAGGTAAGCTGCGCTAATTTATTCGATGTGCACGGCAACCCTGTGAGTACTGTCCCAATTTTACGAATTAGGAAACTGAGACATAGAAAGTTTGAGTGATTTTTGCCTAGCATCACCCAGCTAATTATGTGTCTGAGGCACGATTTGAACTCAGATATTTCTTACTCCCCAAATTTCCACCACCTAGTTGTCTCACCAACAAGCGCACTAGCTATATGACCCTAGCAAAGTCACTCAACTTTACTCTCAGTTTCCTTATGCAAAAAATTGAGACAATAATCACACCTACCTCATAAAGTTGTCATGAAGATCAAATGAGCCTATATATGTGTGTGTGTGTGTGTGTGTGTGTGTGTGTGTGTGTAATCCTTTAAAGACCTCAGAGACCTTATAACCTTAAAGACCATATAAATGCTATTATCATATTAATTATAATACTGTATAATTAATACTACTACTATTTACTATTACATGTATTACCTACTTCACAAGATTGCTGTTGTTTGGTTGTGTCTGATTCTTCATGACCCCATTTGGGGTTTTCTTGGCAAAGATCCTGGAGAGGTTTGCTATTTCCTTCTCCGGCTCATTTGACAGATGAGGAAACTGAGATCAACAGGGTTAAGTGACTTGCCCAGGGTCATACTGCTAAGTATGTGTCTGAGGCTAGATTTGAAGTCAGGTCTTCCTGATTCCAGCCCCTTCACAAGATTATTGGACTCCAACCCAGGCCTCCAAATGCAGGTATAGCTTTACCAATTACCAGCTTTATTTGGCTTTGATTCTGGTGGTTAAAGCCCCCATATCCTTGGAGGGCTGCTTCTCTCCTGCTGCAGAGCCCTGTCCTGCAGGCAGAAATGGCCTGGGAACTCTCAGCTGGAACATTAGGCTACTGATGTGGTGAAGGCCAGGGGATGTTATGCCATTTGGTAGTGTCAGGGACTTTCAGTGAAGGAAAAGTGTGTTGTTTGCACATTACTTCATTTTTTTTCCCCTGTGGGGCTGAGCTAGGGAATAAGTGGGAAAGGAGGTGGGGGTGGGGCAGGGCATGACTAGAATGGAGTTACTACTCAGGGAAGGCTTTCCTTTGCCACCCATTGCCAACAAATAAGGGCAGCTAGTTGGCACACTATATAATGTGCCAGACCTGGAGTCAGGAAGATTCTTCTTCCTGAGTTCAAATCCAGCCTCTGACACTTACTAGCTATGTGACCCTGGGCAAGTCACTTAACCCTGTTTGCCTCAGTTTCCTCATTTGTAAAATAAGCTGGAGAAGAAAATGGCAAACCACTTCTGCATCTTTGTGAAGAAAACCCCAAATCGGGTCAGGAAGAGTCAGAAACAACTGAATGAGCCAGCAAAGGGTCAGTGCCTTTTCAGAATGCAGAAGTAGAACGAAGGGACTAGATTAGTCTTTTAGGTCCCTTGCAGCTCTGAATTGATTCTTCTACCATGGGGGCCATGCATGTAATGAGCTGTTGGTTTTTTGGAACAGTTTCCCTAGAGTCTAGGACAGGGGTGGAGAACCTGTGGCCTTGAGGCCACATGTGGCCTTTTAGGGCCTTGGATGAGGCCTTTTGACAGAGTCCAAGTTTTACAGAACAAACCCTTTTCTTAAGGGGATTTGTTTGGTGAAGTCTGGATTCCATCCAAGTTTGGATTTCAGGTTGAAGGTTTCCCACTCCTGCTCTAGGAGAAGAGGTCCTACACCGTGATGAATTCCCATATCCTCCGGTATTGTGCATCAGGATTGAAGTGACAAGTTCCCAGACCTCATCCTTATTTTGTATGCAAAAGAGCAGAATAGGGAAAGAGTATTTAAGCAAATGATGTCCTGGAACTAGAGGAAGGAGGTGGTACTGAGAGGCAAGAGAAGGCAAACAGCAAAATTGCAGGGAGGGGAAGGGGTGTCTAGGTTCCTGTGCCCCTACTGTCAACCTCAACTCAGTCCTTGAGTTCAGACACCTGGTTTGGCCTATGAAATGAGTCACAGGTGTGCAGGCCTTTAAGCCTCTAATCTCCCAGCACATCTGCTTTTCTCCACAGCCTGGCCTCCTTCACCTTAATACATTCATGCCGCAGATGGCCAGCTCCCAGTACCAGAGATCTGGCATCGTTGGGGACAGCCACCAGAATCTTCAGCTTCACTATTTTCCCTTCCAGATTTCTGAGTCCTACTTCCTCCAGTCTCTGCAAAGCTCTGCTTTTTCTCGTTTTCCCCCTTTCTTCCCCTTGCCTCAGTTTCTGGGCTTTTCATTTCAAGGTCTTCTCCCCCACCCCTTCTTTTTTGCACATATAATACTTTCTAATTTTCTTTTTTTCTTAACAACCAACACCAAATAAGATCGGCATTTCCATATACAGAACAGAACAGTAAGAGCGGGTTGTATATGAAGCTATGAATCTGCATGGTGAACAGCTTGCTTTTCTTTTTAAGTATATAATAAATTCAATGGTCTATTTTCAAAGCTGCTCACAGTCCCCTTTCCCTTCCTCCCCATCCTCCACTCCCTACAATCCTAGTGTGAAGGGGGGAGGATAGGCTAAAGAAACATGAGTGCTAAGAAACTGGAGAAATGGAAATTCAAGGCTTGGGTTTGACTTCACAATGGCCCTTGGCTTTATTTCTTGATCTTATTAGAACCACCCAGGTGGTACAAAAGAGAGTTAGGCCTGGAGTCAGGAAAACTTGAGTTCAAATCCTACCTCAGACACTTCTACTATCAGCTGTGTGACTCTGGGCAAGTCACTTAACCCCTGCCTCAGTTTCCTCATCTGTAAAATGGGGAATGATAATACCTTCTACCTTCCAGAATTGTTGTGAGGATCAAATGAGATAATATTGTAAAGCATTTAGCAGAGTGCCTAGCACATAGTAGGTGCTTAATAAATTCTTATTTCTTTCCTTATGTCTCTGTCCTGTGCTGCTTAGGAAGTCAGAGAGGCATTAAGAGCTTCTGGATATTCCCATATTTGCCCATCCAATAATATATTTCCCCAAATTTGACCTGATCTGCATCCCTCTGGAAATTCTTCTGCCTACTATTAAGCTCTTGTTTACACCATTCTTTCTGTAATCACTGAGTTTCTTTGTTTACCACACTAAGACTTCAGTGTGCAATCTTCCCTACATTATTCTGTTAACACTATTTATTAGACTGTCACTGTATATAGCCCTAAACTACTGTGTCGACACTGCTTACTCCAATCTCTTCCAGCTCTTCCCACCTTTTCTTCCCTGGCAAGTATGTGAGAGAGAGAGAGAGAGAGAGAGAGAGAGAGAGAGAGAGAGAGAGAGAGAGAGAGAGAGAGTGTGTGTGTGTGTGTGTGTGTGTAAGAGGAAGGCAGAGGAGAGAGAAAAGAGAAGAGAGACAAAGAGAGAAGACAGGGAGAGAAAGAGGAGGGTGACAGTGGGAGAAAGAGGAGGGACGGAGAGAAAGAGAAGAGGAGAGAGTGAAGGGTAGAGAGAGAAAAGGAAAGGGAAGAGTGAGGGGAGAAAGATGAAGATAGAGAAATACAGAGAAAAGAGGGAGAAAGAATGAGGGACTGAGAGAAAAGGAAAAGAGAGGAGGGGATAGAGAGAAGAGAGGAGAGAAGGAGAGAGACAGAGAAAAGAAAGAAAACAGAAGGAGAAAGACTGAGAGAGAGGAGAGGAGAGGAAAGGAGAAAAAAGGGAGAAAGAATGAAAGTGAGAGAAAGAGAGAAGAGAAGAGTGGACAGAGAGAAGAGAGGGGAGAAAGATGGAGAGAGGCAGAGAAGAAAGAGAAGAGAAGGAGAAAGACTGAGAGAGAGAGGAGAGGAGAAAAAGGGGAGATAGAATGAGAGTGAGAGAAGGAGAGGAGTGGAGAGAGAGAAGAGAGGGAGAAAGAATGAGAGATAGAGAAGAGAGGAGAAAAGAGATGGAGAGAGGAGAAACAGACAGATGGACAAATACAGAGAGAGAGAAAAAGAGTTGGAGCTCAGGCCTTTCATTCAGGCTTCTACAGTGATATCTCAATAAAAACAATGCTAGCCTTTTTTTTTACCCAAAGAGAAAATGACTTCTTGGAATAGGCTCCAAGAGTAGGGATTTCTGCTGAGTTAGAGCTGAAAAAAATCGAATGTTGGAACTTATGTAGGGATGGCCCCCAAGGTCACACCAGACTTCATGATTCTAGGAAATGTTCGTAAACACTTAGGATTTAAGAAGAACAAGTTGGGCCTAGTTAAGCTTTACCAATACCTACGGTTCTGTGCAGTATGAGTGAGGGCACCTGATCTATGGCACTAGGGGGTCAAAAGGTTTGGGGTTTCAGTTTTGGCTTTGCCACTTACTCAATCTGGAGTTTAGTGAAGTGAAAACTTCCTCTCCCGGTCTTCTCTGCAGAATGATGGCTATAGAGTAGAGAGGGTGTGTCAAACTCAAATAAAAATGAGGGTCATTAAACCGTGCATAAGGATCCTGGTGGGCTGTAAGTTGACTTTGAAAGCCACATGTTTATACATTTCCTTTTTTATTACCACACCAGCATATTCAAATCAGATAGGAGCTACATTTTAATTTGGTTCTGGCTGCCCTGGGAAGTGTTGTGGGCCATGAGTCCCTTGGCCACATGTTCCATACCTTGGGATGAAGGATTTTGTTCACCTCTAAGGTCCTGTGATTCTGATTTTCTTTTTCAGTTTCTATTTATTTTATTTGTAACTGATGGACTAAAACGAGCATTTCCATAACACAGTACAATAAGAAAGATGACTGCATATGAAACAGCAAATGTGATTTGATTTTAAGTAAGAAAGAGGAAGAACAATTGAGAAACCAGATGAATAACTCTTTTCCTCGGCACCAGTTAGGTGGCTCCCAATCCCACATCCTGCAGTCAGAGGACAGGTATCTGAATTCCCCTTTTATTCATATTACTTAAGTGGTGGTGGGTCAGTCTCTAAAAGTTTTCTGGGATTCATTTTTCTCATCTGTAAAATAATAAAGGTCAACTAGACGGTCTCTGAGGTCACTTAAGTAGCCCTGGGTAAGTTATTAAACATTTCTGGCCCTCACTTTCCACATCTGTAAAATGGGTGGAATTGGACTCTGAGGTCTCTTTTAGAGCTATGCTCCTAAGATGATTTCATTCAACAAATATATGATTACAGAGGCTTGAGCCTTTATTTAAACCAAGTATCTCTCCTGGAACTGTTTCTTTTTCTTTTTTAAAAAAACAAATAGTTCCCCCAGTAGCAATAATATAATATATGTGTAAATAGCAATTTACAGCAACATTTTCCATTTTACGACTAATTCCTTGGGGGCACCCAAGATTATTTTGTTAAATTGGAATTGTTAACATGAACACATTGCAAGAAATTACATTTATAGTCTAAGAGATCTGAAGAAGAGTGTCTCTATACATAATCCTTTAAAGAATGTTTCGAACTCAGCTGGGGAAGGAAGGTAATGTTTTCAAATTACTCAGTTCCTTTTCTGAGTATTTTTTGGTGACTGGTTCAGGGGGTTTGGTGGAACTGGAAGGGAACTGGAAGATTTCTGAGGGGGAGGAAAATTTGAAAGATAAATTGCTACTTCATGGGAGAACTAAGGAAGTAGAAAAAGTTCAGGGGGCCATCGGGCTGGTATTGGAGGCCTGGGAGAGAGTACCAGCTTTATCAGAGACACAGTGAACTTTGTGACACAGTAAACTCGCTGGAGCTTCTTTTCTATATCTTTAAAATTGGAATGATAAACCCCAGCACTGTATAACCTTCAGGATTGCTGTGGGACTCAGAAGGCAAAGTACCTCTTACAACTGTAACGAACCACACACACAATCAAATGAGGCAAAGTACCTTGCAACTGTATACATACGTACATACATACATACATTTGTTGTTGTGTCAGCAGTGTTTGTCTCTTCATGACCCCATTTGGGGTTTTCTTAGCAGAGTTACAGGAATGGTTTGCCATTTCCTTTTCTGGCTCATTTGACAGATGAGGAAACTGAGGCCAACAAAAGTTGAATGACTTGCCCAAAGTCACACAATTAGTGTCTGAGGCTGGATTTGAACTCAGGAAGATGAGTCATCTAATTCCAAGCCCCGCACTCTACTGTGCCACTTAGCTGCTCCTACATGCATACACAACATTATATATATACACACACAAACAACATAGACACATATGTGCAACTATGTGTGTGGATATATATTATATGTGTGTGTATTTTTTATATATGTATATATATATATATAATAGGCATATATTCATCTCTCTCTCTCTCTGCACAGTGGATAAAACGCTGAACCTGGAGTCAGGAAGATTTGGGTTCAAATGCTGCCTCAATCACTTGTTAGCTCTACAACCATGGGCAAGTCACTTAACCTCTGCTTGCCTCAGCTTCCTCATCTGTAGAACTGGGATAATCATAGCACCTCCCTCCCAGGTTTGTAGTGAGGATAAAATGAGATCTTTGCAAAGTACTTTGCTAACTTTAAAAAACTGTAAATATTAGCTATTGCATATCTATCTATCTATTTAAATTATAAACCATATAGATACGGTTCTTTATATTTTGGAGGTACTTGGCCTCATTTGATTCTCACACACACACATATGTAATTATCATTTCTCCCTGCTCTGAACTCCTCTTCATTGTCTTTCCTATATTCATTTGGTGAATTTGCTATCTTGTATTATATTTTGTCTTTCAGGGTACATTTTCTGTTTCCCAACTGGACCATTAGTTTCTTGAAGCCAAGAATGATGTCCTATATATTTTCACGTTCAAAACCTAGCACGGGGTCTTGTATAGAGCAGGCATTAAATAATGTTTGCAGAACCATAGTGATTCAATAGAGGAAACTGTGCCTACTGCCTTTCCCTTTTTCCTACTTGAGTTCAATTAACCAATATTTATTGAGTAAGTAGGTAGTAGGCACTCCCTGCATTAAAGTTATGCACTGGCATCTCACAGTGGCATTGAGACAACCCTGGAATCTTGAAAACTGTGCCTGTGTGGCACCAACTCTGCCGTGTCATTTGTTGTCATTCGGTCACATCCAACTCTTCGTGACCCCATGGACCAACACTATCCATGAGATTTTCTTGGCAAAGATGCTGGAGTGGCTTGCCATTTCCTTTTCCAGTGGATTAAGACAAACATAGGTGAAATGACTTGCCCAGTTAGTGTCTGAGGTTGGATTTGAACTAGGGTCTTCCTGATTCCAGGCCCAGTGAGCCATCTAGCTGCATCCTGCCATGTCCTACCAAGCTAGAAAGGTTTATAACATGGGCTGGCAACGAATTGCATTTCCGCTGTCTGATAACCACTCTAGCTGTATCTGGAGAGGCCAGCACCGGATTAGCCAAAGTTCAGACAATTTTTCCACTAGAGCAACTCTCAAGACAGAAGATGATGATAAAACTAGCATGTCTACAGCACTTCTGGATCTGCAAAGAGTTTTACATCTGTTATCTCCTCTGACCCTCAGATCAACTCTGTGAGAAGGATGCTGTTATCGTCCTCGTTTTACAGATATTGAGACTGAGGCTGAGACTAAGTGACTTGCCCAGGGTCATACGGCTAACAAGTGACTGAGGAAGGATTTGAACTGAGGTCTTCCTAACTCCAGGCCCAGGGCTCTCTGCATTGGGCCATCTGGTTGCTTCATCAGCTGAGTCATAAAGAGGCTGTCATCTTCCACAAAGGGGGAGTGCCCATCTATACCAAGTAAATGACAGTTCTTTGAAGTAAGCAAAACAAAAGAAAAACAAGTGGTCCCAGCTCTCCAAAAGCCTACTGTAGTTTATCTGCAGCTCCATGAGTGGTAAAGGAGGTTTTTGACCAATGACCTCCTCCATTCAGCCTTAGAAGTAGAGCGGAAGAGTCAAACAATATGGCCAAAGGGTCCCATGCCATAGCAACTTTCCTTAGTGCCAGGCCAGAACCAGATCAAAATGTAATTGGTAAATATTTAACAAAACAAACAGAAATAAAATGGAATGTAGCCAATGTTAATATGTGATTTTCTAAGTCAATATACAAACCCCACCCTCCACACCCTCAGGGAACCTCAAGTAAGGTTTAGTGTCCCTATCTGAGTTTGAAAGCTGCCCCCTCCAACCCTAGGCCTCAAGCTTCTACTGAGGCAGCACCCCTCACCCTAGTTTAAGGTTGGAGGAGCTCTTCTTACATTAATTTCTAAACCAGCAATGGAATCCTAATTCCAGTGCCTGCTTGGAGGACCCACTTCTCTAATTTCACCCTGTATCCTAGGAATTAGAGGTGGAAGAGATCTAAGAGATCATTTAGTCCATCCCCTCATTTTATTGCTGGGGAAACCGAGAGAGCAGTGAAAGGGATTTGCTCTGTTAGCAAGTAGCAGACTTAGGATTTTCCCCCAAGTAGTCTGCCTCCAAAGCCAAGAGAATGTAAACTCTTTGATAACAGGGACCTTCTCATTTTTTATGTTAATAATAGTAATGAGAACTAGCATTTCTATATCACTTTAAAGTTTTCAAAGAGCTTTGCGAATATCTCAATTTATTCTCAAAACAATACTGAGAGGTTTTCTTCAGTTGTTTTCAGTAGCGTCCGACTCTTGGAGACCCCATTTGGGGTTTTCTTGGCAAAGATACTGGAGTGATTTGCCGTTTCCTTCTCCAGGTCATTTTACAGATGAGGAAACTGAGGCAAACAGGGTTAAGTGACTTGTCCAGGGTGACACAGCTAGTATAGCATCGCTAGTGCTTGATATATAGTGGGCATTTGATTGCTTGTCTGTTGATATCACATAACCGAATACTCGAAACCTCAAAGAGCTTACTTAGGAGAGGAAAGCAAGGGATCAGACTGTTATCTACCAGAGTTGAAGCGATCTTAGAGGCTAGCAAGACCAATCTTGCATTTTACAGAATAGAAAACTGAAGCTCACCAAAACCGAGGTTTAGTGACTTGCCCAAGGTTACAAAACTAGTAAGCGTCAGAGGCAGGTTTTTAATCCAAGCCGTCCGATATAAAATCAGAAATAGAAAGCGGATGTAAAATAAAATCGCTTCCATCCCGACGGGGGCGGGGGTTTCCTTAATTTCTAGGGTAGTCGGATGTAGCAGCAGTTCCCAAAGCGTGTGTGTGCGTGCGCGCGCGCGCGCGCACATGCTCCCCCCACGCCCCCATAATCACTGTGCAATCACCTAGGTAACTTTCCTTTACCCAAAGTGGAGGAGGGAATATAAAGAACGATGAAATACAATTCAGGTTTATTAAAAATAGAAAGCAACACCTCTCTCAAATGACAAAGACATGCCCTTCTGTCCTTGGGGTCGGTTGAAAGACGGCCAAAAAAGGGGAAACGGACCAAGAGTTGAGGTCTGGGTTTCCTTAGTTGAGAGAGGAAGGGCTTGGAAGGGATAGAGGAGCGAAGAAGAGGCGCAGAACGGGGACAGCCAAAGGAAGGTGAGCCCCACTTTCTGCCCCGGGAGAGCTAGAGAGCCACCAT
This sequence comes from Trichosurus vulpecula, assembly GCF_011100635.1. Taxonomy (NCBI): domain Eukaryota; kingdom Metazoa; phylum Chordata; class Mammalia; order Diprotodontia; family Phalangeridae; genus Trichosurus; species Trichosurus vulpecula. The sequence goes on from NC_050577.1 coordinate 119,541,531, forward strand.
CCTTGGATTCTCCTTTCCCCAGTTCTGACCCTGGGCCCCGGTCCTCCATATCCGTGTATTGCTTTCCCTTCAGAGATGCCGGGAAAGAAATTCTTCAGCCGGACTCCGGCCATGCATCCCTTCTCGGGGTGCCCCTTCCTCTCCCCGCCCCACTCCTCTGGGGCTCCGCCCCTCCCCGTCGGGGCCCCGCCCCTTTCCGGGGCCCGGGGATTTGGCGGGGGCTCCTCTCCCCGCCCCGGGACGGGAGGCGGAGAGGCTGCAGCCGCCGCATGGAGGTGCCGCTGCTGCAGCCGCCACCGCCCCGGCACGGGCCGGGGCCGGGGTCGCTGCAGGGAGACGGAGCCGCGGCGGCCGTTCCGGAGCCTGGAGCCCGGGGGCAGCATCCAGGACACGAGACGGCGGCGCAGCGGTACAGTGCCCGCCTGCTGCAGGCCGGCTACGAGCCTGAGAGGTGACGCCTGGGGCGGGGCTTGGGGTGGGGGGCGCGAGCTCGGCCCTAGAGATCAGGAAGGGACCCACCACCTGGGGTGGAGGCGGTCTGGGAACTACCTCCCATGCTGTTGCCATCATCTTCATCCCCCACTTCCTCCTATGGCACGGCTCTGCCAGCACACTTTGGATGGGGATGCAAATACAGGATTCTGCAGGGGTCGGGGCAGGTGTGGTGGGCCATTTTACTCTAACTCCCCTTCCTTCCCCGCCCAGAGCGGGTAGGGGGCTGCAGGCATGTAGAGTGGGCGAAGCCCCACCTTGACCGGCTTCCCAGCCCTATCTATATAGAGCAAACTTTCTTCAGAGCTCTTTGGCTACCCTCTTCCCAGACCCATTCTCAAAACTGGATCTGCTTAGTAAAGAAGAGTATCAAGGGCTGCAGACCCTGGTCTGCTGGGTTTGACTTTGGCAGAGGGGACACGGGAAGGGTGACAGATAGATGGGCATTGTCCTCTCTTCACCCTGCGCCTCCTCAATCAACAGGTACGATGGGGGCAGGAAGCCAAGCATATGCCGGCGCTTTATGAGTATTTGCTACCGTTAACGATTACCTGAGGAGGAAAGCAGCCAGGGTCCTTCCGTAAAGGGGTGGGGGAGTCACTGGAGAGAAAGGAACCTGGGACCTGGCAGAACTGGATTGTAAAGGAGACAGCAGCTAATCTATGGATTTTATCTACAGCCTGAAATGGAAACCCTACTGGTTGTCCTTCCTCTCCAAAGGATTTGGACTCCTTTGCCGGCTCCATCTGCTGGTGCTCAGCAGCTTGGGGAGGTGACCCTGGCAGCTGGATTGGGGGGGGGTCCTCTGGGGGAATTAGCCATGCAGCTCTGGCTCGGGGACTGCGTGCTTATGTAAGAACTTTTAACAGCTTAACCTCTAGTGCGTTCCCATCCCCCAACTGGACAAGTACCCTCAGGCTGTCACATTCAGCACCCCCCCCCCTTGGGTGATCTGACCCAGGACATCTTTCCCCAGGAAATCCTGTTAATAAAAGCCCTGGAGTGGGGGTGGGGGGGAAATGGGGAGGAGCCACTTACTGGGGTGAGGGGTGATTGGAAACTTTATGTGCACAGAAGTGTAACTGCTTCTACAGAAAGCAGATTTGGTACCTATTTCTGGTACTGAATGTAAAGTGAAGGATGAGAGTTGAGTTCTGGGGGAATTATAATAATTGTTATTATCATTACTTAATGTAATAACCCAGTTCTGCAATGGCTTAATATTTGCAGATGCTTTCCTTTCAGCTATGGCAGAGGCAGCGCTTGTATTATTAACCACCTACAATCCACAGGGGGAAACTGAGTCTCAGAGAGGGGCGCTGATTTTTCCCAAGGTCACACAGCTAGTATATGGCAGAAACAGGATTGAAAGCAGTATCTTTGGACTTCAAGGCCAGCACTAATTTCCATAGTCCACATTTCTGGGTTCAGGTTAAGGCCTTTCTGAGAGATACCATCTTGGCCTGAAGGAGGAAATTTTTCCTACAAGAGACTGCTTCATTCTTCCAGAAAGAACATCCATAGCTCTAGCTTCCACACCAGGAACTGCTGAATTGGTTCCAAGCTAGCCCTCTCCCCTTTGCTCCAGCCCAACATACACTTTAGGACAGGGGTAGGGAGCCTGGGGCCTCCTCAAAGCCACATATGGTCCTCTAGGTCCTCAAGTGCAGCCCTTTGTCTATTTGGATTCAGTCAAAAGGCCACACTTGAGGACCTAGAGGGCCACACTGGCACTTGAGGACCTAGACGGCCAAACGTGGCCTTGAAGCTGCAGGTTCCCCACCCCTGCTTTAGGAGAAAGGGGGAAAGCTTCCTGTTTGAGAAGCACTTTAGGGAAGCTAGTGATGGATTTAGTCATTGAACCTGGGACTGAATTCCCACTCTGCTGCCTCGTATTTCTGTGTCACTGGGTAAAATAATAGCTAACAGTCACATATAGCTCTGGGGTTTACAAAGCACTTTACTTATATAATCTCATTTGATTCTTACAATAACCTTGTGAAGTAGGTGCTATCATTATCCCTGTTTTGTAGATGAGGTCACCGAGATTGAGAGGTTAAATGATTTGTCCAGGGCGACACGGCTGGCAATAAGTGATTGGGGCACAATTTGAACTCACTTCTTCCTGACTCCGAGTCCAGGGGGCTGAATTAAATGATCCCTAAGGTTCATTCCAGCATCCTCTGCCCCAATGAGTTGGCTGAAGCCAACAGGGTGTTCCCTAGGTAGTACTTCTGTCCCAAGCCAGGCTTCTAAGCCAATCTATCCTGGGAACAGGGCTGGAGAAAGGCTCTCTCTTACTGCTTTGCCCCGGCCACTAACTGGTGGGAGAACGATGGGTTGGGTAATCTTGATTTCCCTTTCCCAAGGAGGAAGCAGTTGGAGAAGGTCAGGAAGAGAGAGGAGGGAACATCATGGATTAGCAGGGTTATTAGAAGAGGGAAGGAATATACCACAAGCTTAGAGTAGTCCAGCAGCTTAAAGTAATGAGCAGCCTCTGACCCTTTAATTAGTCAGGTTGCTGGGCTAGGGCCGGGGAGACGAGGGCTGTTTCAAGATGTTGGTAGTAATTTTTGTTGTCGTTCAGTTGTGCGGTGACTCCCATTTGGGGTTTTCTTGTCAGAGATACTGAAGAGATTTGCCATTTCCTTCTCCAGCTCTTTATACAGATGAGGAAACTGAGGCAAACAAGGTTAAGTGACTCCACAGCTAGTCAGTGTCTGAGGCTGGATTTAAACTCAGGGAGAGAAGTCTTTCTGACTCCAGGCTTGTCACTCTATCTACTTTGCCACCAAGCTGCCCTGGCTTTGGTAGTAAAGGAAGGAAGGAATCTGTGGGGCACTAAGTAGTCAAATATTCCTGATTTTGGAGTGGCCTTCCTCTTTACAGTAGAATACTGGGTCAGAGGCAATTCACTTCAACGAGACTCAAAAAAAACCCATTTATTAAGGGACTATGATATAAGGTGGAAGATAGCTTGACTTCAGAATCTGAAGACCTGGGTTCAAGTCCTGTCTTTGACAGGAGCTGGGCAAGCCACTTAACCTTTAAATGCCTTTCAGACAATTTTCTATAAAGAACTGTTGCCTCATCTGCACTAGTAGAGGGAGTTTTCCCATGGGAAGAGTCCCTACACCAGTGAAATTACAGGTTGGACAAGTCGACACATCAGTCTATAATGTTCCAACACCTGGGCTAGGCATTGGGGATCATAAAGATTCCCTCCGCAAGGTTCCTACCCTTAAGGTTCTTTTGTTCTAATAATGAAGGCATGAAGCAGGATGTCTCCTTGGGTTAATCCCAGGTAAGAACCAGAACCCCGGTGTTCTCTTTATTAGCCCTAAGCCGAACTTTGCTGTACTCTTGTCTTATAGAAATATCTGGAGACCCACCATGCCCTAGAAGGAAGAATGGCTTGTAGCAAGCCACTCAAATGGGAAGAGTTGGGGTTTGAGCAGAAGACATGTTATGTTCTGTGTACACTATGTCAGGTCACAGGTGGCTAGGTGGGAATACGAGGTTTCCAGGTGCTGCCAACCCCTAGAACTACAGCTGGTAGCCTTGGTTCCAGTTTCAGAGCCTGGAAAGGACTTCAGATCACATATTCCACCCTTTCATTTTACAGATAAGGACAAAGAGGTCCATAGAAGTTAAAGGATATAAAAAATAAAAATAAAAAAAAGTTAAAGGATTTGACCAAGCAAAGCACTGAGCCTACAGTAAAGAAGATCCAAATTCAAATACTAGCTGTGTGACCTTGGACAAGTCACTTGACTTTTGTTTGCCTCAGTTTCCTTATCTGTAAAATGGGGATAAAAATGGCACTTACCTTCCAGAGTGGTTGTGAAGGGCAAATGAGATAATAATTGTAAAATGCTTAGCGTAGTGCCTGGCATATAGTAATCCTTATATAAAGTTAGGTATTACTATTATCATGATCTCTAAAATGGGGATAAACAGGGTTGCTGTGAGGATCAAATGAGATGATGATTGTAACATAGTGCCTGGCATATAATAAATGCAATATAAATGTTAGCTGTTGTTATTCTTATTATGCTGGCAGTAAGTAGCTGAACCAGGATTTGAACCCAGATCCTTTGACTCTATACCCAGTAATTTTTGTCCTATGATACCTCTGAAGACAACGCCACTACTCAGCCCTTCTGAGTAGACATCCTTTCTCCTGTCCCCTGGTGGCAGAAGCTTAGGTATCCTTGGCTCTCAGCCTGGTCTTGGCCCTTGACCTGACAATCACCAGCATAGACCACTGGGCTCCCAGAAGCAAACTTCTTGACCCAAGTGATCGGAGTATGTGAGCTATGGCCTTGAAAGCTCTGGGAAACCTATATTGTCTACTGCCTGAAGTGAAGGTGGCAAGACACCTGTGAGATTCTCAACCTCACAGGCCCTCCTGTTTCCTTAGCTGTGAACTGTGGCTGCTTTCCATTTCCAGTCATCTATGATCTAATTAGGCTTTGGGTGCCCTCAGTATCTAGGACCAACTCCGAACAACCTCCCCCAATCCACTCTGACCTTGCACAGATGGTAGGAAGAGCCTGTGTTTTCCCAGCAGATTCCCTGGAGGTGTCATTAATGGGAGGCTGGGCATCCCAGGGAGGATCCCAGGTTGGAGGCCAAGACTCCCCTAGAGAACCTTCTGTCATCACACTACCACCACACTATCACAGAGTAAACAAAACCCAGGGCCTCCCAGGGATGGAGATTTGTATTAGGCAGGTGCAAAAGAGACCAGCAACCTACCTACCCCTTCACTGGGGGTTGAAGTGTGATGCCCAGGACTGTTCTGAATATGCCCAGGCCAGCCTGATGCCCATATCCTGGGCCTGGGTCCTTTCTGCCATTTCTTCTACTTCCAAAACACATCATAGATTTCGAGCTGAAAGACACAATCTAGTCCAACCCCACATTTCTCAAGGAGAATGAGGTCCAGGGAATGTAAGTGACTTCAGATACCATACAAGTAGTAACAGAACAAAGATTTGAACCTAGGCACTCTCTACCTCCAAGGTGAGAGGCTGGGGCTAGGGAGAGTAAAGATGATCATCTGGTTGATTTTGAGGCTAGAAACCCTAACATGAGAGGCCTGGCCCTGGAATCCAGATGATCTGGGTTGAAATTTTTTTTCTTTTTAAGTACTAGCTGTTTGCTCGTAAGTTACAGAGAAGGTTCCCAAATGCATCAGTAGGAGACCCTGAGCTGGAATGTCCCTACTCAGTTGAAAACCACAAGTCAGGCCAATTAGACAAGAAGCCTAGTGATGAGTCACCTTGGATTTGCTCTCTTTCTGAGAATTAAGGGGTAGCACTGGTTAACGTGGCCACAGTGTGCAGGAGAAGCCAAGTAATGCCTTTAGAGTCAGTTTAAAATCCCAGGCCTGACTCTTCCTACCTGCGGGACTGTGGGCAAATTGCTTCATTCCCAAGAAAGGGTTGAATTTGGAGGTCTCTTCCGGCTCTATTAATAGTTAGCAATTATAGAGCTCTTTAAGGTGTGCAAAGCTCTATCTCACAACCACCTTAGGAGGTAGGTGCTATTATCACCCCCACTTTACATGTGGAAACTGAGGCAGAAAGTGGTTAAGTATCTGAAGCCACATTTGAATTCAGGTCTTCCTGATTCCAGGTCCCCGTTCTAGATTTGATGCATAATTTGACATTTACTGTGATGATCTGTTCCTACAGTATTCTAACATAAGAAGGAAGGCCACTTCAAAATCAGGAATGTTTAATTAAAGGCCCAGGCTTCTGGCATATTCCCCAATCCTTCTCCCCCATCCTAATTCAGATGCCTCCCACCCCCACCCCCACCCCCATCATCCCGCAGCCCTGCCTGGTGACACTGCATTTTACCCCGGGGTTGGAGCAGCTTCAGGGTCGAGATGTGTGAGCTCTGCAGCCCCCTATGGGCAGTGCCTGAGAGCAGCTGCCCTACTTGCCCCACCCAAGTCCAAAAGGGTCCGGTCCAGAGCGTCGCCGCGGATCCGGGAGCTGAGCTCATTCTCCAGACCCGCGGGGAGTCCGGGGCTGCGGGGTGGCTCGATCCCAAGGAAGGATGAGACCCGACTAGAGAGGCCCCCGGCGGGGGTGGGGCGAGCGTTGGGTAGGCTGGGTTTGTCCAAGCAGCCCCCCGCAGGGGGAAGGGGTGGCGGCGGCTGCCGGGCGCACCAAGGGGGGGCTGGGGAGGCGGGTCGGACGAGGGGCGGTGGAGGGGGCGTGTCCCTGGCGCTGGCTCGGCCCCTTCCTCTAAGCCTTCCTCCTCCCCCGCGCTTCCCTCCGGGCCGCCCCCTCCTCCTCCTCCTCCTCCTTTTCTCCCCTCCCCTCCCCAGCGCGCCCTCCTTGCGCCCCCGGGCCCGGGCTGTGCGCGCGCCTCTCGGAGCCTGGCCTCGCAGCCTGGGGCTTCTTTGTGCGGCGCGGCCCGGATCGCGGAGCCGCGAGGGAGGGCGGGAGGGCGGCGGCCTGAGTCCGCCCAGCCACCGCAGGCAGTCCCGCCGCAGCCCCCGGCCCGGGCGGGAGGGCACGGCCGCGCGCGCTCGGGGCGTTGATGCCGGCTCTCCGTGCCTCTCAGCAGCATGGCGGACTACCTGATCAGCGGCGGCACCGGCTACGTGCCCGAGGATGGGCTCACGGCGCAGCAGCTCTTCGCCATCGCCGACGGCCTCACCTACAAGTAAGTCCGCGCGCGCCGCGGGCCTCGGAGCCGGCGTGCCCGCGCCCCCTCCCCCCGGGACCTCCCCTCCGCGCCGCCGCAGAGCAGACCCCCCCCCCCTGCCCCCCCCCCCCCCCCGAGCTGGGGTCCTCCTGCCGCTGCCCACTCGCCGGCCCGCGGCTCTGGGGTCCGGGGAGGAGGGGCGCGCCGAGCCGCATCCCTGCCGACATGTGCCTCCCACCCCTTCCCCGAAAACCCTCCTTCCCGCTCGTTGCCACCCGGGTCAGCCAGTACTTTGGCAGTACCTACTACGTGCGAGCGAGGTGCTGGGCCCTCCATATGGTACGGATACACAGGTGGCAGCGAGTCTGCAGGCCGGGGGTGTTCCGGACAACCCCGAGGATCCTCGGACTCGAGGACCCCCGTGCCCGGGCCGATCCGGAGGGATAGTCTCTTCCTCCTGGGGGTTTCTGGGGTAGTTGTGGAAGGGACAGTGGTAGTGACCGAGCGCAGGGCTCCAACGGTGCCTCCCTCCCTGGATATCCAGGCTCCCAGCTCCGCCGTGGGCATTTCAGCCCCCAAGCCTGGCGGTCGGTGGAGGGGCCCTGGGAGCCCAGATAAGGAAGCCGCCCAGGTAATTATCGACGGCGGGAGGGGAAAGGGCTGCAGGGTGGAATTGCCTCCCTCTCCCGGTGGCCTCCTTATCCACCTATCCCAGCTGCTAACGCAGCCCCACAGGTTGGCCCTGGTGCTCACTTTGACGTGCACACTTTTGTCCCCAAATTTCCCTTGGCCTTCTGCGGGATTTGGGGGTGTGGGGGAAGGGAGCAGCTTCCTCTTGGTCTGCGGCTCTTTTTTGTTCCCCAGGCCCAATTCCAGCTGCCTGGCTGGCCGCAGGCCTGGCACTAGCCCTGGATCCTGGCTGCAGGGCCGGGCACATGCCAGACAGAAGCATTGGAGCCTGGGGCCGAAGTCGCTCACAAGCCAAGTGGTCTCCTCTCACCCTCCTGCCAATCCAGTCCCCTCTTCTGCCTGGTAGTCCTGGTGAACACCAGAACTTTATTTTCCTCATTGGGCATGGGGTTAAGCAATCCTCAGAACAGGTTTAAAAAAATCCTCCCCAACTGAGTGCTTGGAGGGGTCCTGATCCCTCTAGAGAGGAATCGTGAGCTCAAAGGCATCTTAAGTCCTCTGCATGGTGTGGGGCAGCCTTCCTTTAATTGGTGCAATGGAAAGAGTTTTGGTTTGGAGTCAGAGCCCTTGGGTTCAATTCCTGGTCCCGACACCTCTTACCTGGCCCTGGGGAAAGTCACTCTTTGTGCCTTACTTTCATACTCAGTCAAGTGGACTAAGTGACCTTTAAGGCCCCTTTCACTTCTAAGTCTCTGATTTTGTCACTTCTAACTTCACCAGCCCCAGTAGGGAATGTTAAGTGCTGGGAACTTGGGTCCTGTTGTCAGCTGATGTGATGGATAGAGGGAGTACTGGGCTTTGAGTCAGGACTGCCTGGGCTCAGACCCTTAATAGCTATGGGACTTCCTTAAGATGAGGGGGATAGACTTAGGTGGGCTCCAGTGTCCCACAGATCTCAGTCTAAGTTCTGGGCTCTTTGTGTTATTGAGAGGATGGATGGGATAGACCTGAACTGAGAGGTAGTAGAGACTGGAAAATCCCGATACCTTCATTAGGGTTTTTTCCTTCCCTAGATCCTCAAGAAACTTGAGGGTTCCCCTCCATTGTTCCTTCACTCCCTGCTTATCCTGTGTCTTTGTTGAAAACAGTCAGGAGAACTAAGGCTTAAATAGCAGAAGGGTCTGAACTTGACACCCCAGGAGACAGCCTAGGGAAAAAATTTGCAGGAGATGCAGCTGAGAATGGTTGGTTTGGGGGTTTGTGGGACCCTGTCAGCTCACCAGCTTCCTTTTCCAGTTTACTGTAGCCACAGTACCTGAAAGTCTGGGTTTGAGGGAGTTGTAGGCCAGGTGACTGTGGAAAGGGTGCCTGTTTCTTTCTTCTGTAGTCTGATGTGGCACCTCTCTCAGACGTGGCTTGACTTGGGCCACTTTGCTTAGCACTTCGGGAAGTGCCTGGGGTGGGGGTGGGGGGCCATTGCTTTTGGGTGTGTTTGGCTGGCTGTGTACTCTGCCTAGGGCCCTGGGGCTATATGGCTTGGTAGCTGTTCTCTCTAACTTAAGAAATTATACCCTTTGGGGCAAATTACCCCTGCTGCTCAACCCCTAAGCCTTGGCACTCTGCTCTCTGCCCCACCTTTCCTGAACCATCTCCAGCCAATAAAATCCCATCTGAAATGATCTCCAGTCTTTCTTTCAATCCATGTTCTTGTTAAAACACTTAAAACTTCCTCGATATAAATAACTATGATCGTATTCTGATGACTACATTTTCTTGGGACTGAAAGCATTTCCATTTTCCATTTAGACCCCTGCTCTTTTATACCCAGGTTCAAGTTGCATGAGTCATTTTTATAAACTCTCAGGGTCCCTTGGCTATTCACTCAGCCTATGAATTACCCAAAGCTGCTGATCTGCTTAGGTGATGGGAGCTTCCCCCGGTACAGGGAGTTCCCCACACAGGATGAAATCACAGATTTAGACCAAAAAATTATATCTATTGACATAGACCTAGAGGGCATAAAAGTTGTTCTCAAGTAAGCTCTTGGGTCTTTTTTGTTTTTTTCCCATTCCCGTATTGTATGGGGAAAAGAATAAGGGTGGTACCATCTATACATGGTGGCATGGGATATTTTTCGTGCATTGGCCACTCCTTCCTGTGGCATTCCACATAGCACCCTCCTGCATTTAGTAGGAATTCCATAAATTCGGAAAAAATAAACAATAAATATTTATTGACTGTCAGCCTGGGAACAATCAACAAGCATTTATTAAGCACCTACTGTGTATCAGGCAAAAGGGAAACAGTCCTGGGCCTTACAATATGTTGGACTTGGCATTCCCTGCAGCCTAATGGGACTTAGGAGGGAGAGGACAGAGTGACTGCTGCCAGCTGTGAATGCCACCTCACCTTTTTAGTTCTTGGCATCCATTCTCTGGGCATGGGCCATAAGATTAGAGGAGCTGGGGTACAGAGGCCCTAGTTCTTGTTTTGTTGACATTAGTAATATTAAGGATGCCTTTCATTTGAAAAGGGCCTTCTTTTCTTCCTGCCTCCACTCCCCATTTAGTAATCCTAGCTTATCTGTATCTCCACAGTGATTTCCTGATCCTGCCAGGATTCATAGACTTCACAGCTGATGAGGTGGTAAGTGCCTCTTTCTTTGTGGGTTTACCGTTTTGCTTTTGGTGTGAGAGTAGGAGATGCTTAGAGCTTCCCTGCTTGGTTTCTCTTACAAAGGGAAAGGGGTGTCCTCATCCATATGCTAAGGCTTAGGTCTCCTAAGGACCCCGCCATCTACCCTGCTTGGAGCCTGTCCAGGGGGCTTTTGTCTTTGGTTTTAAAGGCTTTCATCTTTCTCTTCTTTTGAGACTTCTCTTAATCCCTGGCATTCAGCCTCCTGGACCTTCCTGGGTCCCTGAACGAGCTTGGCTCCTCACATCCAGAGAGATCTACTTATTTAAACACCATCTACCTGTGCCCTTTCTTCATTGTTACTTCATTGTCTGGCCCTGGCCCTGACTTCTCTTTTGTCCTGCTAACCCAAGTCTTAATGAATGCCAGACCGTGAGAGTGTACTTTCTTCTCCAGAGTTTATTTACAGGGAAAAAGAGAATATACAAATTCAGACATAGTATACCATGGTAAGAAAATTAGGCAGAAGCAATGTGCCATAGGCTAGCGAGCTAGTTCGGAAGCCAAGAACCCCTTCATTTAAGTCCTGTCTCTGATACATATTTATCCACTTAGCCCCCAGCAACTCTCTAAAATTGATGAGTTTCTGAGAAGTTTTATATCTCAGCTTTTTTGGGAAGCAATCAGGGTTAAGTGACTTGCCCAAGGTTACACAGCTAATAGGTTTGTGAGGCCAGATTTGAACCCGGGTACCACCTAACTGCCCCTATCTGTTTTGATCGAGGTTCTCCCCAAACCAATGGAATCACGAGTCTGGTTAAAGGAAAAAAAAGGCAATTAATTAGATGCATTGAATGGAAACTCCCTAGTCCTCACTAGATGGTATCTGTTTCTTGAGTTATTCTGCAGCTCCCCAGCCTGCTTGTTTTTCAAGAGAACCATCATGGAAAAGAGAGCCGGATTTGTAGTCAGAAAATTTAGGTATAATCCTGCCCCTTAACTCCTAGCTCATTGACCATAGGAAAGGGATTTAATCTCTTGTTCTGAATTTCCTTGTCTAGAAAATGATGGTAGTAGACTAGAAGATTTCTTTAGATCCCATGATAGAGTTCTCAGCTAAGTCATTTTGAGATGATCTGGGCTTCCTCCAAACCTTGATTGAACTCATTAGTACCTTCCAATCTCAAATTCAATCTTAACTGATTAGGAAATTTCCTGATGAGTGATTTGAGTGATGAGGTTTTTTACTCCCATCCTTACAGCCAGTAATTAATGGATGCCTGACTAACTCCTTCCCACACCCAACAGCCAAGGAAGGAAATACAAATGTGTATCTGGTGACCTAACCTCTCTGTCTCTTCCCCTTCTCACACACAATTGGAGTAAGTCCACCAGATACACCCACAAAGTTACTCAAAGATTAAAGTCCCTATCTAACACTGTGTCTCATACTTAGCAAATGCTTCTTGTGGGATTGAGTGATTCCATTAGACTGGTGAGTTGATAAGGAAGCCTGAAGAGATTGGCCTTACCCAATCAAATTCACCCATTGAGTGTATAAGTATTAGATATCTGGGCTTCCTTGGAATGATTGAAGGGAAAACTTACCTCAGGGATATAGATGTGACCCAGGGTGGTGCTGGTGAGGCCTCAGCTCTCCAAGCAGAATTAGTATGTATTCTGTCTCTGCCCTTCAAGAGACGGATAGAGCTGGAAAAGATTGAGAGACCTGCGAGCCTTTTTGTTGTTCAGTCTTTTCCAGTCGCATCTGACTCTTGACTCCACTTGGGGTTTTCTTGGCTAAGATCCTGGAGTAGTTTGCCATTGCTTTCTCTGGCTCATTTTACAGATGAGGAAACTGAGACAAATAGGGTTAAGTGACTTGCCCAGGGCCATACAGCTAGTAAGTGTCTGAGGCTGCATTTGAACTCGTCCAGGGCTGGCACTCTCTCCACTGTGCTGCCTAACCAGAAATGGTTTAGAGAATTGTTAGCTTCCCCCCCCCAAAAAAAAACACGCCCCAAAATAACCCAACAACCCACAGAAAACAATACCATCGAGAAGCCTTGGGGGTAAGGAGTGGCCATAGGTGAGAGGCTTGAGAAAATCAAGATTCTTCAGCCAGAACTGAAGAAAGTTGGAGAGGAGTGATTAGAGGCTCAAAGCGATAAGAGGCTTATCACATTTCAGTTTGTTTGGACTGGTGAAGGTGAATTTGTTTACCAAATCTCAGGGCTCCTAGCTTAGTTGGGAACTTGAAAGCAAGGGTAGGATTGTAGCATTTAGAGGTGGAGTGACCCCATAGTTCATCTGGACCCCCCCTCTCATTTTACTGCTCTGTTGCCCAAGTTCAAACAGAGTGAGTAGCAATTTGACAGAGACAGGATTCTAACCCAGGTTCTCTGACCCAAAAGCCAATTTTTTTTCTACTATATTATGCTATAATTGTAGGACAAATAGAACTGACTTTTTTTGGAGGGCCAAATCTGTGATCTCCTTGGCATAGAGTTCTTGGTGAAGAAATTCCATCCCTCCCTCTACTAGTATGTATCAGCAGCTCTTCTGCAATTTAGAGAATCTTAGAGAATTGCCTGGGGGATACTTTAAGTGACCTGATGGGGTCAACAGGCAAGGTCTCCCTGACTCCAGAAGAGACCAGCACTAACCCTGGTGCCACGTGACCTTCTGTTTTACATGGAGGGTAGTAAACTCATGGAATTCCTTACTCCAAGAAGCAAAAAATTATCCATCTAAATCAGAGCTTCCCAGATGTATTTGGCTTATTGCCCCCTTTTAAAAAAAATTACCCCCTGGAACACTACTTTCTTTAACCCTTTAATGTGTTTTTTTTAAAATTTGCATCATTTTTTTTTAAATTACAAATTTTAAATTTAATATTTATTGTAAATTTGTGGGTTTTTTCCCTGCGTTGAAGTTTTGATGATGCAATATTGCATCATGTAGTTGTACAGTATTGTACTGTAAGCATGTCATCACACACACACATTCCTGCCTGTGTGTGCCCGACCTCCTGACAGTGTGCGCTCACCAGCACTTCTTGACCACCGCTCGGTTATAACTCGCATTTTACGTGTGATTTGGAAAATGATACGATCACCACAGCTTTGACTTTGTTACACAACAGGTGAAACATATGCAGATGATTTTTCAAAATTCTCTTATGTTCTCTTCTTGCCTTATTCTTCCACCACCCCTTTTTATTTAATGCACCACCACTGTCCTCAGGGCTACTACAGCCCCACACACCCACGCACACCCCGTTCCAGAGCCCCCCAGGGGCCAGTATCACTCACTTGGAGAAACCTGTGACTTCTGAATTCTTCCTTACTTCAGTGGCACTGTGATCCTGTTAAGACCGCCCCTTGCAGCAGTGCAGATTTTGGTCCATCCTCGCCTGCTCTTTGTGCGCGGTTGCCATCACTTCATCAGTTTATTTTTACCAGTGGAGGACTTCCTGTTAGTGACACCTTGATTTCAATGTGTGACTGGCCCCACTTCTTCAGGCCTGCATTTCCTTGATGACAACTTTTATGCCGCTTGAATATAGTGGATGAGGTATTCAAAAACAGCGTTAAGGGACAGTTAGGGTCATTAAGGGCAACCAGGTGGCGCTGTGGATAGTGTTGGACTGGGAGTCAGGAAGACTCATCTTCCTAGGTTCAAATCTGGCCTCCAGCTGTGTGACCCTGGGCAAGTCGCTTAACCCTGTTGGCCTGTTCCCTCATCTGTGAAAAGAGCTGGAGAAGGATACCATTCAAGAAAACCCCAAATGAAGTCACAAAGAGTCACAGAGAAAGTGACTTCAAGATACGTCATTAACCTAACAACTACCCTGTCCTACCACATACCACCCCTCTCTGTCCTCAGAGACAGATCACTGGGCTAGTTGGCACTTTTCATGTATTTGATATTGTGGAGAGGAGAAGATGAGGGTCCTTAACTAATGCTTTTCCTCTCTGCCCTCCAACCATACCTGCCCTCTACTCTCATATATTCCTGCTTTTTCTGCCTCTAGGACTTGACTTCAGCCCTAACTCGGAAAATCACTCTGAAGACACCGCTGATCTCCTCCCCGATGGACACTGTAACTGAGGCCGACATGGCCATTGCGATGGCCGTGAGTAATCTAGGGAGCGGGGGAGGAGCAGGTTGCAGGCTGTGGGTTAGCAGTGTGGTCAGCCGGGTTTTCAGTTTGGGAGAAATAAAACTGAGTTCGGGGAGAACGACACCGTCCATTCTGACTCCACTCCCCATTCTTTCCAGCTAATGGGCGGCATTGGTTTCATCCACCATAACTGTACCCCTGAGTTCCAGGCCAATGAGGTGCGCAAGGTCAAGGTGAGTACCGGACTCTTTGAAGAGACCCTAGAGCCTGGCCAGCGGAAGAGCTTCCCTCTGTTCCATGCAGCTCCCCCTCCATGTACCTTTCACTGACTTCACTTTAAACCCCTATCAGGTAGCAGGCTTTAGTGCGCTGGCTACTCTCCCACTTCGGTGTAACAAGGGTGGTGGTGATGCAGGAGCAGGACTCAGGAAGAATTGGGTCTCCACGGGCCCACATCATCGCCCATTGGTGCTGTCTTGATAGTAGGCAGTTTGGGCACCTGCCTCATTCGAATAGTACATTCTGCTCTCATTATCCTTCTTACTTGCTTCCAACCTCATTTGTACCTTATTTCTTTCTTGTCCTCAGAAATTTGAACAGGGCTTTATCACAGATCCAGTGGTGTTGAGCCCCTCGCACACAGTGGGTGACGTGCTGGAGGCCAAGATGCGGCATGGTTTCTCAGGCATCCCCATAACTGAGACAGGCACCATGGGCAGCAAGCTGGTGGGCATCGTGACTTCCCGTGACATAGACTTCCTTGCCGAGAAGGACCATGCAACCTATCTCAGTGAGGTGAGCCTGCTAGGCAGGGTGGGCCGTGACCCAAAGCACGATGCTCTTTAAGGCAGCAGTTGGAAGGGCTCGTGCTGGTGGGACATGTTAGGTGATGAGGGTTGAGGTTTCTGAGTACCCTTAAGAGGGAAGGTTCCCCTCCCCTACTGCCTTCTGACTGAAGAGCAAACATACCTGCTCTACTTCTCCCGCAACAGGTGATGACAAGTAGGAATGATTTGGTGGTGGCACCTGCAGGTGTGACATTGAAAGAAGCCAATGAAATCCTGCAGCGCAGCAAGAAAGGTACTGGGGGTACCAAATCTAGAAAGCCCTTTTTATCTTGGTCCACCCCTCCCCGGACCTCCTGCATTACTCCTGTAGGAGGACATAGCTGCTCCTCTTGGAAGGACTTCAGCCTATGAGAGGCCAGAGCCAGCGTGGCTCAAGGGGTGTCCTGCCCCTGGAATAGACAGCCCCTTTGGGACCTTGCCCAGGATGCCCTTTACTGTAGCAGGAACACAGATTTGAGCACTGCCCAGTAGGGGATGTGAGGGATCTAAGGGTATGCTGAGGGGCATCTCATTCACCAAGGTCAAAGCTTTTTGCACTTAAGCCATTTTTTAAAATGGATTTTTATTGTCATCTCTTGTTTTTATATCATCTACATTTTCCTTGCACCCTTTCTCCGGCTTTCAGAAAGCCATCCCTTATAACAAAGAATTTTTTTAAAAAAGAAAAAAATTCAGCAAAAAACTGAACACAATGAAAAAAAAATCTTAAGTTTTTGTACAATGTTCCCCCCACTCGAACCCCTGCAAAGGAGCAGGAAGAGGTGTTTCCTTTCACATTGTTATAGTCATCATATATATATCGTTTTTCTGGTTTTTCTTTATTTTGCATCAGTTCATGGAAGTCTTTGGATGCTTCTCTGTATTCATCCTGTTTATTGTATTTCTTATATCACGTTAGTATTCCATGACATTCAAGTACCATAGTTTGTTTAGCTGTTTAACAGTTGGTAGACTGTAGGTTTTTAAAGCACTTAGCAAATCTTAACACTGTATATAATGATAAATTATGGTTTCATGGGCCTGTCTGACCATGGACCACTCCAGGGCTCACAAGGAGAGGGGCTTGCCTATGGATCTAGAATGGGGATTCCAGAGTAGGCCTTGGGATCCTCTAGGAAAGGAATGACCCAGGCCTAGGCTGGGACTTCAAATCAGCTCCCCCCTTGCTGAAAGATCCTACCCCAGAATAAGCCGGACCAAGGGCAAAGACTCAAATTCTTCCTTCTGGTCCCTGAGAACTCTGCTCTCGGCAGGCACTGCCATCTCACGGCAGTCTTTAGTGATACAGTATAGTGATTCTCACCCCTCAACTCTTCTCCTCCCCACTCCCTCCCCCAAAAAAGGAAAGAAAATTTCTGTTTCCCTTGACTTAAGTGTGAGATCTGATAAACCTTTGCCACCTTCTTGTTCTCCCGTATTTCCATGCCAGGAAAGCTGCCCATCGTTAATGACAGTGACGAATTGGTAGCCATTATTGCTCGGACTGACCTGAAGAAAAACCGGGATTATCCCCTGGCCTCCAAAGATGCCCATAAGCAGTTGCTCTGTGGAGCGGCTGTGGGCACCCGGGAGGATGACAAATACCGCCTGGACTTGCTTACGCAGGCGGGTGCCGACGTCATTGTGCTGGTGAGAGCCTTGGAAGGGGGCACCTGGAAGTTGGGTATGCTGTGGAGGGGGGAGGTTCTCTGGGGGAGTGACTCGGGGGAAGGATCCTTCCTAGGGTTGGGGTTCAGAGATTTCACAAGGCCACATCCCAGGTAAGAGGATTCCTCTGCTTAAGAGAGGACCTGAGATCCTTATTCATACCTTCTCCCAGGACTCATCTCAAGGGAATTCGGTGTATCAGATTGCTATGGTGCACTACATCAAGCAGAAGTACCCCCAACTGCAGGTGATTGGTGGGAATGGTGAGTCTGGGGTCCCCCTTTTCCTTGTGGTTTCCCTCCTTCCCAATTCCCTTCCCCTCTTCCTTCGTCCTCCAGGCTCCTTAGTCCTTGGTGTGGCCTCTGGAATGGGATGGGGGTGGTAGCAGTCCCCAGACCCTTATCTAGCCTGTGCGCTCTGTCAGTGGGATGCTTCTTATGGAGAAGGTGGTGTCTTAGTTATTTTCATCGTGGGCAAGAATAGCATATCCAGATCCTTATTTATCCTGTGCCTTTGGTCCACAGTGGTGACGGCGGCACAGGCCAAGAACCTGATCGACGCGGGTGTGGATGGGCTCCGAGTGGGTATGGGCTGTGGCTCCATCTGCATCACCCAGGAAGGTGAGTATAACCCACCTGTCCCAGATGGCTTTACCCACATTTTTCCCTCGTGCTAGCGTAGTAAGAGCATTGGATACATGTGGACCCGGCATATTTGTTACAAGGGTTTCCCATTCTTTTCTTTTTTTTTTTAAACCAAGGTTGGGGGTGGGTGTGGGGGATAAAATGCTTATTAATTTAAAAAGATAAAATTAAAAATTAAGAAGAAAGAAGTAGCACTGGTTTGGAGTTAGAAGAACTATGTTCAAATCTTGTTTCTGATACTTAATATCCGTGTGACCTTGAATAAGTAATTCTCTCCGGTGCTCAGATTTTTCATTTGTAAAATGATGGAGTGGTATTCAGTCTCTAACATCTCTTCTAGTTCTGTGTTCTAAGATCACATGACATAGAAGCATCTGGCCGTGGGTGACTTTGAAATATAGAGAATATGTTCTGTTCTCCTTCTGTGGTAGATTTTTTGGATCTCTGTATTGGGTACTGCGGGCCACCCTTTTCACCTCTGGGATCTAGGGCTGGGGTCTTAGTGTTGCCCTGCATCAGCATTGTTGCTAGGTGGGCATTACTTTCCTCCCCACCCCCACCCCCCTTCCTCCCTGCTCCCTGACCAGTGCTTACTACCTATGGAAGGGACCTTAGAAGCCATTGAGTCCCACCCCCTCATTTTACAGCTTAGTAAACTGAGGGACAGAGGAGTTCAGTGACTTTTCCAGGCTTACACAACTAGTAAGTGTCTGTATCAGTAAGGCAGGATTCATGATATCAGTAGTGACCATGAATATGGCTATATAGTTCGGAATTGCAAAATATAAGAGACTCTGTATAGAATGCAGAAGAAATAAAACATTTCTTCAGACACCAGAGGATCAAATCCCAAAACTAATAAGTCCACTTCAATATAACAGCAAGGAAATTAAAACACAATATTGCAGCAAGGAGCCAAGCTATCTTTTAACCTTCTCTTCTGTTGGGGCCTTCCCTGTAAACACTCACAAACTCTAGCCAGCATCCTCTCCTTCCACAGTTCTGAGAGCCCTTGCAGTTCTTGTTCTCTCTCTCTCTCTCTCTCTCTCCCTCTCTCCCTCTCTCCCTCTCTCCCTCTCTCTCTCTCTCTTTCTCAGCCTGGGGCTTAGCACCTAGTTAGAAAAAGGGTGTGGGCCTTCCTACAAACAAGCTTCCCTTCTCTAGCTTCTCGGTATCTGAGCCAGAGTTTGATATGTTAGCATTTGCTGGGCAGGAATGGATAGACAATAGAGTGTGGAACTTGGAATCATTTGAATCCAGCCTCAGGCACTTACGGACTCTGTGATCCTGGGAAAGTCACTTTACAGAGCTCTGTGTGTCTTGGTTTCCCCATCTGTAAAGTGGGCCTGATAGTAGCACTTGTTTTTGTAAGGATCAAATGAACGAATAAGCAGAAAGCCCTCTGCAAACCACAAAGCCGTAAATGCCAGTTATTAGTCACTAGAAGTGCCGAAGGGCTTGGGGACATTGAGCTACCTGGGCCTGCACCTTTGCTCAGATGCTTCAGTGTTGTAGAAATGTGTTCTAAACCACCACCCGTAGCCCCCATGTACGTGTGTCGTGTGTCCTGCCTCCCCCACTCTCAGGTTCCCTCCCCCTTTCCTTAGGTGGCAAAGACCCTCCTGGTGGGAGAGTCCCTAGGGAAATGAGCAGGCTGTGGGGCTGGCCTTCTGCTGAGCCCAGCCTCTCTCTCTCTTCTCCCCCAATATCATGGTTGTTGTTAATAAATAATAATAATATTAATAATGGCTAGCATTTGTAGAATGCCCTAAGGTTTGCAGAGCCCTTCATATATGTTAACTCATTTGCTCCTTGCAACGACCCTGCGAGGGAGGGAGGTGCTGATTTTAATCCCATTTTATGGATGGGGATCCTGAGATATAGAGAAGTTAGAATGACTCACCCAGGGTAACACGGCGATCGTCAGGATTCAGACTCGGATCTTCTCGGCTGCTTCTCATGTCTTTTGCCATCCCCCTCTCCTGGCAGTGATGGCATGTGGCCGGCCTCAGGGCACTGCTGTGTACAAGGTGGCAGAATACGCCCGTCGCTTTGGAGTCCCCGTCATTGCCGATGGTGGGATTCAGACGGTGGGGCATGTGGTCAAGGCCCTGGCCCTTGGAGCATCCACAGGTGACTGGGTGGGGAAAGGGGAAGACTGGGAGGGTGGGTTAACTTCTAAAGGGCTTCGGAGGCTGGCTGCCAAGTCCATTGGGAATGGGAGGTGAAGGGGGGAGCAAGACATCGGGAGTAAACAGGTGGCGGAAGAGTGGGAAGCAGGTGTCCTGATGCTGGTCGCCTGATTCTCATCCTCCACACTTCCCCAGTGATGATGGGCTCGCTGCTGGCAGCTACCACGGAAGCCCCTGGAGAGTACTTCTTCTCTGATGGGGTTCGGCTCAAGAAGTACCGGGGCATGGGTTCCCTGGATGCTATGGAAAAGAGCAGTAGCAGCCAGAAGAGATATTTCAGGTGGGTGCTCCCCTCCCCCAGCATCTGCACAAACATCTTGTCGTCCAGGCTGCTCACCACTGCCTGTGGTCACTGTGGGCAAGGCTGGAGCCTGCTTTGTCAGTGTGATTAGCAGTGGGCAGCTTTCCTTGTTAGGGGACAGGGAGGGAAGGGTGAAAGGCTCTTTAAAAAACAAAACAAAACCAAAAAACAACAAATCTGTCTTAACCGATGCTAGGAGTTGGGGGTGGGGAGGATTGTGGGGAGGCAAGACCTGTGATTTCATTAGCATAGAGAAACTCCCTTTTTAATACTCATTTTAAAAAGTTTTGAGTTTCAAATCCTCTCCCCACCGATTGGGAAGGCTAGCAATATAGTACCAGTTATATAGTGAAGCTGTACAGAACATATATTTAACTTTAACATTAATTAAAAAAAAATTTGAGGAAGTTCCTTCTTTAACCATGTGTCTTAGAATGCAAGACTGAGTGGGTCAGCGAGGTAGTACAGTGGATGGAGTAGCCACCCTGGAGTCAGGAAGACCTGAATTCAAAACTGCCCTCAGACGCTAACTGTTTGACCCTGGGCAAGTCACTTAATCCCAGTTGCCTTCACAGAAGACAAAGTAAAAAAAAAAGATTAAGTGACAAGCCCAGGGTCACTCAGTCCTTCTTGGTCAAAGACCGGGTCTTGAATCCTCAGAAGGCTGGCCCCTTAGCCATTCTCTATCAATGCTGCTTCTCTTACTGATGCTTGCGTAAGATCACCGTCATTTCTCCATGCCTCCCTTCCTCTCAGTTGAACAGAACAAGCAAACACAGTGGCCCACCTAACCATGCATGCCTCATTCTACGCCTGTTGTCCCCCACCTCTTGACTGAGAGCTGGGAGGCATGCCTCTTCTGCTGGCCCTCCGAGGAGGGACTCAGATATAGACATGAGTTTGCCAGTCTCCTCATGGCCACTTTCTCCTATCACTCAGTCAACAAGCATTTATTAAGTGCTTACTATGTACCAAGCACTACACAAAGCATTGAGGTTACAGAGAAAGGTGAGAAGCAGCCCCTGCCACATGGTGCTTACACACCCTGATGCACATAAGCCTGGTGCACAGTGGATGGAAATGAACACGGTGGGGGACAGCTTTAGCAGCTTCAGGTATTAGGAAGACCTCCTATAGAAGATGAGATCTGAGTGGATCTTGCAGACGGCCGGGGAGGCGTGGAGGTGAAGGGGCAGCCAGCGCCATTGTGTCCAATGTAGCGGACTCCTAGAGTGAGTGGAGAGGGAGGATGAGGGTCTGGTTATTTGTTATTGTCAGTTGTGTCCAACCCCTTGTGACCCATTTCTTGGCAGAGATGCTGGAGAGGTTTACCATTTCTTTTTCCAGCTCATTTTATAGATGAGGAAACAGGCATTTAATTAGGGTTAAGTGACTTGGGGCCACACAGCTAGTAAGTGTCTGAGGCTGGATTTGAACTGAGGTCTTCTGGCCCCAGGCTGTCCTCTATGCATTGCACCACCTAGCTGTCCCTAGGCATGAGGCAGGAATGATTTAAATGTTGAACAGAGTCAGGTCAGTATTTGATCCTGAGCCAGTGAATTTCCTTGAGGAGGTTTGCCAGCCCGCTGTTGTACAGTGAGATAACACAGTGAGACTTGTACTCTGTAGAAGAATCACCTCACAGCCAGTGAAGGATGAATTGGAGTGGGGAGAGACCGGAGGCAGGAGGTGATGAGGCATGTGGGGTGGTGGCAGGGAAGGGGACATTTCGAAGGCAGAGAGGATGAGATTTGTCCCTGGATGGAGACAGGGAGGAGTTGAGGATGGCCCAGCCAGGCCAGGGTTCCTGAGCTCTCTTCTTTGCTCCGCACAGTGAGGGGGACAAGGTGAAGGTTGCGCAGGGTGTCTCGGGTTCTATTCAAGACAAAGGCTCCATCCAGAAGTTTGTGCCCTACCTCATCGCTGGCATCCAGCACGGCTGCCAGGATATTGGTGCCCGGAGTCTCTCTGTCCTGCGGTCAGTATTCCTTGCTGGGGAGAGATGTGGTGGGTGGGTGAAGGGTGGGCCTCTCTCTCCCTTTTCTAACCCTGCCCTTCCTTCCCTCACTACCCCAGATCCATGATGTATTCAGGAGAGCTTAAGTTTGAGAAGCGGACGATGTCAGCTCAGATAGAAGGCGGCGTCCATGGCCTCCATTCGTAAGTGCGGGGCTCTCCCCTCGACAAGCCTGGGGGTCGGTCAGGGTACCAAGGAGGTGGAAACCAAGTTGGAGGTTAGGCTCTTGGCATTAGCCGGCTTGGTTCCAAGGCCTCTGCTTTCCTTTCTCACCCAAGCCCAGGTGAGTCCTCATGGCTCCATCCATTCCAGGAAGCTCCCACCCACTCTGTAGGATTCCCCATGAACTAGCTCTCTGGCCCCTAACCAAGTCCCCTCCCCTCCTTCTTCGGCATAGGAATGGTAGGTATGGCCACGTAATTCTGACCGACCCGTAGGTAGATGTGGCTCAGCCTCAGGGGCTTGGTGGCTTGCAGCAGGAAAGCTGGGGCTGCTAATGGTGCTGGGCTCTTGCTGGTGGTGGTGCCTAGATTGCCAAGGGGCTTTTGGTAGGGGCACTGCATTAAAGCAGGGTGATTAGAGAATAGTATTGGTATTGGGACGGGTGAGGGGAAGGGGGTGGTGCCCGCAGTGGGGACAATATCAGCTGGCAGCAGTACAGGGCATGTCGCCCTGGCACTGGCTGGTTTGGGGGTAGCTAGGGGTCCTGTCTTCCCTGGCACCAGGCGGGCATCTAACCTGTGTCTCTTTCTGCCCTGCCCTCCCGTAGCTATACCTTTCTGCCATGTAAGTAACTGCGAAGCCCGGGGCCCAGTGTAGAGTAGAGTAGAGAAATTAGTCTGGGCCAGGGTGGCTGGGGGACATGGTGGGACTGGGATGGGTAGGCCTTGGGGTACAACCATGGGACACACGACCCTGTCCTCTTTTCTCTCTTGGCTATTCCACCACCAAAACCAGGTGGACAGGTGGAAACTGTCACAATGCCCCCTTGTCCAGGCTGCACCACGAAACATTCATTTCCTGGGAGCTTGCATGGATGCCAGCTGCCCCTAGAGCTGAAGCTGCCTGTGGCCCCTGTGACCCCTTAGTCCCTCTCCTTGAGCCAGAGGCAGGGGAGGTCTAGGGACAGAGCTTGTTAAGGGCATTCAGAGGGGTGGTAGGGGAGGAGGGGGTTGGAGTGGTGCTGTGGGAAGGATGCTGGATTTGGAGGGCACAACTTGGGTTCTGATGGTGGCTCTGTCATCGACTGCCTGAGTCACAACATCTCTGGGGGTCTCAGTTTCCTCACCTGTAAAATGAGGGGGTTGGATTAAATGGCCCCCTGAGATTCCTTCCAGTTAGAACCTCGGTCCTCTAAGAGCAGCCCCCTCGAACAGACCAAGTGCATGTTCAGTCCAGGATCTGGCGTGGGCACTTGAATTGCCTTGTGGGGAACCCCAGCTATGAGGGCGATATTGTCATCTCGTGGGGGAAACAGAAGACCACAGGATCATTGGGACTTTCTCGTCCAGCCCACTCATTTTACAGAGGAGGAAACTGAGGTCCATGTCAATGTAGATGGCTTGTTCCAATTCACACAGGGGGATTAGAACCCAGAACCAGTGTCCTTTCTGCTGTGTCGCTCAGAGGTACTTGCAAGTAGAGGGAATGTGGAGAATTCTCCCTACCCTCTTGTCTGTGTGTGTGCCATAGAGGGCACGCCAGCTAGACACTGCTAATGTGGCATCACATCCTTGTTTCTGCCCCCAGTCTCAGCGTGTCTTGGACTTGGCTGCTGGGGAAAGGGAAGGGAGAAAACCCCGAATCCAGCATCCTCTGCTGTCTTCTGCCCTCCCCCCTCTGGCTCTACTGCCCTCAGCTCCATAAGTGTTTCTGGGTACTGTTCTGGCAGGAGTGGACGAGGGTTGCCATGGAGACAGGGCACGGGTGCTAACTCTCCGCCTTCTCTTTGCCTTCTCTCACAGTTACGAGAAGCGGCTGTACTGAGGACAGCAGCGGCGGCCGAGGAGGGGGTGGAGGCGCCCCCCGTGGAGCCCCCTCAGGCGCTGCCTCCCTCCCTAACTGAATGGCCGGATTGGCCCCCATGGATTTGCACTACGGGTTCCCAGACCCTTGCCCTCCCGGGAGGGGAGCAGGGAGCCGGAGTTGGCCCCTTAGGAGGCTGTGGTCTCTACCCCCCTTAACCTCCCTCCCTTCCCCTCAAGCCAGGACTGCTCTGTCCAGGGGCCTGGAGAAAACTCAAGCCTCCTCTTCTCCCAGGAGCCGCTTGCTCCTCAGGCCCCTGTGAGCCCACCAGCCTGGTTGCCTAGGGCTTGCGCCTGCCTCAGGTTTCTCTTGCTGCACCCTGCTCCTTTTCTCCAAACATGGGCTGTTCTGAGGCCCTAGCTCTGAGGCGGGGACGGTGGCGGCTCCAGGGAAGGCCCCTACCCCAGCATTCCTAGCTTCTTGTCCTGTAGGGTGCTTCCCACACCCCTCGCCCCACAGCGAATGGTGCTCTCCTTGGCCCTGCCTCCCCGTCCCCATCTCTGTCTAGCTGCAGTCCACTTCCTCAGACTGTAGCTATTGTGGGCCTCCAGCCCAAGGAGACTCTTTCCTCCTATACCCTGCCGCCATGCCCCACCAACCAGAGGGAGGTCTCTGCCCCCTTCCCCTGGTCCCTCAAGCTGCCCACAGGGACTTGGTCTTAAGTCCACCCTCCCCAGAGGTGATGGGGAGCAGAGACAGCAGAGAGGGAAGGCAGCCCATTCAGTCTCATTCCCTTGCTGCTCCAGCCCATAGCCCCCTCTCCATCCCCAGCCACGGCTGAAGGCTTTAACTTTGCACACTTTGGGGCCACGATTGTGTTGTTGTGTATTAAATAAGCTGAATAAAGCAAGCGGGTCTCCAAGGATTTAGCTGTCCTGCTCTGTCCCTAGTCACAGCTTGGGGCCCATGGATTTCCTTGGCTTAGCTAGGGCTTGAGGGCCAGTGCCTGCCTGAGGCCATATTCCTCTTAAAACGATCAGGGTCACCAAACCCAGCCCCTTCAGGAAGGACAGCCAGGTGATACTGGCCTTCCCAGGTATGTGTAAAGTGGGAGTAGTTCTAAAACTTCCCGTAAAGGGGGTGATATTGGCAAAATAGAGGTCTTAGATTCTAACCTTTCTCCCTTCTCTCTCCATTTTGCAAATGAGAAAACTGAGGCACCCAGCAGTTAAGTATTTCACCAAGGATGGCACAACTACTAAGCATAGGCAGGATTTGCTCCAGTGACACTGGCCTGGGCACAGAGGAAAGCAGAGCATGCCCACTGTCCCCACTTCTTCTGGGCCCCAGACCCAGACAGCACAGGACACAAGCTGCGTAGTTTAATTCAGTCAAAGCTGATGTCTGAGGCAGGCAGTGATACGTAGGCTCATATGTAGATCTGGAGCTGAAAGAGGCTGCAGAGTTTGTCTAGACTGACCCCCTTGTTCTGTACTGAGACTGAAGCCCAGAGGTAGTAAGTAAGTGGCCCAAGGGCCTACAAGTTAGTAAATGGCAGAGCCAGGACCCTGGTCCTTCTCCAAATCCATTCTTCAGAGATTAACCAATTAGGGCTCCCAGCTCTCCACTAACACAGTTATATGTCTGGTGGGAGAGAAGAGTCCCTGCAATTTTCTCTTTTAGAGCACTTCTCACCTGTGTGGGTATTGGATGCCCAAATCCCACAGGCAGAAAAACTAAATGCGAGAAGCCGATGGGTCAGAAAGATCTTTGGGTGAACTCTTGGGAAGCTGGCCAACTCCTCTGGAGGCAGGAGTGTGATTCAACTTAGGATGAGGCAAAGGGTTGAAAGAAAGGAAAGTTGGAAATTTCCCTAGAGGGCTATGAGGCTTTAAAAAAACCAAACCCACACATTGATAAACAATGTCTTCCATTGCTAATACATGTAAGAGATTCTTGCGTACTCCCACACATTCAAATGTTGATATACTTACAACCTGGTTTTCAGACAAATATAAGGAGAG
Source organism: Trichosurus vulpecula (assembly GCF_011100635.1). Lineage (NCBI taxonomy): Eukaryota > Metazoa > Chordata > Mammalia > Diprotodontia > Phalangeridae > Trichosurus > Trichosurus vulpecula. Next base: position 119,567,720 of record NC_050577.1, read on the forward strand.
AGGCTAGAAGCCTTGGGCTTGGTCTTCCCCGTTGTTCTGGGTGCTGAGCAGGCAGTAAACCACAGAGTGGGAATGGACGCCTCCCTCTGTACATTCTAGAGTCATTGCTGTATGGTCCATGGAGTGTTGAATTTGGAGTGGGGTAGATCTGCGTTCAAATCCTGCTTCTTACCTGTGTGGCCTCGGGGAAACACTTGAGCTACGGTTTCTTCATTTCCAAAGTGAGTGTAAGAATACCTGTAGTCTCCACCTCACCGTACTGTGGGCCTCAGAACGAATACAGTAATGAGTTTGGAGAGCAGAGATGTCAGAGACAGCTATTAAACCATACAAAAGAGTCCCTGCTGGCCACATACTTAGAAAATCACACATTAACATCTGTGTTCTACTTTCTGGATCAGAAAGGCCCGAGTTCAAATCTAGCCTCAGATGTTTACTAGCTGTGTGAACTTGGGCAAGTCACTTAACCCTGTTTGCCTCCGTTTCCTCATCAATGAGCTGGAAAAGGAAATGCAAACTGCTCCAGTATCTTCGCCAAGGAAATCCCAAAAGGGGTCAAGAAGAGTCAGACACACCTGAAACAACACGTTCTATTGTATTTTTATTTTGTTAAATGTTTCCCAATTGTATTTGGAGGAGCCACAGGCTTGACACTCGTGGTGTGCTGGTTAAAGAGCTGAACTTACAACCAGGAAGATCTGAGTTCACTGTCTATCCCACCTCTGACCCTGGCTGTGTATGGCTGGGCAACTCACTCAAACTGTGTAGGAAGTGTCATTAGAAAAGGTGTTATGCTGCGCTGGGAGGATGTTTTTTGTGTGAGTTCGCTACAGTTACAATTCCAGTCCCTATCACTATGCAAAATCCCAGTTATTAATCTGACTCCTGTTCTTAAATGCACAGAACACATAGGATTACAAAGGAAAACAATTACATTGGAATAGTTTTCAAAATGCTTATAAAAACAAGTTCAGCATGGGGAGCTAGGGGGTGCAGTGGATAGAGGACTAGTCCTGGAGTCAGGAGAACCTGAGTTCAAATCCAGCCTCAGATACTAGCTGTGTGACCCTGGGCAAGTCACTTAACCCTGACTGCCTCCCCCCCCACCCCCCAAAAAAAGTTCTTGGAGCCCAGGTTAACAACTTATGAGAGTCATAGAGAACCAAATGGAAACACAGTTGAAGAGATCTAGAAACAGTGTAAGTGAGATAGGCACACATGCATGAATTGCAAGACAATCTTGCTTCGGTACAGTTCTAGGCCCTTCCTCAGTTACTGCCCAGGGGTTGCTCATGCAACGGGTGGCCTACTACCCAAACTATCCACCACCCGGCTTTTGAAGATCTGTCTTGAATTCCCTAACCTTGGTGCTGACTGGCCTGGTTTGGCGTCAGAAGTGTCATCACTTCAGAAGTGGGAATGAAGCTAGGTAACACCATTTGTGTTGATGGGGTAGGAGCACAGGATGTGGAACTGTGGGAGCAGAGGGGCTAGCTTCCAATTCTAGTCATGTTTCTGGGGGTGTCGGTTTCTTTGCCTGTAAAATGGGAATGGACTAGATTCCAGAAATTCTCTTCTAGCTCTTAAGGTTCTCTGATCTCATGAAGGATCCGCCCTGGACACGAGGCCTTTTTATCTGTTTGAGCTTCCAGAGATACCAGCTCCAGTTTAGAACCTGTGAGGAGGATGTACATCTGGCTCTAGGGCTTTCACAGTTCACTTCTTTCTTGTCACTGTTGCCTAATTCCTAACTGGACATGATGAGACTTTGAACAGCCTTCCTAGTCTTTTACTTAGCCTGCTCAGTGCCCTGGCTTCAGAGATACATTAAGCCAGTCCCCAATTTACCTGCCTCGCTTCTGGGGGATCCCTGTCACTGTAACTGGCTGCCTGAGAGAACCTGCTTCCTTTTCCCCTTAATTTTGTGTACCACACAGTCCAGTGAGAACAAGGCTTTTTAGGTGTTATCTACAATGGAAGAGAGGATATACAAATTCAGAAATACCCCACCTCGGTAAGGTAATTGGAAATTCAAATAAAAGAAAACTACCTTATCTTCACTGGATACTACTTAATTTCTTCACTTTTCCATCTAACTTCCTCCTCAGAACACTCCTCAGCAATCTGGGATTCACCCGTTCACCAATTCTCCAGTCCCACGACCACTCTAGGCCAATCAGGAAGCCTTATGATTATATGGTGTGTGGAGGTGTTCCATTTGCGTTCCTAGGTAATCATTGACTAATACCCCTAGTCTCAGACCTGTCCCCCTTGTCTCAGAAAGACTAATAACTCTTTAAAAATACAAAGATGAGTGTCTCTGCCACATACATGCCATGAGTGGGCATGATGCCAGCCCATTTCACAGCCCTGCGGCAATGGCAGCCTTGGCCAGTCCTGGCTCAGAGTCCACTATGACTCAAATGCCTGAGCCCCACAGGACAGGACGAGTTTGCTCCCAAGGAGGGCAATGACATTAATAGGATACTGGCTGGCAGTATAGACTGATCTTGAAGGGGGAGCATTGTTGGACTATCCCACTGAGAACTGAGTGTGGACATAGGTGTTGGGTAGTGGGGACATTATTAGAATATCCTGCCGGGAAGTAAGTGTGTACGTACATAGGTGGGTGTGGGTGGGGATATGATCTTGCTTCATAGCGTGCCTCCCCTCATCCTCCACCATGCCTGTACACAAACTTCAGAGCCAAGAACTTGGGTACGAAGTATCAGGAGAGAATGCTCTGAGGTACCATGACCAGGAGACAAAATGACAAGGATTGTATCAGATGAGTATATTTTTAATTAACAAAAATCTATTTTCTTTCCCCCTTCCCCTCACCTCTTGAAAGAAAAAAAAATCCTTTTAATATGTGAAGTCAAGTAAGACAAACTACCCCGCTGGCCATGTCCAAAAATGACCAACTCCTCGGACTTAAGTCCCAAGATGGCAGCTTATTTCTATTCTCCAAATCCCACCCATTACACGTAAAATGATGGGGTTGAACTATAACACCAAGGTTCCTTCTTGAGTAAAATCTATGATTATACCTAATTTGACATATTAAGAAACAGAGGCCACAGAAATCACAGAATCATAGGCTATAGAAGTTGCAAGGGAACTCAGAGGTTGTTTAGTCCAACCCGTGGATGGGTTACAGAAACCTCCACAAGGAGGCTAGGCAGTAAGGAGTAGTGGATAGAGCAATGAATTTGGTGCCATGTTTGAGATAAGAGGGCCTAAGATTTTTTCATTTATTTTTTTTCTCAATTACACATAAAAACAATTTTTAATTTTTTTTTTAAATTTTGAGTTCCATATTCTCTCCCTCCTCCCTCCTTGAGAAGGCAAGCAATTTGATATAGGTGACATCTACAGTTGTGCAAGGGACCAAGATTCTTGAAGGATGGACCAGCCAGATATAGGCTCTGCCAGGTGCATCTCAAACTCAACATGTCCCTAACAGAACTCAATACCTTCTCCCCCAAAACTCTGTCCTCTTCCAAGCTTCCCTATTACAGTGGAAGATACTGCTCTCTTCCCAGTCATCTTGGCTTACAACCTTTGACTCCCCTTTCGCACTCGTTGCACATATTCAGTCTATTGCCGAGTCATCATTTCTACCTTTACAGCATCTCTTCTCTATGCCCCTGTCTCTCCGTTCACTCAACTACCACACTAGTACAGGTTTTAATCACCTCATTCCTAAACTGCTACAATTACCTTCTAACTGGCCTTCCCGAAGCTTTCAAGTCTTTCTCTGAAGGTCCCCCACTGTATCTTGGGCCATCTCCAGTCATCCTGATGAATGTCTGGTCACTGGACCCAGATGGCTCCGGAGGAGAAAGTGAGGCTGGTGACCTTGCTCAAATCCAATTCACTTGCATGTTGTGGCATCACCTCCCTGATGTCATGGTCCTCCTCAAGAACAAAAGACAAACAGCAGCAATAACAAGTCTTTCCTCACTAAGTGATTTCCCTAATGTGCAGGTCTGACCATGTTACAGCTGTACTTGAGGCATTGTAGTGTCTGCCAGTTAGTTCTGGGATCAGATAAAAAATCCTTTTGTATTTAATACTCTTCACAATATGGCCCCTTCCTTTCTAGTCTACTTACATGTACTCCCCTTGAAATACTCTATGACCTACCTACACTGGCCTTCTAGCTATTCTTTGCATCTTTGTACTGACTATTCCCCCATCCCTGGAGTGCTCTTCCTCCTCACTTTTGCCTCTGGGCTCTTTTCAAGACAGCTCCAATCCTACCTTCTGCAAAGGGCCTTTCCTGGTCCCTGTTATAGAGGAGATGGAAAGGAATCCCACAGAGAAATCCCATATGTATGTGTTGTCTCCTCAATTAGAAAGTAAACTCCCTGAGGCCAGGGACCACTTACCATGGTCACCTGGCACCTGCTAATCTGATTAATCAACTGACTATGGGTTCTGTAATGTATGTCTGTCATCCAAGGACCATCCTAGTCAAATTCTGAGAGTCATCATCAAATTGGCTTCATTGGGGGTAGATCTTTTAGCCATCCACCTCTACTAAGTTATGTTGGAGTCTTGGGGGCTTGCATCAATAAAATCACAGGTGGTTGAAGTATTAAAATAAGTGGGAGCTAACCTGGTAGGAGTTGAGAGGTTGAACCAGGAAGAGTTTTGAGGATCAGAAGGTTAGGAAAGGTAAACAACTTTTGCTTCAGGCCACATAAAAGCCAGGGCAAGAAGTCACAAGACCTCTCTTTTAACTTCATCCTCTCCTCATGTTGGGGTTAGAGGATGAATTCTTAATCTTCTTTTGAATTATGGACCCTTTGGCAGTCTAGTGAAGACTATGGTCCCCTTTTCTGGATAATATTTTTAAATGCATAAAATAAAGTATATAGGATTATGGAGAAAATCACTTGTATTTTTAATAGTATTTTTTTTATTTTGTTGTTTTGTTTTTTGGAGGGGGGAAGGCAGGGCAATTGGGGTTAAGTGACTTGCCCAAGGTCACACAGCTAGTAAGTGTGTCAAGTGTCTGAGGCTGGATTTGAACTCAGGCCCTCCTGACTCCAGGGCCGGTGCTCTACTCACTGCACCACCTAGCTGCCCCTTTTAATAGTATTTTATTTTCCTTAATTACATATCAAGACAATTTTTAACAGTCATTTAAAAAAATTTTGAGTTCCAAATTTTCTCCTTCTCTTCTTTCCTCTCCCTGCTCCCTGAAACAGTAAGCAAACCCCAACACACTTAGCACATTGGCTACCATGACAAAACAGGAAAATGATAAATGTTGGAGAAGATGTGGGAAAATCGGAACATTAATACATTGTTGGTAGAGTGGTGAACTGATCCATCCATTCTAGAAAGCAATTTGTAACTGCCCAAAGGGCTATAAAACTGTGCATACCCTTTGATCCAGCAATACTTCTAGTTCTGTATCCCAAAGAAATCATAAAAGTGGGAAAAGAACTACATGTACAAAAAATATTTATAGCAGCTCTTATTTGTGGTGGCCAAGAATTGGAAATTGAGGGGATGTCCATCAACTGGGGAATGACTGAACAAGTTGTGACATATGAATGTAATGGAATACTATTGTGCTATGAGAAATGATGAGCAGGAGGATTTCAGAAAAACCTGGAAAGGCTTACATAAACTGATGCTGACTGAAGTGAGCAGAACCAGGGGAACATTGTTCAATGACCAACTTGATAGACTTAGTTCTGCTCAGCAATGTAATGATCTAGGATTCTAAGACAATTCCAAAAGACTTATGATAGAAAATGCTATCCACATCCAGAGAAAGAACCACGGAGTCTGAATGCAGATTGAAGCATACTATTTTCTCTTTTTTGTTGTTGTTTTTTCTTTCTCATGGTTTTTCACCTTTGGTTCTGATTCTTCTTTCACAACATGACTAATGTGGAACTATGTTTAATATGATCATACATGTATAGCTCATATCAGATTGCATGAGGGGGAGGTGAGAGGGGGAAAAATTTAGAACTCAAAATCTTATAAAAGTGAATGTTGAAAACTAAAAAATAAGTAATTTTTAAAAAGGTAAGCAATCTGATATATGTTATATATGTTCAATCATGTAAACATATTTCCATATTAGTCATATTGTGAGAGAAGTTTGGATTCAGGCAAAGGGCTGCACTTTGAGGATCTAGAGGGTCACAGGTTCCCCACCCCTGAATCAGCATATTGCTGAGAAGAGCTAAGTTATTCATAGTTGATCATTGTACAGCATTGCTGTTACTGTGTACAATGTTCTCTTGGTTCTGCTCGCTTCACTTTGCATCAGTTCACATAAGCCTTTCCAGGGGAAACCACCTACACTGAAATAAAAATATAATTTTTCCCATCCCAGTATGTACAGAGATCCCTTGGGGCTCTGAGGAGCCCAAGTTAAGAAGTTCTAAATTATAATATCTCGTTGGATTTGGAGGCAGAGAACATGAGTTCAAATCCAAGGTCTATCATTTACTTCTTGCATGATCTTGGGCAGCTCTCTTTACTTCCCCTGGCTTTTGCTTCTGTAATATGAGGGGATAGACTGTATCATCTTCAAGGTCTCTTTTTGTTCTAAAGCTATGACCCTTTTTCTACTACTACTCTGTTGACAGGATTCATCCTCTGTCCTCAACTCCTCCAATTTCCTTGGGCAACTGAGATCATAAAAGTCAGTGGCAGAGACCCCATGTAATCCAACTTTTCCAGGGGTCACTTGTGTGCCCTGATGGCACATGCTCATGGATCATATGCTCTGGAGGCAATGCTGCATTTTGTCCACCAGATGGCACCAGCATCCCCCCAGACTGAAGCTAGAAAAACTAGGGGCTGGGGCTTTTCTGAATCCAGACTGAGTCCAGGCTTTAAGAACTGACCTTAGGGACTGGTCTCTGGTCATGAGGCAGGAGAACAGCTCTGATGGCATAATTTAACTTTACTTAGGAGGAAGGGTGGGGTTGGGAGGGGAGGAGAGGAGGAGCTGAGGAGCAGGGTAGTGGGTGGGAGGGTAAAGTTAACCCGGGGTGGGGGGCGGGGAGGAATCTGGAGCAAGGTGATGCAGGATGGATGGGAGGTAAGAGGCTGGGGGGGGGGATGGGAAGGCTCAGATGACCCCAAGTTCCAACCATATATATGGCTGTAAGGACAAGGGAAAGAGCAGTGTCATGGAAACAGCAGCCGACCAGCCACCAGTGGTGGATGAGGAGGGAATGTGAATAACTGTATTCCCAGGCTTTATTGATGGAGATTTGCTTCCTTGCAGCTTAGCAAGTGGGGATAGGGGGCTCCCACTGCTCTGAAGTGATCCCAGGGAAATCCAGCCTAGCCACAAGTCTCTCCTTCCCACCCCATCCCTGGGATTCATGGTAGTAGCAGCAATAGAGTTATATAGATCGAGAGCCAGAAACCATCTTGTCCAACCTCCTGAGATTGAGTCTTTGTTTCTGTCTAACCTGAGGATCTGGGTTAGTTCAGAGTTCTTCCTTAGAGCATTTGGGAGTCCCTGGGGGGAAACTAGAACCCTGCTGGTCTAAAAGAGGTTGGAAGGGTACAGGTATAAGATGGTTCACCTGACTCTTTTTTACTGATAGAGGAGGAGGGGGACAAATATTGGAAAAGGCCATTCAGAGATTCCAGGCCAGAAGGACAAGAGACTGGCACATCCCATAGGGTGTGGAGTTAGGAGGTTGAGAGGGATTTGATTGGGTTCTGTTTGCCAGAAATAGAGCTCTAAGTGACGGGTGGGCGATTCAGGAACACACTGAGGGAGGACCAGGATAGGTCAACACAACCCCCACAGGAATTGGAGTTTTATCAGGGAGCAGCAGTTGGGATCTTAAGGAGAGAAAAGAAGGCCAAGATAGGTCAGCACTAATGGGTTGGGGGGAGGAGGAGTGGGCTCAAATTCCGAGACTTAGAGAGGAGGCTGAAGAAGCAGCTTACAGCTATGCCAGAGAGGGCAGAGAAGCTAAGAATAATATTGGGAGAAGGCTCAGGGATTGGCTGTGAGAGCCCTAGGACACCTTGCTAGGGTGAAAGTCACAGAATATTAGGGAAGAATAAGCTCAGGGAAGGCAGACAAGAGAGAAGAAGAAAAGGAAGCTAGTAGGATTGAGAACAGGTTCCAGGAGCATGGATGAGGAAACCTTGGAGGCTGGAGAAGAACTGAGGAGGCTGCAGATTGGAATCTCCCCTCCAAATGGGAGTTTTTTGGAGGTGCTCTGGGTAGGGGTGCTTGTGGTCAGACTACCTTTCCATTGCTAGAAAGGGAGACACCAACTGATACTGAGTGAATGGGGGGGTGGGCATTCCTGAGAGAGGTCAGACACTTGGCTTCTAATTTCACCTCTGCCCTCAGCTTTCTTGGTTGTGTGCATCTCTTCTGTCCATCTGACTATCCCCTCACCTTAGTTCATTCAATCTGTGTGTGCTCCTTGTCCCTGGCTCCCTGCCCTTTGTGGCCACCCCCATCCCATCGCTGGCTCTACAGGAATTCCTTTCTGGGCCAGTCAGGCGGATAACTCTGGGCTGACAGGCATCCGGGCAAGAGTACCTCTAGGCGAAGCCATGGGTGAGGTCATGGGGCTGGGCACTCAGTGTCAGCCAGACTCCCTTCCCCCCACTGGAGGCTCTCCCCTGCTCTGCCTTTTTGCCCACGATCCTTCAGGCCTCCCTCATGCCTCTAATTTGCCACCCAAAGTCACTGGGTCCTTCCAGTGTCTCAAAGGGGAAAACCAAATTTCAGTGGAATGATCACAGAGAGGGAAGAAGGAAGTATCTGGGCTGCTTCCAAAGCTCTCAACTCCCTCTCGATTGCAACCCCCCCCCCCCCACGCACTACTAGACGATTCACTTGGTGCTGGGCACGGGTTGCTTTTGTTTCCTGTCAGCAGGTGTTGTCAGTCACCAAGTAGCACCCTCCAAGTCATAGTCTATGGAGGGAGCAGTGGAGGTTGGGGAGGAGAGAGATTGGAGCAAAGATTGCCTAATGACTCCATGGAGAGGGATCCTTCAAGCATCTCTGGCCCTAGAGCCTGTCCACCTATTTTCCAAGAAACCCTGCTCAGACCTGCCTAACCATAGCCCAGAGACTCTCTCTCCCTTGGGGACATTGGGGTCCTTCCTAGAGAAGCCCAATCATAGCAGAACAGTCTTAGACCTTCTAGGAGCAGCAGAGAATGAGGGCTACAGTTCTCAATCTATCCTCCAAAGGACCTGAGGCTGGAATTTGCTGTGGAGGGATCTCACACCCTTACCCTCTTAGTTCTATCTTAATCCCTCTCCTTCTCCCTTGCCCCAACCAGCTTCACCCTGGGTGTGTAGGCTGGCTATAAGTGGGAGAGCTGGGTTGAAATAAGGTTGTCTCCTTTCCTGAGCTTGGCAGAAAATGAATTCCATATACTTCCTCCCCCTGTCAAGAAGGGCAGATGCCCTGGGCTTATCTCAACTACAGAGTACTGGGATTGAGTAAGAGGTATACCTCAAAGGGTACCAGACTGGGGTTTTTCTCACACCTACTCCTGACTCTCCACCTCTGCCCTGGCTATAACACTAGAGAATCACCTCATGGGTTCCTCCTCCATTCCACTCCAACATACAGTGCCTATATTCCTAGCATGCAAGCTAGGTCCCTTCAGCATTGCTCCATTTTGGCCACCCCTGATAAGTTTTCTTCTCCCCGATCCTAACCCAAGCTACCTCTCCCTCTCCTTTCAGTCTTACTTTCTTAGTATCTGCTTTGTCTTTGTCCCTTCATTCTCAACTCAGAGACATGACGTCATTCTCCTCCCAGCTGCAGCCCAGTCTGAGAAGGAAGAGGATCTTAGTTGCCTTTATAGAAGGGCTGGGACCCAGAAATCCTGACTTCTTGCAAAGTTTAGCTAAGGCCTGTTTTCAGAATGCCCAAGTCTTGAGATGAAGCTTTCTGAATGGTTGATTCCAATTCGTAAAACGTACATATGCTTCAAAGTAGCCTGTGGTACAGTAGCATTTCTTGTGGGCATCTCAATGAACATTTTTCAGATTCCCCCAGCCCATCATCTCTGGTGATGCTCTTAGCATGTATCCAGCACAGTGTTGGGCACATAGTAAGAGGTTGATAAATGTTTCTTGATGAATGATTGAGAACCTTTTCCTTCTGTGGGGTTCCTCGGACAGTAGCCACACCAATGGTTATGGGCTTTGGGGCCCAGGTGAAGAATTGGAGCAGAAGACAGAGGGCAGAATGTTGCTGTACTTGATTTTACAGGCTGGTGAAACCCAATGGAACTGGAGCCAGGAGAGACCTGGGGGTGGTGGTGGTGAATTCCTGAGCTTATTAGATGCTTTTACAATGGACAAGTCTTTAATTTTCCTCAGCTTTGGTTTCCCCATCTGTAAAGAGGGATAGTAATGTCTGTAGTATCTACCTCCCCGGGTGCTTCGGAGGATCAAAGGAGATAAGAGACAGTTGTAACCTTATAAGTGCTTTTTAGCACAGTCTATTCCACCCAAATATCCCATGTTATTTCTCCCTCACACTCCTATTAGGTCTGTCCAGGGAATGGGGTCAATTGCAGTGACTCATTTGGAAGGCTCTTCTCCAGTAGCCCTGGGACAAAGATGACTCCTATGACTGTCATCGGTGCCTCGGTCACTCCCGGCAGTCACCTCTCACAGGTGGGACTCCTCCTGAGTGAGTGAGGCTTGCCAATAAATAATCCTCTCATTTCTGTAATAAGAGCATCAGGTCTCAGAGGAGAACTGGGATGGGAGCTTCAGTCAGAAGACAGAAATTCCTGAGAGGTTTTCCTCCTCACTGGGAACAGTGGGGAAGTGAGAGGCCCTGCAGAAGAGGCCTTGTTCTGATAGCTTTTCATCCACAGCTGGAGATAGGAGAGAATGGTTTTCTTTCCCTATACACTGACTAGTTTTAGTGATAGTAACAGTAATCCTGGGCCACTCCCACAATGTTTCTTCACTACCCCTATCCCCCAAACTTGAGGGCTCCTTAGCCTTCTTAGACTCCTTAGACTTCTTCTGTCAACCTTGCTCACCACCCTTGGGGGGAAATCTTATAGTCAAGAAGAGAACAAACTCAGGTCTGATGTCACCACCTTACCCTTTATTGGCTAAGGAGAACAGCTAGTCTATTCCTTAGCATAGCTGCAATCTGGAAGGTGACAGAAATTCTAGAAATTCGGAGGATAGTAGATTTAGAAGTAGAAAGAAACTTAGAGCTCATGTAGTCCATCCTCCTCATGTTACAGATGAAATAAATGAGGCTCATGTCCAAGGTGGTGGTGGTGGGTGTTGTTATTCTCCTCCTCTTCCTCCTTCTTCATTCATTTTGGAAGATCAATGACATCACAGGTGATGTTTTGAATTGAGTATGAATTGGATTTAATTAAGGCAGAGTTGCACAATTGTCAGCCTCTCTCTTCCAAAGTCATTGGAGTCCAGTGGCAGGACAAAAGTCAAGATGACCGGCCGTGGCCCAGGATGCAGTGGGTGACCTTGGCATCTTTGATGCCTGACCAAGCTCTAAGGGCTCCACCATGTCTGCTTCAAACACCTCCATGGCTATTGGAACAAATTGTTCATGTCTGCCTATTCTGCTGGGGAAGTCTTCATATGCTTAGGGTAGACACCCCCTTAACTCACCAGCAGGTTTTACCGTAGACCTGGTTTAACCCATCTGCCAAGAGGGCTTACCAGGGTGTGGCTGCTTCACATGCTACAGCTTCTTGGAGCCACAGGTGAGCGCTGGGTGAATCAGGTAGACACCAAAAGTAGATGAGCGGCCCTGAAAAGGTGCTGGTTCTCACCATTCACCCCTTGCGGTGTATGTCCAAGGTCACACAGGTAGTAAATGGCATAGTCAGGATTAAAACTCAGATCACCTGACTTCAAACCTATCATTCTTTTTATTACTTTGTCTTTTTTATGTCTCTGAGCAGGAAGAGGCCCAAAAGAGCTCCCACAAATACTATTTTCTCCATCAGCCTCGTCCACTGCCTTTGGATAACTTAGGGCTGACAGGCATCTGGTCAAGAGTCTCTCTGGGGGAAGCTATGGGTGAGGTCATCATCTATGGTATGGATGATCATGAGACATTCAAAAGATGCAGGATTAGAAAAGGGTCATACCTGATGGTTTTCCTTCTTGGAAAAAATAGACCAGCCAAATTATTTTCCCTTAGGTCCCGGAAAATTTAAACAGACCAACCTGGAAGACAGCTTCTGAAAACCTTGCTGTTTAGTCATGTCTGACTCTTCATGACCCCATTTGGGGTGTCTTGGCAGAGATACTGCCTTGGTTTGCCATTTCCTTCTCCAGCTCATTTTATAAATGAGGAAACTGAGGCAAATAGGATTGAATGACTTGCCCAGAGTCACTCAGCTAATAAGTATCTGAGGCTGGATTTGAAACCAGGCCTTCTTGATCCCAGGCCCAGCGCTCTATCTATCCATTGAGCCATCTAGTTGCCTCCTCTTCTATATCACCCCATAGAAAATTCAAAATATGCAAAGGAGTCCTTCAGCAAATACAGGAGATACATAAAGAACTCAAGATTGTCCTTTGGTGATTGATGAAATTCTCCCCCTTCTGGCAGTTCCCATTTCCCCCACAGGGTCCTAGAGTCCTCTGTATTCAGTTCCACCTCATAGTTAGGATTCCCCTCAGAGGGAATTGACCTGGTAATAAAATCCCAATATTCTATTGAATGGCATGCTACATTAACTTGCATTGGTACCTTGTAGTTTAGAATGTGAGCTCCTTGAGGGCAGGGGCCAAGTTATTGCCTTTTCTTGTCTCCTGAAATGCTTAGCACATTGCCTGCCATATAATAACTTAACAAATTCATGCGGATTAATTGGAATTTCTGTAGAAGGAAAACACACTTTGGAGCTGGGTAGACTAAATTCCTGTCAGATCTATACTATCTGAGATAAAATTGATGCAATACTTAAGAGCAAAGCCAAGGCTCTTTCCTCCCCCACCTTATGGCTATAGTCTCTTATGGCTCCTCCGGCTGAATGGTTGGCATGGGTAATTGTCTTCTCTTTCCAATAGACTTTATACTTAGGAAATTTCCCTTTACTAGATAGAAGGCTGGATTTCCAAATTCTTGAAGTTGGAGTTAAGAGGAAAATCCCAAAGGCTAGAGCTGCTCAAGAAATTTCCTTACTTTGTGTGATTATACTGCCATTTAAATTCTCTTTCTGTAACTCAGAAGCGGGGTTACAAGAACAATAATGTTCATGAGTTGCACTCTGGGGCCACATGGGCAAGCATATGTAGTTCCTATGTACTTCTCCAGATCAATCCTGCATGTCTTGGTCTAGGAAAGTCCACTCTTGGGTCTCATGTTCAGAAAGTCAAAAGTGGACAGGAACATCTTGCTTTAGCCCTGTGAGCTTGGGCAAACACATACAGAGACCACGTGCAGCCAATAATGTGGAAAAACATATTTCTCCCCTCCCCCAACTTGCGGCTCTCTTGCCAGAAGAAAGACAGAAGGGAAAAAGTGAAGACAAAAGACTGAACAAAATGCTTGTTCACTGGTTGAGTACTCACATGCTTCTGAACAGAACTGGAGGAAGGTATATACCTGTGCTGACTGGGTTAATTACAGATTCATGTTATCCAACTTCAATGGAGCCTTCACAGTAGCAAGGTGATCTTTCTCCTCTCCTTTCTTACTCCTCATGGAAGCTATTCTAAATTTTCTTGTCATCTTTCATCAAATATCCCATGCCTCCCCTTTCCCCTTCTCTCTCAGCTAAGGATTTGGACTCTAAATTCACTGAGAAAATTGAGACCATTCAATGTGACCTCCCTCTTCAGCTCTTCTCTTCATCTCAAAATTCTTTGACATCATCCTACACTCTAGGTGGACCTTCTCTTTGTCAAGGCTTACATTTATCCTTGATCAGATTTACTCCTGTTTCCTCCTGTACATTGCAACCACAATCATTCTCTCTCTCTCTCTCTCTCTCTTGCCTCACTTTCAAATTCTACCTTTCTGATTCCTTCCCTACTGCCTTCAAATATGCCAAAGTTCTCCTTCATTCTTAAAAAGAAAACTACTAGATGCTATTTCTTTCTCAGCCAAATTCCTAGAAAAAGTTGTCTACATTCAATGTCTTTACTTTCTCTCTTCAGCCCTTTGCTATCTGGCTTCTGACCTCATGACTTGACTGAAACTTGTCTCTTCAAAGTTATTAAAGATTTCTTGATCGTCAGATCTGATGGTCATTTCAGAGTCCTAGTCCGTCTTGACCTACCTGCTGCATTTGACAATAGACCACCTTCTCCTTCTGGACACCCTCTCCTCTCTGGTTTTTCATAACACCTTGGTTCTTCTACCTGTCTGACGATAGTCAGGTCTTTGTTGGTTCAACAGCCATATCACGCCCACCAACTAGGAGTGTTCCCTAAGACTCTGTCCTAGGCTCACTACTCTTCTCTATATATACTCACTTTCTTGGTGACTTCATTGGTTCTTATAGGCTTAGCTATTTTCTCTATGCCAATAATTCTCAGACTTGTACAGTCATTTGTAGAACTTCACTCCCAGATTACCAATTAGTCATTTCAAATTGGACATCCTGGGAATGTCTCAAAATCAACAGAACTCATTGTCTTTCCTTTTAAACTCTCTTCTATTGCTGTTGAAAACACTACCATTTTTCCAATCTTCCAGGTTTGTAACCTTGATATTATCCCCAATTTGTTACTTTCCTTCAGCCCACAAGTCTTTAAAAAAAAAACTTCACTTGACCTCATCCAGTTATCCTCCCATCTCTTTTCTTCCCTTCCCTGCTTAACTTCTTGAAGAAATTTTCTGGACCCCAAGTCTCCATGTCTTTGTTGCCTACTCTCTGCTCAATCTCTGGCAATCTGACTTTTGCTGTGACTGTTCTACCAAACTGTTTTCTCTAAGCAGAGGTTCTTCGCCTGTGATTCATGGACGTGTGTGTGTGTGTGTGTGTGTGTGTTTTGCTGTTTTGATAGCTGCATTTCAATGTGATTAGTTTCCTTTGTAATCCTATGGATTTTATTTTATGCATTACAAGACATTATTTTAAGAATGGGAGGGGGGAAAGCTAGGTGGTGTAGTGGATAGAGCACTAGCCCTGGAGTCAGGAAGACCTGAGTTCCAATCTGGCCTCAGACACTTGACGCTTACTAGCTGTGTGACTCTGGGCAAGTCACTTCAACCCCCAATTGTCTGGGTGGGGGGGGGGGTGTGTGGAGAAAAGAAAAGAATGGGGGAGGGGGGCAGTCCTTAGGCTTCATAAGACTGCCAAGGGGATGCATGAGGCAGATGGATGGCACAGAGGACAGACTACTGGACTTGGAATCAGGTAGATCTGAGTTCAAAATTGACCTCAGATATTTACTAGCTACGTGGTCTTGGACACGTCACCTTACCTCTGTTTGCTTCAGTTTTCTCATCTGTAAAATGGGGATAATAATAGCAAGTGCCTTCCAGGGTTGTTGTGAGGATTGGATGAAATAATGCTTGTATAGTGCTTAGCACTGTGCTTGACATATACTTAATGGAGGCTCATACCCTTCCCCCCTTCTTACCCATGAAACAAAAAAGGTTATGAACTTTGAGGCAACCAGTGGCCAAATCAATGCATCCAGTGGTCCTTTCCCAGTTTTCATACTCCTTAAACTTTCTGCAGTTATTTATATCTCACTAGATTTCCCTCTTCTTCCTTGGCTTCAGAAATACCACATTCTCCTGATTCTCTTACTATCTCTCTATCCATTCTTGTCTCCTTTACTGATTCCTCATTCTCTTCTTGATGCCCTAACTACCCAAGGAACTGTCCTTGGTTCTTCCTTTTTTTTTTCTTTTCTTTGGCTCTCCTCCTCCTCCTCTGCCCCACCTTGTTTTTCTGCCTCCTTTTGTGTTTTGTCTGCCCCTTTAGACTGTAAGCTCTTTGAGGACAGGAATTATCTTTCTTTTTATTAATTGTAGTATGCACTTAGTACACTGCCTGGCATGTCATAAGCACTTAATAAATGTTTATTGGCTTCAATTCCTGCCTCTGTGCAGATGACTCTAAAATCTGTATCGTCAGTCACACATCTTTTCTGAGCTCCAGACATGAATCTCATATTTCCTAAGGGAAATTTATTGATACCTCAAACTCATTAAATCAAGAGAGGAACACCAATAGTTATATGAAAGATGAAATTCACGTGAAAGATCGAGTCATATAGAAATGCTCTAAATCACTAGTAATTAGAGAAATGTAAATTAAAACAACTCTGAGGTACCACCTTATGCCCATCAGATTTACTAACATGACAGAAAAGGATAATGACAAATGCTGGAGGAGATGTGGAAAAATAGGGACACTTAATACATTGTTGGTGGAGCTCTAACCATTCAGGAGAACAATTTGGAACTATGCCCAAAGGGCTATAAAACTGCATACTCTTTGACCCAACAATATCTCTACCAGTGTGCATCCCAAAGAGATTAAAGAAAAAGGAAAAGGATCTGTATGTTCAAAAATATTTATAGCAATTCTTTTTGTGGTGGCAAAGAGTTGGAAGCTAAGGAAATGGCCATCAATTGGGGAATGGCTGAATAAGTGGTGGAATATGGTTGTGATGGAATACTGTTGTGCTGTAAGAAGTGATGCAGGGGATGGTTTCAGAAAACACTGGGAAGACTTATGTGAACTGATTCAAAGTGAAGTGAGAAGATTATGCATAGTGACAGTAATATTGTAACAATAATCAACTGTGAAAGACTTAGCTACTTCTACTAGTACAGTGATCCAAGATATTTCCAAAGAACTCAAGATGGAAAATGCTAGCCACCTCCAGAGAGAACCGATGTTCTCTGAGCGCAGATTGAATCTGTTTTTCCCCACAACATGGATAATGTGGAAATATGTTTTGCATGATTTATATATAATGGGTATCATATTTCTTCCCTTCTCAATAGGGCAGGATGGGTGAAAGGAGGGAGAGCATTTGGAACTGAAAATAAAACAAATAAAAACAAAAATAAATGAGCCAATGTGGTACAGTGAGCAGAGTGCTGGACCTGGAGTCAGGAAGATGATGTGAGTTCATCAAATCCAACCTCAGACTCTTACCAGCGGTACAACCCCAGAGAGGTCACTTAACGGCTCTCTCTGCCTCAGTTTTCTCATCTGTAAAACAGGTATAATAATAGCACCTATCTCCTAGGGTTGTTGTGAGAATAAAATAACATAATATTCATAAAGTGCTTTGCAAACTTTAAAGCTCTATATTAATGCTGGTTGTTGTTGTCTCTTGCCCTAAAACAGCTTATTCTTTTAACTGCACTATTTCTGTCTGTGGTACCATCCATTACTTTACTTCCCAAACCCTGGAGTTGTATCTTTCACCCTTTCCTCTTTCTGATCTCTTATAATCAATCAGTGGCCAGATTCTAGCAATTCCACCTGTGCAACATCTCTTACCTCCTTAGTGGTCCCTACTGTCCATTGTCCCTTCCACCACCACAGAGGCACATACAGTGGAATAGCAAAAGCCCTGGATTTAGATTACCAACCTTCTATATATTCCCTGTATGGCCTTGGGCAAGTTATTTAACTTCTGTCTCAATTTTCACATGTGTAAAATGAGGGATTGACCCTCATGATCTCCAAGGTCTTCACCAGCCCTAAATGTTATGATCCTAGTACAAGACCACCCATCTGGATTATTGAATAGTGTCCCCATGGATCTTCCGGCTTTTAACGTCATCCCCTTTCAAAGCATCCTTCACATTGTAGTCAGAATAATTATTTTTTTTAAGTTTTATCTTTTTTTTTTTACATGACTACAATGTCTCTCAGTATTCTTCCTCCTCCCTCTCCCACAACGTGATCCAATATAACAATATTTTTAAAAGAAAAAAGAAGAGTCATTCCCCAATTGATAAATGGTCAAAGTTTATGAACAGGTAATTTTTCAATGAAGAAGTCAAAACATGTATGTGTATGTATGTATAGATAGATAACTGTATTTCAATATAATTTTTCCTTTGTAATTCTATTTTATTTTTATTTATTTATTTATTTTTAATTCTATTTTATTTTATGCATTTAAAAACATTATTCTGAGAAGAGGTCCCATAGACTTTAACAGACTGACAAGAAGGTTGGTCTCTGAAATAAAAAGAACCCCAATATAGTTCAACCCTGTTATTTTACGGATGAGCAAACTGAGTCTCAAAGAAATTGTGACTTGTCTAGTGTTACATAGCAAGTTAGTAACAGAGCAGTATTAGAATTTAGCTTTCTAGACTCCTTTGGAGCACAGTACCCCGGGCCATAAGTGTGTTGTGTATTTGAGCTGGAAACTCCAGCTTTGGGGGAGGAGCAAAGTGGGTATGGAGATGCTTGCTATTTTAAGTGTCTCTATGGGGGGGTGGTGGTGGTGTTGTTTAAATTAAAATACTTTGGTATCCCCAATCCTACTGCGTTTATTTATTTTTGTCTTTCTAGTTTGTTTAAGTAAAAGGGATTAGCAAAGAAAAGTCTTTAAGAAGGATTCAAGGAAAATGTCCCCAAGCAAGCTGAAAAATGCCCTTAGGTATTTGGGGAGAAGGCCAGGAAATAAAGCCCTGATATCAATTGCAACTATCACCCAAGCAGACCTTCTGGGACTCTGGGACCCACAATAGAAAGTGTGGTCCTCTAGGAGGCAGGGCAAGGAAGTTTCTGGAGAAAGTGGCTGGAGAGAGGTCCTTTTGTGAAACTTTGCTTAGGGGCTTTGAATGTGAATTTATGTTACTAAATCCTGGGCTGAAATGGGTTTTTTAAGTTCCTTGAGTGCCTAACTTTGTCCCTTCAACAATACTAAAAAGCTCCACCAATGGCTTGAATTTATATTATGTTATGCAGTACACGAATCACTTTCTTCACAACAATACTGTGACATAAGTAGTAGTAATAAGAGGTGACATTTATATAATACTTCAAAGTTTAGACAGCACATTACGTAGTTTCATTTGATCCTTATAACTACCCTGTGAAGTAAATCATGTTGGCATCATTATCCCTGCTTTACAGAAAAAGAAACTGAGACTCAAAGAGTCAAAATGATTTAACCAGAGTTACAAAACTGAAAAGTGGGCTGCCTGATTGATTTTTTACATCAATGGGGAAAGGGGGACCTGGAAAGGAATGAGTCCTGGGGTGCAAGATTTATCCCTAACTTCAGATAGCCCCAGAACTAATTTCACCCCTAGCAAGAATTTGGAACAAAATAGGTAGTTTCCACCCTCCCTCCCTTCCTTCCTTCCTTCCTTCCTTCCTTCCTTCCTTCCTTCCTTCCTTCCTTCCTTCCTTCCTTCCTTCCTTCTTTCCTTCCTTCTTTCCTTCTTTCCTCCCCTCTCTGTCTGTTTCTCCTTTTCTCTGTATGTTTCTCTGTCTCTGCTCGTCTTCCTGATTGTCTGTCGCCTGCCTACCTGTCTGTCTCCCCAATTGGGTTTCCCTAACCAGTCAACCTTCACCCTTAATTGAATCTTTCCTTGCAACCAACAAATATGGTTAAACCAAGCAAATCAACACTTGATGAGGAGAGCTTTTGTAGCTTCTTAGGCTGCTCAGAGAGCTGACTGGCATACAAGCCAAACTCAGGAAGAAGATGTTTAAGGGAGCTCAGGGGTACTGGATCTTTGCTTTCATTGCAGAGTGGGATTTCCCAGGGTTTGCTGCCTCTTTATGAATGGGCTGTGTTTGGCATGTGTGTGACTAGAACGGTTGCTAGGGTTGTGTTTTTGAGAGGATATGTGTATATGTATGTGCGTGGGTCTATCTGTCTGTCTGTGACAGGATGTGTGATTGTATGTTGAAACAGACTCTGAGCACAGCGTGCAACTGCATTTGTGTATGGTTGATTGCATATCGCGTGGCCATAAGTGTGAGGGTGACTTGTGTATTTGTGAACTGTGTGTAGGACTGTCTGAGTGATAATACTGACTGAGTGTACGTGGTTCTGTGCGGTTGTGTGTTGGACTCCACACTGGCAGCTGATGTGGTGGGTGAGGGGAGGGGGAGGAGAAGGGGACAGAGGAGGGAGAAAGGCAGAGAGAGAGGGAGGGAGAGTGGGAGGCAGAAGGGGAGGGAAAAATCATCAGAGAGAGACAGAGACCGAGACCCAGAGCGGGGAGGTTTTGCTGGAGCAGGAGGCTCAGAGCCAGGAGGCGGAGCCCGCGGGAAGCGAGAGCCAGAGGAACCTTTGGAGCTGGGCACGGTGAGAGCCGGCTCTGGAACTAGGGCTGGGGCTGAGGGATGCGGGATTCCGGAATCCGCGGATAGGAGATGACCATGACAGGAAGACAGTGCGATGGGGAAGGACCAGGAGGACTCCAGGGATTGGGGAAAGCTGGGGGATTCGCGATACGCATCTGGATACACGGGGCGGTGGGCAAGGGGGGAGGGGGGAGCCAGGAGGTGTGTGTGTGTGTGTGTGTGTGTGTGTCTGTGTGTGTCTGTGTGGGGTGTGGGGAGATGTCTCAAGGGCAGACCCTCCGGCAGTTTTTCCTCCCCATTCATTACCTCCTTCTTTTGATTACCGAAGAGGAGGGTAGCCAAGGGGGATCGGGGCGGGGGAGAAGGGGCTCAACATTTCTGGCCTTTTTTCAAGCTGGGCTGGACCTCGAAAGAAGGTCTGTTTCCTCCCCTTTCTGAGAGGGGACTTTCAGATGAGACTGACCCCAGGGGAAGCCCAGTAGAATCCGGCTGAGTGGGAGTGAAGAGGGAATAGATGAGCGCATCCCTGGTCTTGGGGGAGTGTATGTGCATGTGTGTGCGCGTGCTTGTGTGTAGGACTTGGCTGGATTGTGGGTTGTGTGTATGTGAGGGGGTGTGAGTGAAGACATAGGTGTTACTAGTGTGGGGGCATGTTGAGTGAAGGAGGAGTTGAACAGGGGGGAGAGAATGTGTGAGAGAATGGACTGGTGTGTGCGCTGCCTATATGGGCGTCTGTAGGGGGTGTGTGAATGTGCATGTGTGTAATATGGATGTACAGTGTAGATGTGTGTGTGTGTGTGTGTGTGTGATGTGAGGGTTGTTTGTGCATGTGTGTATCCTTATCTCATCCCTCCCCCTTCCTATTCCTTTCACCTTCCTTTCCTCCCTTCCGGGCCCCACCCCCTATCCCCCACCCCCACCCAGCCTGAGGTGGCTGGTTATCCCATCCATGGTGGTGTGTGTCTGTGATTAGCTGCAGGAGTCAAGAGTCTGGGTCTGCTTGGCTTTCTTCCCTGGGGAGCCAGGAGCCTAGGGCCTTTCTTAGCTTTGAAATAGAAAATCTACCCCCCATCCCCAACTCCCTGAAGGGAAAGGAACAGAAAATCCCCAAGAGGGAGTTGGGTTGGGGGGCAAGTAGAAAAGGCAGCAGGACAGCTAGAATCAGAGCCAGGAGTTGGTTTCCTATGCTGGGAGGGGCTTCTCCTGCTAGAATCTGAATCTCCCCTCCCCCATTCTCTCTCCCAATTCTCTAACCACCTCCTGGGTCCTCTCTCCTCTTTCGCTCCCCTCCCCCAGGTCGCAGTTGTCTCCTTTATGCCCTGGTTGCTCAGCCAGGTTAAAGAGCCAATGTTCTGGCTTGGGGTCAGTAATTCTAGTCCTTCAAGGTGGATAGGTGGGAGTGAAACAGAGAAATGACTGGAAGCCCCCAGTGGCCTATGTGAATTAGAGAGGGTTAGTACAGGGCTTGTGGGGCAACTGGTTGCTTTAGGTAAGGGTAAGAAAGGGTAAGAAGGAAGCATTGGAGGGAATTGATGGGGCCATAGGGATGTACACTGCAGCATTTAGGACACATAGCCCCAGATCTGTGGAGGCAAGGGATGGGCCAGGGATTCGGGCCAGAGTAATAAAAGGCTAGGAGACTGAGTGAGAGAGGTTCATTCATTCAATAAACATTTATCAAGTGGCTACTATGTGCACTGCACTAAGCTTGCTGTGTAGAGAAGGGGGTGATAAGGAGAGGAGCCAGGATATCGTTCCCCTCCTAGGGGCCAAAGACCTATGCCTTCTCCATAAGATCTTGTTACTTGCCCTCCCAGTGCCTTTTTATTGAGCCAGAAGTGTACCCCACCCCCTATCCATGTATCTGTCTCTGGGAGAGGGAGGCTGAAGCATTTCCCTTGGCAAGCAGGGCTAACTGGGGCATGTGTCCTTTCTTTAGGACAGACAGCAGGACAGTGCTTTTCTCTCTGGAGGTGAGGTGCTCTCCCTGTATCCAGTGTGGGGGCCATGGCCAGGCAGGGCTTGGTTGGGCTGGGGCTCATTTGCTGGGCCCTCCTGGGTGCTCCTGTGGCCCCCCAGCCTGGCTCCCCAGTTCCTGGTGCTTTTCTTACCACCTTGGCCCCACGCCCTCAGAGTGAGGCCTCCATGCTATCTCTCAATCTGGGCCTCAACTTTAAGTTTCATGTTCGGGGACCTGGATCTGCCTGGGGAGGACTTGCCACCGAGACCCAGCCTCGAATCCGAGTTCTGGACCAGGGGCCCGATGACTTGGTCGATGGGCTGAGAACTGACCCTCTCCCTGGATTGTTGATGAGTTCCCCAGAGTGGGGGTCTGCGGAGGGCAGTGCTGGCTCCAGTACCTCCACCCTGCCTTTGCAGTCCACCTCTCCCGACCCTGGGCCCAAAGACAGGCTTCCTCTCCTGGGCACACTATCCCTGGACACTGCCTTCCAAGCCACGGCCCCTCCACCCAGCACCCCATGGCCCCACAAGGGTGAATTGGAGCTGAAGTTTGATGTGGCGCTGAGAGCAGGGGCAGCACCTACCCTTGGGCACAAGATGTTGCCCTTGCTACCTAGCCTTCGGGCCAGCCTGGCAGAGATAGCGGGCCGCCTGGGTCCCTTCGGTGAGTACTGGTGTTCTAGCTATGGGGGCTCCGGAGATGGGATGTGGGAACCGCTGGCAGGCCACCCCAGCACCAGCTTACTGGAGAGAGGCCCACTATTGTTCAGTTCACTTCCTCCATACATTCAATCCCTTCACATCCTTCTAGAATGTAAACTGGAATTAGCTGTCCTCTCAACCAGCGGAGTGTAGACTTGGGCTGACCCTATCCCATGCATTGCATCTGTCTTTCACCCCATTAACTCCCTCGTGGATATGACTTTCAAGCCCACCTACCTGATTATTTAGGAATTGCGTAGAGGAGAAAGTGTATGTCATGGATGGACTATGGTATGGTAGAAAGTCAAGTCAAAACACTTTTATTCTGGTCTTGGTTCTCTGTGTGACTTAGATCAAGTCATGTCTCTACTATTCCATTTTCTCATCTCTAACTGAAGAGGTTGGATTAGATGTTGTCCAAGGAGTTTTCCTACATCTTATCCCACATCCTATGGACTTCTGGGGGTTTCTCCCTAAGTCCTCTTGAAGCCCACTCATGAGGGTTGGTGGGAGAGAGAGGGAAAGGCTGGTTAATCAGGGCATGGTCTCAGGGATTCCTGTTCCCTTTGCAGGATTCTTTGGCACTACCCTGTCCTCCCAGCTGGAGCCTTTGGAGGATAACCTCACAACTAGCACTATGGGCCCAGGCTTCCCCCCAAGCAACGATTCAGTGGGGAGTGAACCTCCAGGTAAGAGCTTACTGTCCTCTCCTCCTCCTCCTTATCAAGTCAAGCTATGCAGTCAGCAAGAATTTTTTAAGTACATGCTATATTCCAGGCACTGTGCTAAACTGGAGGACACAAAGAAAGGCCAAAACTACCTCTGCCTTCAAGCAGTTTACATTCTAATGGAGGAGAATTTATTACCCCTTACTTTGCTGCTGTGCTGGGTGCTGTAAGAAGTCACATGGACACAGTTCCTGCCTACCAGGAGTTTACAGTTTTAAGACTGGCTGTTATTTGGTCTCTTCAGTTGTGTCTGACTCTTTGTGACCCCATCTAGGGTTTTCTTAGCAAAGACACTGGGGTGGTTTGCCATTTCCTTCTCCAACTCAATTTACAGATGAGGAAACTCAGGCAAACAGGGTTAAGTGACTCGCCCAGGGTCACATAGCTAGGAAGTATCTGAGGCCAGATTTGAACTCAGGGAAGATGAGTTCCTGACTCCAAGCCCAGTGCTCTATCCACTGCACCAGCCTAGCTGCCCCGGTTTAAGGTTGATACCACGAGACAAATAAATATACAAAGAGACAAGTCGGGCAGCCAACTAAGATTTCTTGCATTAGTTATTTCTACAGCTGCTGCACTCCCCTCCCTCTCCTTGCTTTCTGCTAACACAGGCTGATTCAACAAATTCAATGAACACACATTAAGAAGCTACTATTCTTAAGGCCTACGAATCAGCAAGCCTTAGTAGGTAGGGTGCTGGACTTGGAGTCTGAAAGACCCGGGTTCAAGTCCTGCCTTGGACATTTCCTAGCTGTGAGGTCCTGGGATCATAAATTTAAAACAGGAAGGGATTTGAGGCTGGGAGAAGGATCCCCAATTTGAGGCCGGGGGGAGGATTCTTGATCTGAGGACAGGGGAAGGGTCTGAGATCTGAGGCTGGGAGAAGCATCATTACCAAGGTCACATAGGTACTAAGTACCAGAGGCAAGGTTTGAAATCGGGTCTTCCTGACTCCAACTCCAATACTCTGCTCACTGTGGCATCCTCAGGCACTTAACCTCTCTATACTAGGCAAGTTACTTAACCTCTCTCTGATTTAGACACCTTTCTTAGACCTATCTACTAAATTATAGCAGTTTGAGACCTGCAATGGTTGGAAGGGGTTTCTATGCCAACAAAATCATAACTCTTTGATGTATTGTCAGGCATCCAAGGCACAGTTCTTCATAGGTTCTAAAGCTGTGAGAGTCCCTAGAGATCCCTCTTCCCTCAGATAAAGACCCTGAGGTCCCCTTCCATCTTCCCTCTTCCCTCTACACTCTGCCTGGCATGCCATTGTCTCTCTCCTCTATGTCCTGCTGTCTTCTTTTGCAGTGGGATCTAACATGACATGCTGTCAGGAACAGACAGAGCTTGGTCCCTCAGGGGAAAGACGTGAGAATGTAGACTTGGAGCAAAAACAAATACTATGTGTGCACCATAGCATAGAGGAAGAACTTCAGAAGATGCAGGAAGCCCAGGCTCCCTTCTCCCTTTTTACTCCACTGGAAGTTCATAATTAAACTAGACCTAGTCCTGAGCTTCAAGGGTAGGACTGTCTCTCCGGTGGGCTTAGGTCTATGCACCTAGCATACACTTACTGCTTGTTGATTTGTTGTTGAATTGTAGCCAAGGCCTGTTCAAGTACACATTACCAGGTCCCGCATGTCCTGGTCAGTCAGTCAATAGACATTTATTAAGTGCTTCCTAAGTGCCAGGCATTGTGCTAAGCACCGGGGATACAAAGAGAGACAAAAGACAGTCCTTGCTCTCAAGGACCTTCCAGCCTAATGAGGGAGACAACTTTCATATGACCACGTCAAATAGATATTACAAGGTTAATTAGAAATTACTGAGGCATTGAGGGGTTGGGAAAAAGCTTCTTTTAGAAGATAACATTTTAGCTGAGACTTGAACCCTCCAAATTACTGCTTTGCAGTGGTATAAATTGATAGGGCATGTAGTCAGGTGGCCTTGGGCCCTGCTCACAATGAGGATGAGAGATTGCTCTTTTTCTTGGATACACTGGGCAGGAAGACAACCAGCTCCAAAGAGATCAACACTTGATTCCTTTGAAGGGCTGACTCTGGGTATAGAGCCTTGAAAGTATTTTTTTTCTCCTTTTAGTGGCAATCAAGGTAAAGTGAATTGCCCAGGGTCACACAGCTAGTAAATTTCTGAGGACAAATTTGAACTCTCATCCTCCTGACTCCAAGGCCAGTGCTCTATGCACTGCATCACCTAGCTGCCCCTTGAGAGTTCTTCTTAAAACTGTCTTGGGTATAGAAACAAATGCTGAGGAGGGTGGCAATCACTCCATGGCCCCACAAGAGTGAACTGGAGCTGAAGTTTGATGTGGCGCTGAACTCATCTTGGTATTTATGTTTCCTACTTTGGTCAAAGTCATAGAAATCCCCCTCAGGTGAGGTGCCAGCCAGCGCTGGTCTCCTGGTGACACCTTCCTGCTCTGTCTGTATGGGAGGGAGGAGCTCCTCCTGAAGGTGTCAAAGAGGTATCTGAGACCCTTAGGGTGGGAGATGGCTTGAAAGGATGCTGGTTGGCAGCCTGTCAGCCCAGGTGACAGCCTTGACCAAGAAAGGCCTAATGGCTCTGGACAGTCAGAGGCAGCCTGGCTCAGCTTAGCTGGAGAGCTCCTCTTCCTCTTCCCTCTCCTCCTCCCTTCCTCCTCTCCCTTGTTCTTCCTCCCCTCCCCCTCCTCCTCTCTTCCCCCTTTCCCTTTCCCTTCTCTTCTCTTTCCCCTCCTCTTCCTCCCCCTTCCTCCCTCTTCCTTCCTCCTTACTTGTGGCCCAGGGGAGCTAGTCTTTCCTCTTCCTATTTCCCTGGGACAGGCTCTGGATGGTTGGTATCTTTTGGAGGTCAGTGAGTCTTGACTAGGACAAGGGGATGGCTCAAGCGGCCAACCCTTTGCAGGGGAAGATGAATCCGTTCTGATTCTCCTGAGGTCTTTTGGACCTGAGTGGGATTTGTGGATCGGCCTATGACAGCTTCTTCAGCATGACCCTTTCTCTAGGTATCCTGTGATAATTTAAGATCTCCTTGGTTGAGGTCGGGGTGGGGATGATGAGGAACTATACCAGCCTACAGCCTACAAGTCTTCAGGCCTTTTCTTAGTCCCTTTGATCTGGGCCTCCTCTGGTTAAAATGGGCTTGGCTTTTCCTCCAGACAAACTCGCGCCTGGGCCCAGCTCCTGTCGGTCAGCCACCTCTTAAGCTGCTCTCTTAAGCTGCTCACTCATGCTAGTAGTTTTTTCTTTTCCCCCATGTCTACTGAAAGACTAAGCAGGAGGGAAAACCCCTCAGGGTAGAGAGAAGCAGTGGAGTAAAGTGGAAAGACCACTGACTTTGAAGGCAGAGAACCTGGATTCCAATTCTGGGTCCGTTCCTTCTTGTCTGTGCCACTTTGGGAAAGTCACTTTAACTCCTTTGGGTGCCTGTTTCCTCATGTGTGATATAAAGCGATTAGACTAAATGATTTCTAAGATCCTTCTAAGCCAGGGGTTCTTAATCTGGTGTAAGTGAACTTGTTTTCTTTTTTTTTCTTGTTTATAATTTGTAATTATTTCCATACCGTTGGTTTCCTTTGTATTCCTATGTATTTTATTTTGTGCATTTAAAAGAGTTATTTGAGTAGGGATCCATAGACATCCCCTGACTGCCAAAGGAGTCCATGGCACAAAAAAGGTTAAGAACCCCTGTACTAAGATCTCAGTCCTAGGAACCCACAAGATTCTACTCGGTGAACGTGGGTAGGAGAAAGCAGATGACCCCATTGCCTTTTTTTTTTTTTTGAGGCAATCAGGGTTAAGTGACTTGCCCAGGGTAACACAGCTAGAAAATGTCTGAGGTCACATTTGAACTCAGGTCCTCTTGACTCCAGGGCTAGTGTTCTAACCACTGTGACACCTATCTGCCCCCCTTCCCCTCTCCACCCCCTCACCTATTGCCCTTTACCAGGAAAGATGGGGTTGAAGGCCAGAATCTTTGAGGTGTCCCAGGCAGAGTCACTGAATGCGGGTGAGGAGAAGGCTTAGAGAGTGACGTTAAAGTTACATCTATTCTGTAAGAGCAGAAACTGAGTTTGTCTCTCTTTTGTAACACCCCCACTGTTCGGGCATGAGTCTATACACATCAACAATACCTAGCACAAAGCCAAGCACATAGTGGGTGTTGAGTGATGTTGATGACTTGAATTCGGAGCCCTGGAACAGTTGTGGAGGCTGAACTTGCCAAGTAGAATCTTTTATGCAATAATTTATGCAATTTTATGCAATAATTTCTCCCTCCTTCTTCTCTGGTGAGCTATGTTAGCATTCCCTGTCTCAATGCTTCTGAATCTGCAGGGGTTCCCTGCCTGTGTACGTGTACTGGGAAAGGAATGTTGAGGAGTTGGGGTGTGGTGTTGGCTACATACTGCCCTTGTAGCTGCCACCATTTGTATGGTACTTAACGTTCACAGAGAGTGTCATCCCCAGCCTACCTTGTAGCATCCTCAGTAATAGCTCAAACACATGATAATGACACACATTTTTATAAGGTTTTAAAGTTTACAAAGCAATTTCCCCCTCCCCTCCACGACACTGAAATGTAAGTCATAAGGAAACCATAGGGAGGAACAGGAAGGAAATTTAACGTTTGTGGTAAAGCTGTAGTCAGGGTAGAGTGATGCTGGGTTTGGACTTGGGAAGACTTGGGTTCAAATGCCACTACTGTCATGTACTTACTTTGTGACCATGGGCAAATTACTTCACCTCTCTGAGCCTCCTTTTTCTCATCTGTAAAATAAGGATGATACTACCTGTAGCACATACCTTATGGGGTTGTTGGGAGGATTAAATGAGATACCATTTGTAAAGTAATTTGCAAACTCCACATAAATATCGGTTATTATTTTTTATTACTGGAACTTCCTAACAACCCTCTGAGTTAGATTCTACACTGATTTTTAAGGTAATAGGATTCTATCATTTAAGGTTTGTCAGGTTTGCTTTCCTTATAATAAGTAGAAAGTGCCAGTATTTTTGTCCCCATTGTACAAATGAAAGAAATGAAATTCAGATGAGTCAAATAATTTATTCAAGATCAAAAGCAGGTAAGAGGCAGAGCCAGGGTTCAGGGCTGAGTCTTCTTTTTCTAAATCTGGTGCTTTCCCCATTATATAGAGAGTTACTGTTGGTGGTGATGGTTGGTAGGTTGGGGGCAAGGCTTTGGGAAAGGATGCATTTGACTATGATAATGAAGGGAGAGAAGAGGGGTGCATAACATTAGGGGGTGAAGGGCAGGATCCAGAGCTCTTAGTTACCTAAAGATCTGGTTTTCCAGGACATCCTAGTAAAGTTGGTGATGAGAGGGAAGAATGGGGTCATTCTGTTTCTTCTGGGGTCTTTCCAACCTGGGTGGGTTTTTTGAATTGCTTGATGTTTCATTCAAGGGAAAGGGTTCATTCCTGTCCAGCTGCATGGCCATGCCCTCAGGACCAGGAAAACAAGATTACCCAACAGGTGGGAGCAGGGGAGAGAAAGGAAAGGAAAAAAAGAATGAGAAGAGTGGGGGTCTTAGGCTTTCCTTATAGAAGCACTGGATTGGACAGAAAGGCAAGAAGAAACTGAAGAATGGGGAGGGGGACCAGAAGAAGGAGAGACAGAGACAGAGAGACAGACAGAATATTTGCCCTGGGTAATATCTAGTAACCAATTAATGTACCTTTACTGATCAATAAATTAGGATCATAAGAGGATAGATCCAGAGCTGGAAGGAACCTCAGAGGCCATTTTTTATAATTCTAAGATTTCTTTTAGCCCTAAATTTATGGTCTCTTCATTTTACAGAAGAGGAAACCATAATGGGTTATGTCTTAGTTGTCCTTCACCTTGTCCTCAGTTCTCAGGTAATCAATCAATAAGCATCCTACTATGTGCCAGGCTCAGTGCTCCACCTAATGACTTACTTATTCACTAGATAGCTGAGATCTTCATTAAGGACTGTTAGCATATCCAAATTGTTGGACTCAGTAAAGCGAAGCATTGTGTTCATGTTTATTCATTATGCTAATTAGGATAATAGCTTTAGAGCTGGAAGTGACCTTGAAGGTTACCTAGTCCAATCTTCTTTTTTTAGTTGAAGAAACTAAGTTCTGAGTCTGTTGTCCTTTAGGTATTTTAGCTAATGGTTTATTTAGCCACTAGGCACCCTGTGCCTTCATTAGAGACTGTTAAGCACATCCAAATGGTATTTGTTGAATTCAGTAAAGCCATGTATTGTGTTCACATTTATTCTTGATGTTAATTAGAATCATGAGATGGTAGCTTTAGAACTTGGAGGAAGCTTGGAGGCCATTTTTTCCCCTATCAATTTTATAATTTATTTTTGCAATGTTGCATACAACAAAAGGCAAGACATAGTTTCTTTTTTATAAGAAGAAGCAGATATATTCTTAAAGAACTAGATAAAGTCATAAAATAGATTTCAGTGTCTAAGTGACATCATTTGCAATCTTGAGAACTTATCGTGAGCAAATATCAGGATGTGGCAGAGAATTTTTGTCATGTCACTGTAACTACAGATCATGCAAATAGAAAAATGAAATGTTTTGAGCTAATAGTTACTAATTTTCTAAGTATTCAATTAAGATGAAAAAGCTTAATTCTATACCTCCCTTCTTCCCTATCCCTGAGTTGTTTTTTTTTTTTGCAAGTAAATAAGAATTTGTACCTGTACAATAGTTCAGCAACTGAGGAAGAATCCATAAATAAATACCCCAGGGGTCTCACCTCTCACCTGATGAGGGACCAACCCTCTCATTTTACAAATAAGAGACTGACATTTAGTGACTTTCCCAAAGTCTCATAGGGAGTAAATGGCAAAGCCAGAATTCCAACCCAGACCCACTTGACTCCCTATCCCATATTCACTCTTCTGCCCCCTGTGCTGAAAGGTGCTGAAAACCTCTTTTTTTCTCTTCTTCTTCTTCAAAAGCAGCCTTCATAAAACACCAGAAGGATCGATAAAGACGCAAGCTACTGACTTTGCTGATGGGTGATGAATATTAGACATTTTATAACTTAAGCCATGACATGTATATGGCAGATCGTGGGAGTAAGTTAGAAAGAGGGAGTGATCTAGGAAATGGGATTAAATAGAGATCCCAGAGGGCTCTCGGCTTCCATTGTGCAGCTGGAATCGAATTCTGTGTATTTGCCCTTCTGATCTCTCCAGCTCTCACCCCTCCTGACCCCTCAATTCCTCTCTCCTCCCCACCTGTCCGGCTTTCTCATTTGCCACCTGCCCTAGTCACCTTCCTCCTCATTTTTCCGACTCTTACCCCTTCCCACCTCTCTAATTTTCCCCCCTTCCTCATTCTCCAGGTTCTTGCTCAGATCCCTGCCTTTTCCTGAGCACCCCTGAGACTGTTCGTGTCCCAAGAGCTCTTCCTAGAGGAGCCTTGGGTGTATTCTTGGGGCTTACCTTGGGTTGTCCAGCTCTGACTTGGCCAGGACGTTGGCGCCATGAGTCTGGTGGCCAAGGTACCCCTCCCCCTTCCTATTCACAGCTGCTTCCTGTCTATCCCACACCATCCCCGCCCCCCCCCCTTCTCCGAGTGTCCCTGTCTCTCATCTTTTGTGACCATGGTACAGCTGAGCCTGCTGGGCTGATGGGTGGCCACAGGTTCCAGTGCCCTCTCCTGACCCCTCTCCCTTGTTGAATTGCAAGAATCTCTATTTCTGCAGCTCCTCAAACACAAAGCATCTCTGCTTCATCTTGAACCTGGGATTTCATTGATGTAGGCATCTTCTCTAAGATAGCTATCCCAAGCATATAGTCACACAACCAGTGTGGGTCAGAGGCTGAACTCCAACCCAGGTGTTCCTGGTTCTAAGGCCTTGACACATATGGTAGGCACTATATAAATGCTCACTCCCTTCCCTATTCTCACCTGCCAAGAATCTGGGACCTGGGATTCTGGGAACACAACCTGGGTACTGAGGGGGAGAGTTTGTCACCTTAGATGAGAATAGGGATTCAGTTTCTTATTTCTCCCCAGTTATGCTCCCTGGAAAACCAGATTGGGGACATGGAGGAGTCTTTATCTCAGGGTCTTCCTCAGTTAAATTGTTCCGGTTCTGTTAGCCTGCCCTGAGGGGGACAGCCTGACAGACTTTCTAGGATTAGGTCTATTGTCTTCCTAGCGGTTGCCAGGAAGACCTGGTGAGACCCTTGGATGGTTGGCGGCAGATAAGAATGAGGAGGTTGTGCTGTTATCAGAATGCCCTGGGGAGGGGAACAGACTATCTGAGGCTTATCCGGAATGGCGAGCAAGGGAGAGGGGTGAGGGAACGAGGAAGCGTTCCTGAGGAGATAACGACCTTAGTTAGGGGGAAGGGTGTGGAAGAGGCTGTTTCATACTCTGGGGATAGTACAGAACAACCTGAGTTCAAATCCAGTCTCTGACACTTACTAGCTGTGTGACCCTGGGTATGAAATACAAAAATTGCCTCAAAAAAAGAAAGAAAACCACTATGAGACATACTCTTCCAGGGTGGGAAGACTTGGGTTCTAATTCCAGCTCTGCCTTTAACTAGCTGTTTAACCTTAGACAAGTCTGGTCTGGGCCCCAGAACTTCGTTCAGGTTTCTTGAGCTGTAAAATTAGGAGGAGGTGGGAAGAAGGATTAACTCTGAAGTTAAAGAATGTGGATTCAAATCCTACTTCTCACAATCATGGTCTTGGAAACCTTGGGGGGAGAGGGGAGTGACCTACCCATGATGCTCCTGAGTGCAGGCCTAACCAGATTAAAAGATAATTGAAATATTTAATGTAATGTAAATTTCATGTCCACATAAATGAAATATTTAATAAAATAAACAAAATGCAATAGAACATGGAAAATTTTAATACAAGGTACATGGTCCACAGGGATGTTTATGTATGTTTTAATGGCCCCTATTTCTGTTTGAATTTGACACCACTAATTTAACTTCTTTGGACATCCAATTCCATAACTATGAAATGAGTACCCTTCCAGCCTTAGAGCTATGATCCTCCTATGGTCAATGGGCAGGGACAAGACTAAACATCTGGGGTGATGAGTTTAAATGTGATCTGGGGGACAAGGGGTTAGGAAATAAAGGAGAAGTGAGGCCTGAGGAGTAGACAGAGCATGGGGGAGCAAGGTTTCATTTTGTCTCCACGGCTTTGCACAGTGCCTGGTACGTGGTAGTTAATCAACACTTGTTTGCTTGACTGGGGAGTAGTCCTGAGAGTCTGATTTCAAGGTAGGAAAGGAAAGGTCCCGGATGGACTGACAGATTCCATCTGTCCAAGTGATGGTATAGGGAAGGGGTGGGGAACCTGAGGCCTCCAGGCTGCATGTGGCCCTCTAGGTCCTTTGGATTCAGTCAAAGGGCTGCACTTGAGGACCTAGAGGGTCACATGCATCCTGGAGCCTGCAGATCCCTCACCTCTGGATTAGGGTGAAGTACCTAAACTAGGCGCTTAGTGGGCTGGAGTTTGGCGGCATGGTGGCTTTACTAATTATCCCTTTCCTACATCTGTAGATATCACTCCCACCCCAAATGACCCTTCTCCAAGCAGCCTAAGGAGCTCATCAGCACAGCCAGAGTGTGGGTCAGAAGCCTGTGGCACCATGGACATGCCTGAACCTGAGGATCCCGCTCCCGTGGCTCCATTCCCCCCAATTTTTCTGAACCTGGAGGCTGACTGGGCCTCTGCCCGAGCCCGGTGGGGGCTGGCATGGGAGGCCCATGTGTATGGGGTAGGTGCGCTCTTTGGGCTGGTGGCCTTGTTGGCCCTGCTGAGTCTGGCACTCCTGCCTTGGCGTTGCCCACCGGGAGCCCCTTGCTTAGCTCTACTCAATCTACTTCTGCTCTCAGCTGGAGCTGCTCGGGCCTTCCCTCTCTTCTATGATGCCTATGGGCACAGGGAGAGGTTGCCCACCCTGGTCCGTCTGCTCCTGCATGACTTGTCTCTGCCCTGCCTATCTTCGTGTCTGGGGCTGGCCTGCCTGCTGCTGGCCCGCCCCCACCCACCCCGATGTCCTGGGGGCCTAGCTACCCTGCTCCTCCTGGTGCTGGGCCTCTCTGCAGGGGCCACTATGGCTGGAGCTGTCTCAAGGCCGCTTCTTCCCCTTCTGCTAGCCTCCCGGGGCCTTGCTGCTCTCCTGGCATCCCTTTTCTCAGGACTCTTGCTAGCTCTTTCTTGCCAGAGGAGCCGACGGAGGCCAGGGGTCCCTCTGGTGGGTGCTGGTCTCAAGGGTCCCACCCCAACCCCACTGACTTGGGGCCCCTTTGCCCTGCCCCAGTCGTGGCAGCGGGCAGCCTGTACAGCCCCGGTGGCAGGGGCCTTTGGCCTGCTAAGCGGGGGACTCCAGGGCTACATGGTGTTGTACACTCTGGGCTATGGAGGCCAGCTGGGCCTGGCAGGGCCCTGGCCCTGGTGGGCCTTCCAGCTGGGTGTGAGGCTGGGTGAGGTTGGTGTGGCACTACCATTAGCCTTGTTGGGGCTCTACCCTGTACTCTGCAGTCCCCGTCTTTCCCAGAGATGCTGGGCCAAGCTGTTCCGTTTGTCCCCAGGTCACGGGGCCCCACTACTGCCATCAGGCTGGGAACCAGGGCCCCAAAACAAGGTGCCCCCAGGAAATGCCATTGAACAGGGTGAAACTGAGCTGTTGCCTCTATGTGCCCTGACTGGGCCAGGTCCTGACCTTCTCATCCCGGGCAGTGGCCACCTGGGCATTGAGGGGGTGGCTGCCAACACAGCCCCCTCAGCAGCTTCTTCCCCGGGCACCGGCAGTGACTGCACTGTGGACTTCTGTCCCCCCTCCCCCATCGACCTGCACCGGAGCATTGCAGAGGCGCTCTGCAGTGAGGTCTTAATCACTCCAAGCTTTTTGCAGGGTCCTGCCTTTAGGGAGACCCTGCCAGGCCCTAGCCTCTCTGGAACTACTTCCAGTGAGGAGAGTTCTGGGACCGGGACAAATAGGGTCAATGGGCAAGAGCCAAGCTCCCCAGCCCCTGTGCTTCCCTCCCCTGGGGCCTGGCTGGTGGGTAGCAGCACCTCCTCAGGCTCTCTCTACGGACTCTCCAGGGACAGTTCGTCCATGCTGCTCTGCTCCAGCCCCGAGAAGCCCCCTCGATCTTCTTTGGCAGGAATCTGCAGCACCCCCCGACCTTCAGGGAGTAGCTCCAGTCCCCCTGCCCCTGGGTGCTACAGGGCTCTGTCCCTGCCCTCCTGCAATTCTCCAGAAAGATCAGAGCTGGCCAGGGAAGAAGCCCTGCTCCAGGAGCAGTTCCTGGATGCTTGCCGACAGATTGATGAGCTCAGCGTCAGCAGTGAAACCATAGACCTGTGAGGGGTCGGGCAGTCCCTTTGCTGTCCTCTCTCTGCCCTGTTCCTCCAGGCACCTGCACTGCCCATGACCTGTACACTGTAACCCTTTCCCAATCCTGCCTGGCTCAAACACCCCTTTCCCCCTGGTCTCTTCCCTCCCCTGGGGGCTTAATACCATGAATGGGGCCTACCAGAGGAAGGCACCAGAATGGGCTCTT
Organism: Trichosurus vulpecula; assembly: GCF_011100635.1. Classification (NCBI taxonomy): domain Eukaryota; kingdom Metazoa; phylum Chordata; class Mammalia; order Diprotodontia; family Phalangeridae; genus Trichosurus; species Trichosurus vulpecula. The sequence continues at coordinate 119,602,925 of NC_050577.1, forward strand.
CTCTACAGCCCTGGGCACTGATGCCTAATGCCCACCCTATGGGCAACTGCAGCCTGGCAGAGTCTGACTCTCCTTGGATTCACCAGCAATAAAGTTCCAAGGTGCTCCTCCATTTTCTTTTGACAACCCTGGGTTCCACTCAGGGTGGTAAGTGTGGTGGTGTGGGGCTGCTCTCTCAGAACCCCTATGTCAGTTCTTACCCCCACTTCTGCCTTCCCAGGGATCTGTCAGCTTGTGTGTGTGTGACATGGGTCCCACCTCTTTCCTGCCCTTCCTTCCCCCACAGATGGCACCGTTTACCCATCCAGTGGCCGGGAAGAAAGTGGCTGCTTTTAGAATTAATTTATCAATAAAATATTTTCTGAAGAGATGCATCTGGTTAATTGGGAGAGGTGTGAGGGCAGGAGTGGTGATGGTAGCACCATATATTGAGAGAAGAAAGGCAATTATTCATTTTCTCTTGGACCCTGGTTCTGATCCTCTTGACCCCTGAGCTCATGACTGGATTTGGAGCTGTTCCTGGAAATGCCTTCCCGAGGACCTCTTGACTAATCATATGGAGATGACAGGTTGGGGTTCATCTACTTTAGCTGCCCCATGGGGCCTGATTCTGGGACATTAATTTCTTGTAGGAGACAAAGACCTGACCCCAGTCAACATGAGGACTGAGAGATGGGGCAGAAACACGGTTCTAGAAGGCAATGACCATCCTTCTGGGGATGTGCTTAGTATAGGGCTGTACCCAATAGGATCTCTGTAAATACCAGGAGAGTCTGACAGTCTACCCTCAAAAGCACTCTGAGAACAGGAAAGCGTTAGGTCCATGGGCACCACCAGAGGACTTGCTTCTGCTACAAGGAATCCTCTAATCTATGAACTCATAGATTTGGAAGTTCCTCTTCCCCCTCTCAATGAGACAGATAACAATTTATTCATGACTATCCTTTCTTTGTGAAGCTCCCATGAAGTTCTCCATTTGGGATCCAAGAAACCTTCCTTGATTTCTCCTGATGTGTTGAAGGCACTGATTTGTCCTGTTTTCCCTCACCCTTGTCACAACTGTTCTTTTCTCCCTAATGGCAGCTGGCATTTTCCTGGGACTATAAGGTCTTTGAATCATTTTGTATGCGTTTTTCTCATTGCATCTTCACAATGATCTTGTGAGGCATGGTTATCCTTATTTTACAGATGAGAAAACTGAGGCTTATCAAGGTTGAGTGAATTCTCCGAGGTCACACATCTAACTGGAGGAGGGGCTTCAAATGAGCCCCCTCCTAACTCTTTCTACTATGCCGTGTGGCAACCAGCGTATATACATGTGAAGACAAAAATAAGTGACTCACGTCTGTTGCAATATCCTTTACGTGTCAACATATAGCACAAGCACCAGTGTGGGGACACTCTTCCTTCCTACGTACACATATATTAGGGGATCCTGGGGGCATTTCTCTTCCTGTCTCTCAGGGACAGCATTACTCTCTCTCTCTCTCTCTCTCTCTCTCTCTCTCTCTCTCTCTCTCTGTCTCTCTCAGCTTCCCTTCTCACTTGCCCATGGGACAGAAGTCATAAGGCTGAGAGACGCAGAGGCATAGAAATATATAGGCATACTACAATTTCTATATTGCTAGGAGGATCAGTATTTTGGAGCAAGGTACATCTGGCATTTTCCTGAAATACAGTAACAAAGACATTTTGACTTGTTTCTTCAGTGCATTGTAAATATGGTTGATCTGATGACATTAGAATTGTGGATCAGGCCTGTAGTATGATTTCATATCTAGCAATGATCCTGAATAAATGCTTCATGCTCAGGTCCAGCAGAAATGCATAGACACACAACACACATGTTTACATGTTTAGTTAAGGCTGAGGACTGCATGGTATTAAGGGTGCATCCATAGGGACTTGAAAGGAAAAAAAAAAGGAATCAGATTGTTTTCCTTCCTGTAGGCTTTGAGAAATGGAAGGAAAGAAGACGGGGAGGGAGGAAAAAGAAGAGAATTTCTCTAAACTGGAGGAATGAGAATAAAGAGCCAGAGCCCTGATCTCTGTGGACAAAGATCTGCCTTGAACAGGCAGTGTGCAGAGCTCTGGCCTGGTTCCCTCATTGGGAGGTGTCAGCAAAGGGGTGAACGTTGAGCAGCGGTGCTTGGGGGTGGGGATGATGGAGACAGATAGGGATGGAGGTGGTGGGGGAGTGAGGGCTGTGGCCCTCCATCACCGAGGGCTTGGCTCAGACATCCTGCTGCATCTTTACTTTGGCGTAGGACCCGGAAAACTGCCAACCCCTGAATTATAGGCATTTCTCACCCAGACACTAGCAGAGGCAGAGCAGAGGGCTGCCAGTTTATTTCAGCTGCTTTTGATTATGAGAATGGATTTTGAATTAAGTGAAGCTTTCTCTTAATTTCCACTCCCTGCCTTCTGCAGTCCTCTTCTCTCCCAGCTCCGAGATCCTCACCTCTGGTTTCCTCCCAGTTCTTATCTTGGTTAGTATCTTTCACAGATAAGTGCACTCTGCTCCAAAGCTTAGGTATTTGGGCATTCGTTCATGGTTTTTTTTTTTTTTTTTTGTTTGTTTGTTTTTTTTACAGGAAGCACTTTACTCCAAGTATATTCTTTCCCTATATCCTTTTTCTCTGGCTTACACACAAATTCAATTTGACTAATACTTATCAAGCATCTAGCAAGTGACAAGCACCCTCTGGAGGTGCTGAATGAGACACAAAAATGAGTAAAACAAAACCCTTTCCCTCAGGGAGTTTACAATCTAGCTGTAAATTTGATTATATATATCCTTGCCTTAGTCTTAAAAAGAGAGAAGAGTTCTTAATTTGCATTTAAAAAATACATTTTGATAACTAGAGGGTGTTCCTAAAGTCTGGACACATAGGCAAAAATGCATATTTTCAAAAAATGACATTTTCAACAACATTTTATTTAATTGGAATATTAACAAATAATATCTTCAATTTCAAATAACTTCATATGATTTCATATTCGTATTTCAAGAACGAATGTGCTAAAATCGACAGCAATGTGGAGTTATTGAGTTATCGCATCGAGTTCACGTGAATCTTGCAAAGTGCATCAACGTTTGCATCACAAATGATGGAAATTATATTGAAGGTATTATTTGTTAATATTCCAATTAGATAAAATGTTGTTGAAAATTTCAATCATTTCATTTCTTGAAAATATGAATTTTACCTATGTGTCCAGACTTTGGGAACACCCTGTATTTTAATATAATTCATTTTGTTTTGTGTATTTTAAAACATTCTGAGAAGGGCTCCATGATGCAAAAAGGTTAAGAACCCCTGGTAAAAGATGATGAATTGGGACAGTGATAGAGGAGAGAGGGGTTGATCTATGTTGGGGGCACCAAACAGTATGACATGGATTAAGACAAGTCAGTTAACTTCTCTGGGCCTCAGTGTACTTATCTGAAAAAAGTAAGAGTTTGGACTAAAAGACTTCTGAGATCCCTTCTGAGCTCTATGAACCTCAAATCTTTCCGCCAGTGTTTTTTTTTTTTTACTTTTTCTGTCACCTAAGCAACAACTCTCTTAACTTCATTGACCCCATAAACAGGCAGAGACACTCTGTTCTGCCTCCCTAATCTCACCCAGCTTCCTGCCCAATGTAGCTCTTCCAGAGGAGTGTCTGATTTGTGTTCCAAGCTGGACTTTTTTACCCCAAACAGTCTGGGGCTTAGAATGTGGGTCAGACCAGCTTAGGGGAACGAATAGATAGAGGCTCATAACTTTGGAAGATGATGGTCATTGGGAAAAGTCTCTGCCAGTCCCTTCCACTCCTAGATGGTGATGGATGGGAAGGTAGCTCACTGTTTATTTCCCCTGGCAGCCTAGTGAGAATTGATGTGGGGCAGGGGTATCGCTGTTGCTGCTGCTATTTAATAAAAATACCCAGCGTGTGTCCTGAGATTTATGAGTGAATATTCCCACCTGAGTGAGCCTCTTGCCTTGCCAGATCTGAAGCAGCAGGGGAAGGGGGTGAAGCTAACCAAGGGACTTAGAGGGTTGAGATGGAGAGCTTGGCTGTCCGCAGCTTGACTCGGGAAATACAGGAAGAATCGGTTGTGATGTGTCAATCTCTGGGCACCTAGAGGCTGTACTATGGGTGCCTACTGCCCTCTGATGGACAGTACTGCAATGTCCTTTGAAGAAGAGGCAAGCCAACAGGGCTGATGGTGGCTTTATGCTAGGCACTATTAGGGTCAGTGAATAGGTACATAGAATATGCCAACTCGCAACCATTTTCAAGGCCTGATTCTGGCCTTTCAAGGTAGTGCAGACTAGAGAAAAGTCACCGTGCTGGGTTTCAGAAACCTCGTGTTTGAGTTTCTAGGCTTCAAACTACCACTACTATTTTGACCATCATCTTCCCTCAGGCCCTGTTGGAGACAGTCTAGCATCTTGGATCCAAAAGCCTTGGGTTAGCATTACCTCTTAAACCATGAGACCTGCTTCTAGCCCAGCTCCCACAGCAGTCACTAAACGGTGAAATTATTGGGAAGAGGTGGTTCATCTTCCCTTTATCACTAGCAACAAGTGTTGACCGAATAAAAGGCAGCTAAGCGTCAAACCCCAGAGAAGAAGCCAGAGCATCAGAGCTTCCAGAGCAACTCTCAGAACCATCATCTGGATAAGCAGTTCTCCTGTGGAGACGAGTTGAGATATCCCCACCAACTGCTACACACACACACACACACACACACACACACACACACACACGTCAGTCAAGTCAAACTAGCTAAAACACTAAGGCACCCTGAGGGAGAGAAAGGAGGCAGCATGTGCTGAATAAATCAAATCACCACCCCCTCTGCATCGATCAGCATCTCCTCTCAGATCCCAATAGGGACAGACCAGGACCCTGAAACCAAGAGCTTGTGACTAGCAATGCTCCCCAGCCCAGTGCCCTCAGCCATCAGCCTGGGAAACAACCCCTGTGGAGATGCAGCCTGGGAACTGCTCCTGCAGGGGCTACAGCCACAGTTGCTGAAGACTCAGAAAAGAGTCCTTGGTGAGGAAGGAATTGAGCACCTGCTATGTGCTATATTACTGCTCATTCATGAAGTGCTTTACCAACGTTATCACATCGGATCCTTACAACAACCCTCGAGGTAGGTGCTGCTATTAGCTTCATTTTCAGTTGAGGAAACTGAGGCAGAGGTGATTTGGTCACACAGCTAGAAGGTGTCTGAAGTCAGATTCAGGTTAACTCAGGCCTTCCTAAGTGCAGGCCCCGCGCTCTATCGACTGTGCCATCTAATTGCTTTGGTACTGCCAAATGGCTCACCATCTACGGATTGTCTGGCTATCTATTTACTGGGGTGGATGGGGTGCTCAGGAGGTTGAGTGCCTCTGGTGGAAGGGCTGCTGAGTCCTTTTCAAGGCTGCTCATGCACCTTTGGTGCCCACCTGCCACCCGACTCTCACCTGTGGCTCCAAGAAGCTGTAACGTAGACAGCAGCCAACCTCAATAAAACTATCACGGCAAATGGGCTAAAGCCGGTTGAGGCTGGGTGAGTTAGGGGGGTATCACTCCAAGTGCGTGAAGAATGAGCAGATGAGAACAATTTGTTCCAACGGCCATGAAGGCAGCTGAAGCAGGCATTGTATTGTAGAATGCTTATAGCTTGGTTAGACATCAAGGAAGCCAAGGTCAACCATTTCATCCCAGGCCTCTTGCCTTTTGTTCTGCCACTGGACTTTGATGACTCTGCAAGAGAGAGTGAGATTGACAACTTCATGCAACTCTGCCTCAGTTAAATCCAATTTATGCACAAGTCAAAAAAAAAAAAGCCATGAGACTCTAAACCAAAGTATTTGCTTGTTTGTTTGTATTAATATTTTTGTTTTTACATTTCCTACAATTTGATGTGATTTTATCAGTGGAAATGACACTAAAGAAGAGGTATTAACATCTGCCTTGCTGCAGCACCCTAAAGTTCATGGGTCTGTCCCTTCTGACTTGCAGCTGAAACCTAAGGTGAGCTCCTGGAGAACAGAGACTGTATTTTCAATTTGTTCCTCCAGTGCTTAGTACTGCGCCTTGGACGTAGTAAGAACTTAATAAATGCTTCATTCATTCAGTATATATAGAGGGCTAGTTCAAGTATATGTGTGTGTGTTGGGATTTCTTATGCACATAGGATCTCTGGCCAACCCCATCTCCTTCATCTAACTCAAATCCATGTCTGTTTGTCTCTTCTAATTCCGATTGTGATTATGTCAATTTGCTGTAAACATCTGTTTCACATGGCGTGTGCTGGTCTGAATAAATGGCGTCTGAATAAAGGTTTGGTCATAGGATCCTACATTTAGAACTGGAATAACCTCTGAGATCATCTAATCCAGGGATTCTTAACTTGGTAGCTGGTTTACTTGTTTAAAAAATATTTTGATAACTATTTTAGTATATTGTTTTCCTTTGTATGCCTGTGTATTTTATTTTGTGCATTTAAAAACATTATTTTGACGAGTTCATAGGCTTCATTAGACTGCTAAAGGGATCCATGACAAAAAAAAAAGGTTAAAATCCAGTCTCTGACACTTATTAGCTGTGTGACCTTGGGCAAGTCACTTAACTGATTGCTTCAAAAGAAAAAAAAAATAAAGGTTAAGAAAGAACCTCTGATCTAATCCAACTCTACCACTTTACTAAGGAGGAAGCTGAGAGGTTTGCTTTTATTATATTTTAAGTACTTTGGTTCAATTGCATCTTCCTTCCCAGAGGTAGGGGACTAGGAATATGGAACACTGCATATAATGTTCAACCTAGCTGATGCATTGTTTATTTTTCCTGAACTGTTTTATTTTTCTCTTTTTTTTTGACATAAGGAATGGGGAAGGAGAAGAAATATATTGGAAGACATAGGGGGATGCAAAAGCAAAAATATCAACACAGATACAATACTACACAAATACAAATACAAATCAATACAGATAACAACAAACAAAATAAATTAACACTAAACAAACAATAAAAACAAAATATCTATACAAGTACAAAAAATATCAATAAAAACCAACAACCAACCAAACATAGGCTTTATTCAGTCTCATAAATAGCCAGACCAGCTGAAAATATATGTGATAAGTAGGCTGAGCACAGATCTAGGATGGAAGGGGCCTTAGGGGCCATTTAGTCCAACTCTCTCCTTTTACTGATTAGTTTGGCATTGGGAGGGTGACTTGCCTAAGGTTCCAGGGGTAGTTAATGAAAAGAGGTGGGATTTCAACCCCCGTTTTCTTCATAGCCAGCTTTCCCACTTTATTACAGCCCCTCCCGAATACTGTCGCTGTGAAATTGTGTGCCATCGGTGTGGGTCCACCCTCCATCCCTTGACTTCTGCTAATGCGTGCTGTCGTCGTTCGGTTATTCAGCCCTGTGACCCCACGGACCCTACTGTCCGTTGGATTTTCTTGGCAAGGATACTGGAGTGGTTTGCCATTTCTGAATTTGGGAGACAGAGGACACCGAGTTGGAATCATGCTCGGCCACTTGCTCCCTGCGTCCTTGGACAAGACCACAAGACAATCTCTCTGGGCCTCAGTTTCCCCTTCTGGGGAAGAGAATGTTGACCTCTAAGGAAGGTCCTTTCTAGTTCATCCCTTGGGCAGGATTGGGTGACCAGGCCACAAGACGTCCATGGTAGATATGAAGTGGAAATGCACGCTATTCGTCAATTACTTAGGTCGTAGGGACCGCGGAGGTGCCAAGAACAGGCGAGTTATTATCGAGTTGCAAAAAACGCTCCGATCCAACAGGAGGCGCAAGCATTGGAGCAAACGAGAGTGGCCGGGGCTGAACTGTTGTTCCCAGCGCCCCCTCGCGGCGGCCTAGGAGCCAGTCCAGGCCTTGCCGGAACTACCTTCTCCCGGGCGCCGCGCTTTCACCCGGACCGCTTTCTCCAACGGGCCCTTCCGGTCTGGTTCGCGGCCAAGATGGCGGAGCCGGCACGCTGAACGTTTCCCTTCGCGGCGCGCGTGGTCCCTGGACGGTGGTTCCCCGGAGGTTCTGAGCAGGCGCGGCGCCAGCCTTTGGCCCGGATGGCGGGACAGACCCTGTTCGTGGGCCGGCTCCCGGCCTCGGCCAGCAGCCCGCAGCTGGAGCGTCTCTTCAGTCAAGTGGGGCCCGTGAAGCAGTGTTTCGTGGTCACCGAGAAAGGTAGGGAGCTGCGGGGGCGTCTCCGGCCTGGAGGGGGCGCGGCTCGCTTCTCCCCTCCCCTCCCGCCACCACCGCCGGGGGCCCGGGACAGCTCAAATCCTGGGGGGCCCGTTAGGGGCCGGAGAGAGGGATGGACTGGGAGGAAAAGCGTGGGGAGATGAACCGGAAGTGAGGGTGAAGAGAAGGGGGACGGGGAGAGACAGAGAGTGGGGCTGCCACACCACGGTGCTGAAGTCCTGGGCATTTGGTTTCCACTTAGCACTTCATTGTGGAGGCCAGTGTTTCCATACAATCTTACCTGAAACTGCAGGAATGTGCTTTACTTTTCCTGCTTTTCCTGCGATTTCGTCTTACTCTCGTGATAACTTTTTTGTTTTGGCGAGGCAGTGGGGGATATGTGACTTGCCCAGGGTCTCACAGCAAGTGTCGCGTGTTTGAGGCTGGATTCGCACCCAGGTCCTCCTGACTCCAGAGCCGGTTTTCTAGCCACTGTGCCACCTAGCTGCCCCTACTCCCATGATAACTCCAAAGGAAGGAATTGATGTTTGCAGCAGTAGGACCTTGACTCTCCACTTGTGACTTTGGCTCCATTTTCCTCCAGTACCTGGTAAGGAGTGGAGCCTCTGGCCTTTGGGCTTAGCCTGTGTTGTATGTGTGTGTGTGTGTGTGCATAGATACACACACACACACACACAGCTCGTCTCCTAGGAAGTATGCTGGCCAGATAGTCAGTTTCCTCTCAGAGGAGGTTTTTTTTTTTCTTTTCCAGAAAATCCCGTAAGACAATGACCTAGCGCGTAGTGAGTTCTTAATAAATGTTGATAGATCGGTCAGCCCTATTTGGATCTCAACCAGGGGTTGGAAACCAGTGCCCTGTGGCAACCTGCTGCTTCCCCCCCCCCCACCATCTTTTCTTTTTTCCTCCTTTCTCTGTGATCCAGGAAGAGTAGCCCGTTGGATGTGGATGAGGAATAATTCTTTCATACGTCTTATGTATGCGGGCAGATTCTCCTGTGTGTTAAATACCAGACCAAAGCCTCAGCAGGTTCTCTTTGTTATTTTTTCCAAAGCCATGAAACTCTTCCTGGAGAGCTCCCAGACAGCTCCTAGTATCTAGAAAAGGCTCTGATCCCACTGATGCTGTTTCCTTAATAGTGAACAGACAAATTAACATGTGAAAGTCTTCACATGGAAAGGAAACAGACTCTTTATGTTGTGATGCCAGGTATGGGATTTAATTGGGTTATGTCCCCAACTCCTGTTTTCAGAGCTCAGGTACAGGATAAGTGTGTAGTGCGATGGAAAAGGAAGTCGGCACCTTTGAATTCTGTTTCTTCTGATGTTGGGCAAGATGATGTGGTTTGTACCTTTCTGACAGAGTTGACCTTTGGACAATATGATTTTTTTTTAGACAGATATTTAGAAACGTTTCCTATCTTCTTTTCATCCTTTTAGAGGAAAATGGGTGGAAGCTTATCTCTACTCCAGATATCAACTGCATACAGGAACATTTCAGTCCTTTCCTCATGTCCAACTCTTTGTGACCCCATTTGGGGTTTTCTTGGCAAAGATGCTGGAGTGGCTTGCCATTTCCTTTTCTAGCTCATTTACAGATGAAGAAACTGAGGCTTGAAGATTTAAGTGACTTACCCAGGGTCACACAGCTAGTAGCATCTGGGCCTGGATTTAAACTTAGGTCTTCTTGACTCCAAACTCAGCACTCTATTCTACGTCTATCTCTCCACCCCTAAAATATGAGTATATATCATCTTTAAAATGACATACAATATTTAGTCTATCGACCACCAGGATTAATTTGAAAATCGTATGTGATAATTTGCACGAAACACTAATAAGTGTTCCAAAAAAGAGACAGTTGGTATTTAGCACTAGAAGAGACCTTTCTGATTATCTCATCCGACTCTCTCCTTCCCAACTGACAAGGAAGCTGAGCACCAGAGAGACTAAATGAGTTGCTCAGGACCATATAGATAATGGTTGAGATTCACCCCAAAGTCTTCTGACTCCAAATTCAATTCTCTTTCTGTTATAACACATAAATGCCTTCTTCCTTCCTCTACTTCATCCGCTGATGGTCCCCTTCTGAACCTGATAACTGGGGAGGAAATGATGCCTTATTGAGAGATCATGGTCCTGTCAATCAAGGGACCAGACTCTGCTATGAACTCACTGTAAAACTTTGCTTCTACAAATCATTTATCCTTTCTGTTTCTTATTTTGGGATAATTGGGGGAAAAAAAACTATCCAATTTTCCCCTATCCCTTCTAGCCGTATCTTTTCCTACTCAGTTCTGAGTCAGCTTATCCGTACATGTTCAGCGTGTACATGCTGATGTCTAATGCAACTGGTTGCTTATCTAGATTAATGTAATAATCTGGACAGTGTATGCTTTTAATCCATTTCATTTTTTTCATAGTGGTGGATAGGTTCTTTTATGTTCGATTTCATCGAAGGGGATTTAATTGTATTCAGAGTTTATGGAGTTAGTAGGCTGTCAATGTAAATTGAAGAGCTTTGCCATTAGTGGGACATCTTTCCCTTTTCTGGACTTTACTGTATGGGATCATAGGTGCAGAGGACATAATTATTTAACTTCTTCATTTTGCAGATGAGGAAACTGAGGCAGCTAAATGACTTGTTCAGGCATACACAGGTCATAAGTAGCAGAACTAGGATTTGCACCCAGGCCCTCTGACTCCAGATCCAGCATTCTTCCAATGTATTTAGCTGTCTCTAATCTTCCATAATACTGATGGTCGGTTACCTTTGAACCTGTATCTCTCTGTTTAACTGCTTTGATTGATGTTGTTACTTAATAGATAATTAAGCAAAACAATTTCTCTGGTTGGTGATGAATTCTTCTGTGATTTTGGTATTAGAGGCATGATGGGGGAGAACCTTCAGTGCTGTATTTGGCATTTCTACCTTGCAGTTGTAAAAATTAGTGAAACCATAGAGTAGGATCTTATATTTTCTGTACCTCTTATTTGTGTAATTCTTTTTTTTTCTTCTTCTTTTTGAGGGGGGAAGGCAGGGCAGTTGGGGTTATGTGACTTGTCCAAGGTCACACAGCTAGTAAGTGTGTCAAATGTCTGATGCCGGATTTGAACTCAGGTCCTCCTGACTCCAGGGCCAGTGCTCTACTCACTGAGCTACCTAGGTGCCCCCTTTATTTGTGTAATTCTGAAAATGTGATCTGATTTCAAAGATTGCCAGAAAATTTCCTTTCTAATATTTTCATGAGTGACACCCTGAATATGTGTGTAAACCATTTTAATCAAGATTTTATAACACTGAGAAATTGGTTACATGGGTCAGAGGTTGCACTGGTGCGTTCCTGTTCATTTACTTATTTATTTATTTTTACTAATCTTTTCCTTTTACCATCTTTTCCTTTCTTTTGAAATCTTCGTCTCTTTGAGAGAGCTTCAGAATTAATCCTTGAATACCTTGGTTTTTTAAATGTTTAATTTTCATTGATATCTTTTTTTTAAATACACTACTTTATGTCTGAATGTTTTTCTTTTAATCCAGTGAGCCATCCTTCATAACAAAGGATTTTTTAAAAAAGGAAAAAAAAAACAGGTCAGCAAAACTAGTGAATTCATTAACTGAGTCTGACAGTAAATATGAAGTGTTCCTCACTCATAGTCCTCTGCCTCTGCAAAGAAGGGAGACAGTAGTGTTTTCTCATTTCTTTGGGGCTGGCCTTGGTCATCATAATTACATACCATTTAGTGTGGTTTTTAAAAAATTCTTTATATTATTGCGGTTATTAGTGTGTTTTGTTTTCTTAGTTCTGCTTACTTCACTCTGTTGGTTCTTTCAGATCTCCCTTTGGGATACTTTTACATAATAGTCCAGTTGTAATGAAGAATTATAATCAATGGAATGAATCATGAGAAAGGAGAAACGTGGGATAATTTTAAGTGACTTTTTTCATTATGTACTTGGTCAGATCTAATTGCTCTTCTTGATTAAGAATTCTTACTATTTCTTTTGTTCACAGAGTCGTGCATAGAGTACTTTCATTGATTCTACCTTAAGAAAACTTACTGCAAATGTTCATTTCTTTAAAAAAAATATTGATACATTTTGTTTTGGTACAAATGACACTATCCAACAAACACTTTGTATCCCCAGCACTTAGTGTAGAGTAGGCACATAATATATGCATATTAACCGACTTACCCACCTCTCTTGTAAGTACTGTCCCCGAGAAACGATTTCTTAACTTTAATAATATGGCACTAAAATTGACTTATTTGACTTGAATTTTTTTTTTCTCCTTCAACAAGTTTTAAAAATACTGTTTAAATCCTTAACGTGTATTGTTCTTTTGGTTCTATTTTCTTCACTCTGAGTTCTTACATGCAGATCTTCCTTTATTTCTCTGAATTTTTCTTTTCTATCATTCCTTATGGCACAGTAACATTCCATTCCATTCCATTCCATTCATAGATGGTGTTTTTCAGCTAGTTTCCAGTCATTGGGTACTCATTTTGTTTCCAGCTTTCTCTTATCACAAATAGTGAAACATAACATTTCTTTAGCAACAACATTCTTCTGGCAATTCTTTATGCCTTTGAATCATAGAACATCATAATTTCCTAAATTTTTTAAACAAGTTTATTTAAATAAAATGCTTGATTTGAAGGGAAAACTAGGACCAGTTTCTTTAATTTATTAAATTACATAGATTGCCCTACATGTATCATCTATGTACCAAGAATTATAACGTATTTGATTTTATTAGAAAAAGCCTGAAATTATCCTGTCACTGAAGAATGCAGGGATTTGTTGTTGGTTTTTTTTGTTTTGTCTTTGTAAACCATGAGAATAAGATAATTTATTGGAATATAAAATAAAAGCTGAATAAATATCATGTTACTGATGGAAAAAAGGGGTATTTTCACAGAGCCAGTTTGTGTTTCTCTTATCCCATTTTCATTTGATCGCTAAAATTCCCTCCCTCCCCCCAGTAACAAGCACTTCTTTTTTCTGATCCCCACCTCCCCTACCCACTATTGAAAAAAGAAAGACAAAACTTAATAAATCTACATTACCAAGCAAAGCAAATTTTTACTTTGGGCATGTCATGTAGGTTTCATTCTGCACCTTGAGGCTATCACCTCTGTCAGGAGGTGGGCAGTATGCTTCATCTTTGGCGTTTTAGAGTCTTGGCTTGTCATTGCATTGATCAGAATTCTTACATCTTTCAGAGTTGTTTTTCTTTATAGTGTTGTTGTTCTCTTGTTCTGCTTACTTTACTCTACCTCAGTTCATACATGTTTTCTTAGCTTTTTCTGAAACCATCTGTTTCGTTATTTCTCATGGGACAATAATTTTCCTATTAAATTTACATACTATAATTTGTTTAGCTCATTCTCATCCATTTGATTTTGTTTAAAATATACCATTGGCCATTTAGTTAAAAAACAACCTATAAGTATTATACCTGTGCACATACAACGATTTAGCATTATGCCTGGGCACATATAGCAGTTTACTTTATGTACAATAAAATAATGAGGAGGAGAGAGAAAAATCAAAGAAGAGATAAAACTGTACTGGTGTAGTTAGGACACAGAAGAACCAAATCTTGATTTTGTAATTTTGAACATACTGTTTTCCTTGGGAGCAGAGTTCTGGAATAAAATAGAAAGTTCTCTTTTTGGCCAAAGTATCTGTGTGCTGCTAGGATATGTTGGTTGGACCTTCATCCTCTACTTCTTCCTGTCCAGGTATATGTTTCATTGTTGGGCTGCCTATCAAATTGGAATCTAATCTGCCTAACTGACAAACTCTGTTTGCCATAGGCTCTCATTAATTCACTAAGTAGTATGTGTTTCTTAAATTAAAATTGAACCACAGAACCATCTTGCTTCTCGCTGTGCTCCTTTGGAGTTCATTTTGTCACTTTATGTCTTGACTCCTTCCTTGGGCTTCTTTTAGCCTTGGTGCATCATGAAGTGTCCTCAGCAGCCACTTTACAGTAGACTATTACAAGTTTACAAAGGTTTAAAAGTACAGTTAACATAAAGGGGAATGGAAAGATGGGTGTGGTGGGTTTAAGCAGGCTACAGCATGTTACCAGTAGCAACTAGCATGCAAGAAATGGCACAAAAGACGTTATTAGAGTATAATTGGATAAACTGATCATGTAGTGAGGATAAGAGGCAGCCGATGGAGTGGCACATTGGTATTCCCTGAAACACAAAAATAATAAGAGGAAGACAGCATAGTGCAATGGGGAAACTGCTGGATTTGGATTCAGAGGACCTGAGTTTGAAAAAGCCTTCATCTGCCACTACCTTTGTGACCTTAAGCAAGTCACTTAACCTCTCTAGGTCAAAGTGCCTACTTACTGTGCACCATCTTAAAAGGAAAAGGGGGTTGAATCAGTTGACAGCTAGGGTTTCTTTAGTTCTAATCAATGGAACCTTGGGGAGATTCTTAATGGAGTCTTATGGGAAAATAAGCACAAGAATCCTACGTGATGAAAAAATTTAAAAAGGGGATGAAACAACTGCATTGATAAAGTCATGAATCTTCCAGAAGATCAGAGTAAAATACTTTATTCATCTTCAGGATAGAAATATTTTTCTTTTTCTTTTTTTTAGAAGTGTTAATTACTGCTTTGCCCATCTCACAGGTTTTTTTTAGAATAAGGCAGTAGAAATGAATTGATATGGAAATGTTAAAAGTACACTTTAGAAAGAGTTGTTAATAAGTATGCACATGTAGCAATGCAGGAAGTTTATTTTGAGGGGTACTCTAAAAGAAATTGAGTGTTATTCATTCTGAGGGAGCCACTCCTTTGCTATCATTTGATTTTTATAAATGGTCTTCCAAATGCCTCTTTTTCTGCGTCCTCAGGGCTTTTCCATTTTCTTCATAATTCTGGCTTGTTATAAAGGTTGTGTTTCCTGTGATATGATTTCTAACAGGTCTCTGGCCTTTTTATGAAGATGTTCCTGTGGCTTAAAGCTCCCTGCCCCCCATTCCCCCATTTTGCCTTTTAGGCAGTAAGACATGTCGTGGCTTTGGCTATGTCACTTTTTCCATGTTGGAGGATGCTCAGAGGGCCCTCAAAGAAGTTACCACTTTTGAAGGTTGCAAGATCAACGTGACTGTTGCCAAGAGAAAAATAAAGAACAAAACAAAAGAAAAGGAGAAGAAGGGTAAGTTATACAAGGAGTCAGTTATTGTTTAGGATGAAGGGAAGTATTATGATATGAAAAGGGAGGTATTGGGCTTAGGAGAATCTTTAGGGGTTAAAGACTCCAAAACTAATGTCTCCAAAACTACCTCTAATTCACCTAGACCTCATTGGCTCCTCATTTTATTCCTTCATTCACTCTTGAAATTGAGAAGTCCCGTATTCTTGGGCATAGGAAGGTCTGTTCTAGTTTGATGCTATCCTCAGTAGTAACCTGGGCTTGGATTTTGGTTTTGATGATTTCTCTTCAGTATATTGATCATGACCCAGAATATTACAGTGTTTTAGTGTTACAGTATTCATTCCTCTTGACAACTGTCATCTTAGTTACCATTTCTCTTCCCATGTTACCTTGTGTTTGGCATCCTCTGGTTTTTTCCTGCATAATCAAGGGCAAGTATTTGCTTCTTCTCTTTTCTTTTCTTTTCCAGAATCTTCAGTGACCCCACAGGAACAACCAGAACAAGAACCAAAGCCCAAGTCTAAAAAAAAGAAAGTAGCTGACAAAAAAGCTAGACTGATCATTCGGAACCTAAGTTTTAAGGTGGGAGTGAGGGGCTGAAGAATCTGAGAGAATGTTACTTGTAAAACATACCTACTGTCAGTACTACCATCTGCCTGTGATGGTGTTGGTGACTTCTTTTCTTTTTGAAAATGAATCTTAGCTATAGTGATATCAAAAATGGATCTGTTTAGGTGAGAATCTATAAAGAGCACTGAATGCAGAGGAAGGACTACTTCGGAAGGATTTCATAAGTAAATCTTCCATTATTTTCTATCCTTTCTGCCACAGATTCCATAATGAAACACCCCCTTTCCAAAAATCTGATTTTCCATCCTCTGAAACTGAAAAGTGGCTTAATATTGGTAGGCTAAATTCTCAAGAGCTGGTTTGCTTTTGCTATGTTTGTGGTTACACTCCTTTCATCACTTTGATTTTTCTCTTTAGTGTTCAGAAGATGATTTGAAGACCTTGTTTGCTCAGTTTGGTTCTGTCTTGGAGGTGAACATTCCTAGGAAGCCAGGTACTGATGAACCTCTGCCCATCTCATGAATCAGAATGAAGTTTTAAAAATATTTAGCTAACACATGACTTCTTATGTTAGGCACTGTCCAGAACACATGTATGCCTTTTCCTTTGGATATCTCAGGATAGATTAGATATATTATTAGCCTTAAGAATATGGTTCTAAAAGTATCATTTGTCTTGAACTTGGGTTCAAAGAGCCAAACTCATTCTGGTGAGGGAAGTGCCATTTTAATCTGGTGAGAGGCCAATTAAAAATTTTAATCAATTTAAAATTCTTTTTCTGTCTTTGTAGCTTGTGTTCCTGTGACCTTACCTTCCAATGCTAATTACTCAGTTACTTGACTTTATGTGTTATTATCTACTTACAGATGGAAAAATGCGAGGCTTCGCTTTTGTTCAGTTCAAGAATCTCTTAGAAGCAGGAAAAGCCTTGAAAGGCACGAACATGAAAGAGATAAAAGGTTGGTCTGCTTTGCCTTCTTTGTCCCCCAAAGGCCTAGGCATAATTCCTGGTGGTTAGGTAAATTGGCATAATAATTTCTACTTTCTGAAAAATGCAAGGTTTTACGTCAGTCAGTTTTCATTGTTGGTGTACTAACCAGTTTGGTGACGTTTTCCTCATGACAGTTTCTCTTAGGGTTGAATTTGTAAGTACCTGAGGTTGCTATAAATATCTTTTCTCTTGCTTATCCTCACTTTGTATCTTTTTAAAACTTTGGGTGGACAAAGGGCCTATAAAATAATTGATAATGAATGAAAATTGGCATTGAGGTAGGATGGGAGTTTTCTGCTTCTCTCTTTTAGCTAATCTAGCTCCTTTGATTTGTTTTGAAAATTCAGATTTACTGATGCTTATTTTATCATGGTCATTTCCATATATACTCCTCCCTCTCAACGAGGGCCTCCCCCCATAAGAGAAATATCCCCAAATTGTTAAGCAAAAGCAATTGACACGATATAACATCTCAATTTGAGCTCTGGCTCTAGGAGTCCTGTCTCAGTATCCCTGTCCCTTTAAATTAACAGTGTACAAACACTAAAGACCTTGACTGATGATGATAACTCATATTTATACAATACTCTGAGATTTCTAAATTACCAGCAACTCTGAGGCGCTAGTTCAGATGTTATCCTTTGCCCTCTCCTTCCCTTTTCAAGTAAAAAATCTCCAGGTGAGAGAATTGAGTTGACTTGCCTAAGATCAGAGACAGACTTTGAACAAATTTTCTGTTAGTACAGTGTTATTTTTCACCCCCTTTATTTTTCTTTTCTGACATTTCGCTTTCCCTTCTCCCCAGAAACCTAGAGGTGTAGAAGGTGGGAAGTAACAGGAGTGGGGACATTTCTGATTTCCTATTTCTCTCCTTCCAGCCCTCAGTGGGCAGCTGTTGGAGGGTATGTTATATTGTTAAAACAAGGGTAGGAGTTTTCTTCAGAGGATGGTACAGTCATTCTCTGGGCTGGCACTTCTCGTGACTGGAGGCTGGGCCTTGGACCCATCAAAGAAGGAATAATGTTAAAGGTAGGAAATATTCTTTCTAATGTCCGCTATTTGTCTCACAGGACGGACAGTGGCTGTGGATTGGGCTGTGGCCAAAGATAAATATAATGCAACACAGTCTTCTGCTTTAGGTAAGGGTTTAATAGTTCTCTGGAAGGGATGCTTTGAATGTCCTTTCTTCCCCTCTTGAAATCCTGTTTAATTTCTGTCCATTCTTTAAAACTCAGGTGGTACCTCCTTTCTCATCTCACTACATTACCAGCACTTTGTTTAATCCACATACTCTGTAATGTTGTGTAGTGTTGTGTTTGTTTCTTATCTTTTCTCATCTACTTCACTACCTTACTGGGTAAGTGGATTAAGCAAAATGGTGGTAATGTAGTGAGATCTGGGGATTAATAGACCACAACCTGAAGGTTGCACAACAAATACTGGAGGGGCTATGGGAAAAACAGGCACATTAATGCACTATTATGTTACTATGTTCCCAAGGTTTTTAAACTGTGCATACTCTTTGACTCAGCAATACCACCACGACCTCTACACTCCAAGAAAAGCAAAGAAAAGACCCACATGTACAAAAAATATTTATAGCATCTCTTTTCATGGTGGCAAAGATTAGAAACAAAGGATGCCCATCAGTGGGTAACCAGTTATGGTATCTGAAAGTGATGGAATATTGTTGAGCTGTGATGAAGGATATGGTTTCAGAGAAACCTGGGATACTTTGTATAAACTGATGCACAGTGAGCAGAACCAGGAGAACACTTTCTACGATATCATAAAAACAACTTTAAAAGACTTGAGATCTAATTAGTGCAGTGACTGTTCATAATTGCAGAGGACTATCGATGAAGCTTATTGTCTTTCTCCTGACAGAGAGGTGATAGGACTCAGTGCAAATTGAGGCTTTTTTTTGGACATGGCTAATTCGGGAACTTGTTTTGAGTATGTGTGTTTGTAATGGGTCTTGTTTTTCTTGCTTTCTCAAGAAGAGTGGGGAGCAAGGAGGTGAATGCAGAACTAAAAATAAAATAAAATTCAAAGAAAAAGAAGAATTTAGGAGTAAACTTATTCTGAAAACTGAGAACTTGGTGCTTGTTTTCAATTTGGAAATAACTTTTAAAAATTGATATCTTTGGTTTTTATATCACCTTCATTTCTGAATATATCCCTCCTCTTTTCACTCAGTAAGCCATGTTGTGCAACAAAGAATTTAAGAGGAAAAAAAATTTCAGCAATTTGTAGACCAATAGTCCCCCTCCTCAGCAAAGAAGGGAGAGAAATATATTTTCTCATGTCTTCTATGAGGTCAAGCTTGATAGTCATAATTAATCCCACAGCTTTCACCTTTTTGAGTCTTTTTTTGATGTTCTCTACATTTACATTGCTGTTGTTGTTGCATATTGTGTTTTGCAGGTCCTGCTTCACTTTGCATCCATTTTCCCAGGCTTCTTTTGAATTTTTCATATTCATTTATTCTTGTGGCACAGTCACAGTGTGTTACTTTATTGTTTCACAGCTTGTTTAGCCATACCCTATTGAGTGAGAAAACAAGTAACTTTCAGTTCATGACCAGCTTCAGAAAGCAGATTTCATGGGGGAGTAAGTTATGTGACTGGTTTAGGATGGTGGTCTTTGGTTTGAATTTTATATCAGGCCAAAAATAAGCTTCTTGATGCAGACCTCTTTTCCTTATTCTAAGCAAGAATAATATTCAATATTTTGGTAGGAAGGAGAACATTTTTTAAAAGTTGAATGATGAGCCTCACTTTCCATTTAGTTATTCTCTTAGCAAACAAAGAAAATAAGTCCTGAGAAACCTGCAAAGCCATTGATGGGTGAGGGTTTATTATTAGGGCTTTGGCATTGGTCTCTACATTTGACCTACCAGCTCCTTGGCTTTCTGTGCCAGATCATCTCTATTGTATTTCTCACTTTACTTCACAGGTGAGGAACAAAAAACCACTGAACCCAGAGAGCAAGATGCAAGTCAAGAGGAGGGCAGTGAGGAGGAGGATGAGGATGATGAGGATGAAGATGAAGAGGATGAAGAAGAATCACAAGCAGCCGAGTCAGCGATGACTCAGGAGAGGTGAGGAGCAAAGCCTTTTCTGAGCACAGAGAGGAGGATTCTAGTTTGAAGGTTCATCAGTTATCTTTAGGAAGAGGAAGTACCTCTGTGATGGTTTTGGAAACAGAATTGACTTGTCTGGTGGAACCAGGAAAGGCCTCTTGGCTGGCATGGATTCTTAATTGCTGACGGTTCACTTTTCAGGAAAGGCAAAAGACCACTAACTTTGGATGCAGAGAGCAGTGAGGAAGATGAAGACAGTGACCTGGAGGAAAGAAGTAGCAATGAAGATGAAGAGGATCAGGATCAGAATGAAGTGGATTCAGATGAAGAAGACCAAGGTTTGCCTAGTAACTGTTTTGCATAGAGGACAGATCTGTACTTATTTATTAAGAAGTCAGGCTAGCACTTTAGGTCCTGCTTTAAATAGGCCCTTCACATTTGTATAAAACTTACTTTAAGAAAGTCTATGTCCTATTCTCTCACCTCCTTACTCAGAGCTCATTTTTAGAGGTTGGAGTAGGAAATATATATGTTGGGAAAGTGAGTATTCTTCCCTAGTGAATTGAAAACCTTAACTAAATAGCTATTGGACACAATCCTACTTCGGTGAAATATTCAGGCAGAGAGTGACAGTGTAGACATTCAAAATGTTTGTCTGTATCTCCCACTATAGGTGATACACCTGTACCACATATACACTGTAGGCAGTATAAGACCTCTTAGAGCACTTCTTAAAGCTGTACCTGTATTTCCTAAACATGTCAGTGACAGGTAGAGTGATATAGTGAATAAAGGGCTGGAAGCTGGGAGTCAGAAAGACTTGGGTTCAAATCCTGATGCTGACATCTACTGGCTCTGTGACCCAGGGCAGGTCACTTAACCTCTCAGTAGACCAGGCAATTCTGTAAGATTGTTATTGGTTGCAGAGCAGTTGCTCATCTACATTGATAAAGGGAATTTCCTCATTGGGTATTCCCCACTCTAAAGAAATCACAGAAGGTCATAACATTGTGATAACATTTATGTCAGATGCCATGGGAAAGTCCAGATCAGTTGAATTTAACCTTGGAAGCTTTTTCAGATGAGGCATTATAGGTGCAAAAGTTGCTGTGGAGTCAGTAACCATGCCCTGCTTTTATAGGGGAAGTATTTTAATGACACCATCCGTCCATCTCCCTTCTGTAGTTGTGAGTTCAGGCTTGGAGGGAAATACAACTTGCTTTTGCACGAGGGGATGAGAAGGAAGAGACGCGGTGTGCCAATGCTAACCCATCCAGATTGAAGGGTAATGAGACCCTGTACTACTGACTGGTTCCAATGCCTCATTTTTCTTTAGATGTAGAAGTTCCAAAGAAGAAAAAGAAGAGGAAGTTGCCATCTGATGTGAATGAGGGGAAAACCGTGTTTATCAGGTAGGCCATATTCCTCCAGAGTGGCATTATGTGCCACCCTGGGGATCAGTGCTGCAGATGACCCCAAAGGGCAATGCCTATGGTACTCATACCCCGACTTTGAGGCTTAGGAAGATACTGAGAAATGATAGAAAACAGGTTCTGATAAACTAGAAAGGATTTATAGGGGTACATGACATTCACAGTTATTTGTTAACGTGCCTGACTTTGATACCTGTTTTTTCCCTTTTCTCTCATTTGTTTTCAATTTTTTCCTCATTATTTTCTCCTTCCTCTCTTTCTACAAACATTCTCACTAAGCCTAAAAAAGCCTTGCTGTGGCCCTCCTGCCCCATCTAGCTCCCCTCCTGTTTCTCTCCTCCTTGCTGCTAAACTTCTTGAAAAAGTTTTCTGCACTCAAAGTCTCCGCTTTCTTACTCCCTATTTTTTTGTGTTGCCCCTTGCTGTTGGGACTGCCCCCCCTGCCCCTGTCATTCTCCTGAAACTGCTCTGAGGCACATGTAACCCCCAAATCCACTCTCTTTTTTCACGCCTTATCTTCTGACCTCCCTAGCTTTTGGTATCATTGACCATGCCCTTCTGCTAGCACACTGCCTTGGGTTTTAGAGATACTTGGTTTTCTTCCCACCTCTTTGAACATTTAACTCATTAGAGATGCCACAGTGTACAGAGTGATGGGCCTGGAGTCAGGAAGACCTGAGTTCAGATGTGGCTCAGACTGGATTTCACCCCAGGTGCATGAAGTCACCTTTGTTTGTCTCAGTTTCTTCAACTGTAAAATAGGGATGTAATAGATTCTGCCCCTAGGGAGGTTGTGAGGATCGAATGATATGATAATTGTAAAAGCACTTAGCACAGTGCTTGGTACAGAATAGGTGCTATGTGAATGCTGATTCCCTTCCCTCCTTGCCTGCTCTCGCTTATGGATCCCTTAATGTAGGTGTTCTGCAAGACACTGTCCTCATTTCCCTTTTCCTTTTTTATTTGCATTTTTTTTTCCTTTGCAACCCCACTCCCATAGCTTTAACAGCTACCTTCATACAGATGATTCCTAAATCATTGTCTCTAGTCAGGGCCTTCATATTGGCCACAGACCAGCATCTGGTCAATAGTTGGTAAACATTTATTAGGCACCTACTATGAGCCAGGCACTGTGCTAAGTACTGGGGATACAGATAGAAAAAAAGGCAGTGTCTGTCCTCAGGGAGCTTACATTCCAGTGGAAGAAGACAAAATATAAAAGGAAGCTGAAAAGTAGTTGGGGAGGGATGAAGGTACTGATGAGATGTGGATAACAAGGCCGATTGGATCTTGGAAAATGTTGAGATTTCCCAGTGATGTTTACTTGGGGGCATGGTGGAGAAGCCAGAGAGATCCAAACTGAGTGAGTACAACCGTTGGAGAATGAGGAAACGTCTGAGGACTTCTGGTAACTTCTGGTTACCTTTCTCTTTAAACCTGCCGTGTCTTCTTACTTGATCATTTCTCTCTATGGTACCACTGTTTACTGTGCCTCTCATGTTTGAAACTTTGGGCTATTTTTGACTTCTCTTTTAACCTCTTAATATCCCATCAGTACCAAGTCCTTCTGATCTCACATCTATAATGTCTCTGACATCTTTTCCCTCTATTTCTTTTTAAAATTAAATCTTTTTTTTTTTTGCACTAACCAAAATCCATTTTGCCCCCTCTCATGCTCTAATAAAAAGTTACAGAAAAACAAAACCCTTGTAATAAATGGGTATAGTCAAGCAAAACAAATTTCTGAATTGGCCATAACCAAATATATATCTCAATATGCACTTTGAGTCCCATCACCTGTCAGGAGGTAAGCAGCATGTTTCATCATTATTTCTCTGGAATTATGATGGTCATTGCCCTGGCAAGTTCTTAAATCTTTTAAAGCCATTTTTATGATATTGTTATTATAGAAATTGTTCTGGTCATTTCACCATGCATTAGTTCATACACGTCTTCCCAGGTTTCTTATCCTTCATCATTTTTTATAGCTCAACAGGATTCCATCATCTTCACATACTATAACTTTTCCCCCATTGATGGGCATCCCCTCGGTTTCTAATCTTTGCCACAACAAAAAGAGCTGCTATACATATTTTTGTACATGTGTGTCCTTTTCTTTGTCCTTCTTGGGGTGTAGAGATCATGGTGGTATTGCTGAGTCAAAGGGTATGCATAGTTTAAAAACTTTGGGGACATAGTAACAGTGTATTAATGTACCTGTTTTCACATAACCCCTCCAGCATTTGTCATTTTCCTCTTTTGTCAGCTTTGCCAATCCAGTGGATGGGGGTTAGTATCTCAGAGTTGTTTTAATTTGCATTTCTCTAATTATTAGTGATTTAAAGCATTTTTCTTATGACTTTTGATGACTTGAATTTCTTCCTCTGAAAACTGTCTGTTCACATCCTTCTATCATTTATCAGTTGGGGAATGACTCTCCTTATATATTTGAATCTGTTCCCCATTTATTTCAGATGTGAGACATTTGTCAGAGAAGCTTACTGCAAAGATCCCCCCCCCCCCAATTTAATTTCTCTTCTAATTTTAGATGCATTGGTTTTGATATACAGATGCTTTAATTTTATGTAATTAAAGTTGTCCATTTTCCCTCCTGTGAATCTTTCTATCTTTTGTTTGGTCATGAACTCTTTTTCTTGTCCATAGATCTGGCAGGTGATTTTTGCCATGCTCCTCTAATTTGTTTATGATGTTACCCTTTATGTTTTTCAGGTGCTCATTTGAAGCTTATCTTAGTGTGTGGTTTGAGATGTTGCTCTCTATAACATCTCTGACAAGTTTCTACCAGACTTTTCCAGTTTTGCCAGCATTTTTTGTTAAATTGGGAGTTTTTACTGCCAATATCTGGGATCTTCTGGTTTGTTAAATACTGGACCCTGCGCTTATTCTCTTTTGTATATTGGGTGCCAAATCTGTTCGACTGATCCATCTTTCTATTTCTTAACCAGTACCAGATCTTTTTGATGATTATGACTTTGCAGTAGAGTTTGAGATCTGGTACTTCTACGTCTCTTTCCTTCTTACTTTTTTTCAGTATTTCCTTTGAGAATGTTAACATTTTGTTCTTCCAAAGGAATTGTGTTACTGTTTTTTCTAAATCTAGAAAGTAATCATTTGATTCCTTATTTTCTATAATTGCTATGCTGGAACAGGCCCTCATTACCTGATTACATTACCTCATTACATGAACTATTGCAGTCACCTTTTTATGGGTCTTCCTGCCTCTGCTCACTTCTTCCAGGCTGTCTTTCATACCACTGCCAGCTAATCACCAAACATTTATGATGCGCCTGGCATTATGCTAGGCACCTTGGGTACAAAATAAAAAATGAAACCGTCTCTTTCCTATCACAAATAAAAGGAGGGGGAGACACATGTACATATAAATGTAGATCTAAAATGAATGCAAATCACTTCCTATAGTATATTTTGTCCTTTTGCCACCAAAGTCACAGACTTCTGTTTTTGTTATTACTTGAGACTTCCATGAAGATAATTATGTTGTCACGAAGAATAGCAGGAAGAAAAAAATATCAAAAGTCAGAAGTTAATGCTCTTAGAACCAAGGAGACCATTTCTTACAAATTCTCAAATAGTAAATAATATGAGAAAGTATAGGTTTCATCCAGACACACAAAGAATGGAGAGAATGGGGAGAGACAAAATAAAGTGTGTCTCAGTACAGAATGCTGTCAGAGACATACATCTGGACTGTTCTGTGTGAAATAACTGTGTGCACAGTTTATGGTAGCTACTTGAGGAGAAAAAGTTATACTCTGTAGATTTGTATTAAAACCCATTTTCTCTATTCCTGGAAGGGTGTGCACAGCTGGGGAAATATGGAATTTTAACATTGTGTTGAAATATTAGAAAACAAATAATGGTTTCCAACATTCCTAAATCTTATCTAGAAAAATAAAGGGTTTGTAACTATTTTCTCTTCTTTCAGTAAGCTTGTAAACATCTTGTGTTTTAAGTCTGGAAGTTTATTATTTTGATGTTTCAGTTATTTTTCAAAATTTCCACCAAAATCTGAATTTCCTAGCAGCTGCTATCAGATGAAATTGATAAATTCTGTCAGTTGCAATCAAATAGCCATATGAGAAGCATTTCAGCCACTGCAGGTACACAGGATCTTGCATTTGTGATGGGTTACTTTCTCATGACTTCCGATTGTCTTTCATAGAAACCTGTCCTTTGACTCAGAAGAAGAAGACCTGGGGGAGATCCTCCTGCAATTTGGGGACCTTAAGTATGTTCGTATCGTCCTACACCGAGACACAGAGCATTCCAAAGGTAACTATTGGCAAGCGGTTGGGCCCTTAAGAGGTCTGAGCCTGCTCCTATTGCTGTTAAACACATTCAACTTTGATTGAATATCTGCTATATCCAGAGTATGTACAAGTTGCCGAGGGAACTGCAAAGAAAAAGGTCCACTCTTTGCCCTCAGTGATCTTTTTGGGTAGTGTTATTTAAGATCTTTTACTAAAATCACATTTTAAAATTTTATTTTGGTAGCATGTCTTATGTGACATAACCCTACAAAATATAATTTTAATAGAATATCTTACATGAGAACATAAAAAGGGCTATTATCTGTCAAACTTGTGGTTTATTCCATGTTCTATCTTTAACAGAGGCACCCAAGGGACTTTTTGTGGTTGCTGTTCATGAAATTCGTTTGGTATTCATTATGGTCCCAACTGCCTATTAATAACTTAGGAAGGGGATCTCATCCATAGTTTTGTCTCTCTGTACTGGATTCCTTAGTATAACAGGTTTAATAGATTTCCATTATTCCCATTAATTGAAAATACAGAAATATCTCCTACATTTTGATAATTCAGTTGGTAATTTCATCTCTGTGGATTCTCTGTTTGGTGATGCAGATCAAAACCCATTCATACCTTCTCATTCTTTGAGATTCTTGTCCAAGTCTTACTCAGCTTCCATGAGTATCTAACTAGTGTAGTGGAGGCTTTCCTCAGTGTCAGGGGCCGTTTGCCTTATTTGCATCCAGGAATCCTTCAGCAATCTGGTAAAGCTTGTAGATCGTCTCTCAGAATAATGTTTTTAAATGTGTAAAATCAAATACGTTGTATTGCGAAAAAGAAACCAAAGGTTATTGAACGTAAAGATGCAATTTTTTTTCCATCCAAGTTCATGAACCTCCTGAAATCTATCAATGGGCCCCAGGTTAAGAGTACCAATTGTAGATCTTTTTAACACTTTGTTTTAACACTTTGCTTTTAGGTTGTCTATTTGTTAATCCCTGGATCTCACTATATTACCAGCTTTCCTCCTTTTCTGATCATGTATTTCCTTGTTGATATCTTTTCAATTCTCCTTGTGCCTAAGCAATTGTTGTTAATATGTTGCCCACTGTGCTTCTGTCCATTGCCTGTTTTAGTCACTTAAAGTTTTGATTCTTAAGAGATTTTGATGTGATTCATAATGTATGTAGAATCATCAAGAGAATATTGGTGTTTAAAATATGGACTGCAGCTTAGGATCATTGAAGATACTGTATGGCCTCTGAAATGCAAGCTCTCTTCCTTTGATTTGGAGCCTAGTTCTTGTCCAATGGCAACTCATGAATGAGTGGGAAAAAATAGCATCTCCTACCTGTTTTAAAAAATGTTTTATCATTGCTTTTTATTTTTTATATGACGATCATTTCCTGACATTCCATGGCCATAGAACCCTCTCTTTTAACAAAGGAAAACAGTTAAACATTGATCTGATCTGCCAGTGTATACAATACTCTGTATTCCCTGCTTCCCTGTTGAGAAGAGGGAAGTATGTTTCATTGCCTGGCCTCTGTGAATAAGACAGGTCATTGCTTTTAATCTGAGTCCATCTGCCTTTGAGAGTTGTTTCACTGACATTATAATTATTATGCAGATTGCTCTTCTGGTTCTGCTGTCTTCCTAAATCAGTACATATGAATGTTGCCATTTTTCTTGGAATTCCTCATATTTGTCCTTTTTTATGACATGATAATCCAATATGTTCAGATACTCCAGTTTATTTATCTATTCTCCAATTCAGCAATATCCAGCAAGAATTTTTAAAGTACCTACTACTCGTAAGGCCCTTTGCTTATGTGGAGAAAAAAAGACAAATGAAAAACAATCTCCAGGACAGAGTTGGTGGGATGCAGCATGTAAACAGATAAGGTTGTGTGATTATTTGGAAAGGGAGGGAGCATTAACTAAAGGGGTCAGGAAAGGTATCCAACAAGAGACAGCTGAAATTTGAAAGAAGCCAGGGATTCTAGGAGCTGGAGGGATGCAGGCCTGTTCCATGGCTTAGAATTGGGAAATGGAATGTTGAGTTTTGGAAACAGCAGATAAGTCAGTTTGGCTGGAATGTAGTGGGTAAGGGGGAATCGTGTGAAATAAGCTTGGAAAACTGGGCTGGAGGCAAAATTTGAAGAGCCTTAATCCTCAACAGAAGAATTTGTATTTTATCTCAGAGGCCACAGGGAGCCATGAAGGGGATCAGGGTAGTGACATGGTCAGACTTGTTTGGTAAGATTATTTTGGTGAGTCCAATTAGGAGATTATGGTAAGAGTCTAGGTTAGGCAGGATGATGATTTTCTTTAGGAAGTTGTGAATAAAGAGGAAGAAGTATTTGCAAGATAAATCTGAAGACAGGATCGATAAGACTTGGCAACTGATTGGATATAATGGGGATTAAGAAAGGAAAAGGAGAGGAGGGAGAGAGTTGAGGATGACTCCAGGGTTACCCTGAGTAACTGGAAGAAAAGTAGTTCTGTCTGTAGAAGTTAAGAGGATCAGATTTGGGGGGAAAGTTCTGTTTTCAACATGTTGAGTTTGGGATGCCTTTGGGATATCCTGCATGAAAGGTCCCCCAGACAGTTGGTGAGATTATAGTTTCGGAGAGATATTAGGGTTGGCTATATAGATCTGGGTATCATATACTCCAGGATGATAATTAAACAGGTGGTAATTGGTTATATTGCCAAGAGAAAAGGTGTAGAAGGAGAAAAGAAGGCAGCCAAGGTTAGAACCAGTAATTCAGTTGATGTTTAAGGAATTTTGGTCCTAAGCCTCTCCTAAACTTGGTCACATAGAGATCATCTGGGGAACATTAGCTAATTTCAGATATGACCTTGGGGTTGCAGGTTGTTGATTTATAAACAGTTAAGGAATTATACTAGAAAATCAGGATTGCGTTTCTTGTCTCAGACTTTATATTGTGTGGGCCCAACCAACCTATCTTATTCACATGCCTTGGAAATGGAACAACTTAAAATATTTTTAATGCAAAAATTGATAAGAAGGTGTACCATGCAATAGATGACAGGAAAGAAATGTAAGATGCAGTTTTTTTTGTTTGTGTCTATCTGCATTTCACATGTCATGGAGAACTCATATATCTACAAGACTGTTTCGACATTACGCAGCTACCTTCTGTAAAAAAGGAAAATGACAGGATGGCTTGATTGTAAGTGACTTTAGGGATGCTGTATCCCAGCACTTCATTCTGTATTCCAGAGTGAAGACAACAACATGGTGTAGGAGCAAAGAAAGTTTTTTTTTAGCCAACCTGGTTAAGCCAGCAGTTCTCTGGATGGAGAATGTTGGGTGTAGTCTTTAACATTTGTAAAAATGATCTGGAAGAGAAAGTGCACATAAAAATACTTATGCAGATGGCACTCATCTCTTTGAGGTAGTATGATGTCTCATCGAAAGGCATGGATTGTAGGAAGATCTCATCAGGTTGTGTGAGTAGGCAGGCAGAAAAGTAGCAGATGAGCTTCAATGTTGGCAAGCGAAAAAATGCCATTTTGAGAAAAAATAATTTGAGTTATACCTATTAAGATAATTAGTTTTGAGCTGTCAGCTACACCTTAGCAGAGGGATCTTTTAGTCATTGTAGATTATTCCCTAAAGATAATCTTCCATCTAGAATATTCCTGTAACTAAAAAGGTCAAAAAAATCAGGAGGAATGTTAGAAACAAAACAAAAAGGATTATTTGACTTGCAGAAAGATAATGAAGTTCAAGAAAGTCACAGGGAAGCAGGTGCCTACTGTATTGTTTTCTTTCTTTTTTTTTTTTTTTTGCTCTTAGTTGTAATCAGATTTATCAAAAGATAAGGCTTTGAGTAGCATGGTGTCTCCAAATCAGAGAATATGAGAACAGGGAAGCCACACCCCAGTTCCTCATGGGCCCTCTCACCCCACCCCATCAGTTGCTAATCACTTGCCATTTGTCGCAGGTAAAACACAGTAGCCAAAGTACCATAGCAAAACATGCACCAGGTGACTGCCACCATCTTGACCTTGCTCCCCCTCAGAATCTGGTAGTGATAGTCTAGGACCCCTTGCCCAAGAGCCTTGGGAATTGCAGGGCCCTTCAGTTCACTGGCCTTTCTTCCAGCCTGGCAACTGCCACCCTGTGGAGAAAAGGCCTGACAGCTCCCTCTGTAGGTGCTGCAGCCCCTGTCTTCTCAGTAGCCATAGCTTTTGAAGACCCAGAGACCCTGGCTTTGTCAAATGGATCTGATTTTAATCATTGGGAAGAACACTCAAGAAGATGCATTATTGTCTGCCATGCGACCTAGGGATCAAATGAGATAATATTTGTAAAGTGTTTGGCCAGTGCCTGACGCATAGTAGATGCTGAAGAAATACTTGTTTCCTCTCTCCCCTCAGCCTTCTAGCCTTTTCGTCTAATTTGAAGCTGAACCTTTCTCTCTGTCTTGTCTTCCTCTGTTAGAATGTGAGCTCCTTAGGAGCAGGCATTGTCTTGTCTTTCTGTATATCCCCAGTGCTTTACAAAATGCTGTACTCATATTAAGTACTTAATAAATGCCTCTTCAGTTATTTATTCATTGAAAAAGATAGTTTGAACATAAGTGCAGGGAGCACTAATTTATACAGTAGAATCTCTGTATTAAGTAACTAATGTGATCTAAAGTTTTTCTGATGTCTTCCAACTTTGAAAGGGGCAGTTGGTAAGTGACCCATTAATCTCACTCTTTCAGAATGATGGAATTAGCAATATCTATGAGTCCTGAAACACATCATGGGTTATTCATGAAAAACTACTAAGCTGTTCTACATACCCTTTGACCTATCAATCTTCTCAAGGGCATATACCCCAGAGAGGTCAGAGGCAGAAAGAAAATTCTATATATACACCAGAATATTCTTGGAAATACTTTTTATGGTGGCAAAAAACTGGAAACAAAGTGGGTAGCTCTTACTTGTGTCCCTCAGGCCATCTGCTACCCCCTCTCACACTTGGCAGTACTGAGAAGTAGATCCTCTTATTGAAGAAGAGGGACTTGGAAAGAAGGAGAGATGGGATGAAGGTCATCTCTCTCTGAGGGGATGTGCCATAAGAGGCATCACTAGCTCAGTTCACTTCAGCCTCCACAGTGTATTGGGCTTGACTTCTGGATGTGCCCTAGGAAGACGTTTCATTTCTATTTCTCTCCAGGTTGTGCATTTGCCCAGTTCATGACTCAGGAAGCAGCTCAGGCATGTCTTGCAGCAGCTTCTGCAGAGACTGAGGTAAGACAAAATGTCTTGACCTATAATTTTTGCCAAAGTGATTTCCATGGCAAAATTTGATAGGGTAAACACCTTTGATTATTGTCAACTCTTGATTATCCACAGTAAGGTTTAATTCAGCAAACATTTGTTAAGTATTGAGGTGTAGTGGATAGAGAGCTGACTTGCGGGTCAGGAAGACCTGGGTTCAGGTTCTGCCTCTGAAACATATTGGCCATGTGACTCTGGGCACATCACTTAACCTTGGTGTACCCTCGCAACTTTTGAATAGGTTACAGATGAGTTACTAATCTTCATCCGTGGCGAGAGTTTGCACATGTACATAGATGAAATCACAGGTCTGGCCCTCAAAACAAGTATAGTAAGTAGGATTCAAGAGACTCAGTCTAATGGAGGAGAGAAGAAAGGGTTAAAACAGACACAGAAATAACTAGAGTACAAGGTTGTCTAGGCAAAGCGCTATGAGGAATTTGAAGAGAGAGCTCACTTTGATTTGGGGTGGAGAGGTAAAGAAAGTTTCACGGTACTTCAGCACTGGAATTGAAGGGAAAAGCGGAGGATTCATTTTCAGGTTTGTAAGATGGCATGAGTAAAGGCAGATGATCAGCTTTGGGAGAATGTGTCTTCCCTACCAGAACCTTGAGTCAGCAACATGCTTAGTCTAGAAAAGAGTCGGTGCCAGGTATAGACAGGACTGTGTTTCTGATGGCATTCCAAAGCTGGATGATTTTTTGATTATCTATTATTTTGTATCACTGTGACTCTCTTTAATAAAATATATCCTCATTTGTTCTTATAGTAGCCTTGCCTATAGTATTAAGTATTTGCCAATTTACGGTATGCTTACCAATTTGATTCTGCCTTCTGGACCATTTAGATAGGTACGGACTGTTCAGAGCCAGTAGTAAGTTTGCTATATGCAAGGCTGTATTTGTGATTGGCTCTTAGTCTAGAAAATAGTATACTTTAAAAGGTACTCCTTGTTACTCCCAGACCAGAATATCCTAAATTTGCATTTCAGACAGAAAGATTTGGATTACTCTTTCACTGTATTGCTTATTAAATGCTTGATTACTTCTTCCTATCTGTCTGTGTCTACCTGCCTAGCTTAAGAGACAGAGGATATATTTTATTGTAGGATGGAGGGCTGAAGCTGGATGGCCGGAAGCTCAAGGTGGACTTGGCTGTGACCCGGGATGAAGCTGAAAAATTGCGAACCAAGAATGTAAAGAAGCAAACAGGAACCCGGAACCTCTATCTGGCCAGAGAAGGCTGTGAGTAAGGGGAGACATTGTGCACCGTTCCATAGTATAGGAAAATGCTGTATCTGCAGTGGGCTCTCAGATAACCTTTTTGCTTGATGCATTTTCACAGCTGCATTCTCATGTCTCATAAAAGATTCAGCCATAATATATTCTGGGTAAAATTTTGCATTAAAACAAAAAACTATATTATGTGAAGAGATTCATATGGTACTATGTGACTTCTAAGATTTCTTTGAAGTTCTAAATCCTGTGACCTTCAGGCTCTATTCATATTATTCAATTCAAAAACATTTATTCAGCACCTTTTATATGTTATTCTAATGTTGCAGATAGTCAGCTTTGATTAGTGAGGAAATGACTTTCCATGTTGTGGAAAAACCAGGTTCTTGTATCTTCTTTGTGAATCTGCATTTAAACATTCTACCAGCGTGTGGGCAGGAGCAAAGAGGGAGAAGGAAACTCAAACCAGGAATCTTATCTCCTTGTCACCATTTCTGCTAAAAAGGTTTAATGTGGGACTCTAGTTTTGAGCCAGTTGCTAACATTACAATGTTGGGTTCTTGATTCTTCCCTTTTTTTTGTTTTTAGTCTGGCCTTGTAATTTTATTAATTTAGGGAAACTCTCAGTATGAAAACTCCCTCTTCTCATGCAGCTCAGCAGTTCTCCTATAACTTCAGGTCTCAGAGAGTTTCCTGAGGGCATTTAGAATTTTTGTCTTTCCTGCAGTCACACAAGTACTGTGTGTCACTGGTAGGACTTGATCCCTAGGCTTCCTGACTCAGCTGGTCCTCCTCATCTTGAACTCTGATGTTTCTCATCATTACAAAGGCAATGGAAAGTTGTCTCTAAAAAGCCAAAAAACAACATTCCTAACAGCAGGTCACCACAAACAAAATCACGAAGCCCCCAGAAAAATCCAGATCTATTCCCAGTGCCATGCTCTCTCCAAAGCCATGGTTTGGACTTTACAGAAGGTTTCATCCTCCATTTTTTAATATTATCTGTTCTTGTTAGCTCCATATTTGGACATCTTCATGGATGGCTTTTGCTTATTTGTTTAGAGTGCCTGTGAAGACTGGCTACAAATTGATTTATTTTTGTACATGTTGTATTCCTCCTATATAATGTAAGCTCCTCGGGGACAGGGATTGCTTTCATTTTTATCTTTGAATCTCCAGAGCCTAGCACAATACCTTGCATGTAGAAAGCCCTTAATAAGTGTTGTTGAGTTTAACTTAATTAAATGAGTCTCTGTCTCACTCTGTAGGTGATAACAGTGGGCAGTACAAATCGTTGCGCACTACTTCCAGGCATCTCCATCTAACATCCTCCATACATATTCATCCCCCTTGTAAAAACAAAATGTTCAGTGTTTTAGACTTAGGAGCAGTTCTGAGTTCAGAGAATTGTAACCTCTTTCTGGGCTGTACTGCTGTGTCCTGACCAGCACAGCCCTTAGGGTCTTGAATGCAGTTTGCATTATTCAGAAAACATTCCTCTGATTGCTCAGTGAAAAGTCCCTTGGTGACCTCCTGGCCTTTTGCCCTTTTTTTTTTTTTTTTGCAGTGATCCGTGCTGGGACGAAAGCTGCAGAAGGGCTGAGTGCTGCTGATATTGCCAAGAGAGAACGGGTAAGTGTAGCCAGAACCAGGCCAGCTTTTAGGTTCTGGCAATCAGAAAATGTGTGAGTGCTTACTATGTACTTAGCACTTTAGGGAATTAAAGAGGTGAGTATAAGGCAGTCTCTGCCTACAAGGGACTGACAGTCTGTTTTGGATAAGGCATATATGTTAACCAGTTAATAAGACAAGTATTTTATTTATATATTACATATGTCAGCATTTTACAGTATCTCAAATGTTTGGTGTGTCTTTTCTCACTACCAGTGCAGGTCACAATTATGTGGTTTTGCCTTAATTATGTGATCTCCACAGGCTGCTATGACTGGAAAAATTCATCATCGGATGGCTACCCTAGGACCTGCCCACGATTGTTCTTTGCATAACCTTCAAGAACCTAGGGTCATTTCTTCACCATGATGAATCATTAGAATAGGTCTTTAGTGGAGGGCCAGTTTTATATTTTAATATAATAAAGTACTGAATTGCGTAGTACAGAGAGTAGAATAATATATAATTAGATTCTGATTATGTAATGCAGTTAATAAGTGCAAAAGGAATTAGAGAAGATAGACATCAGTGTAGGTTGGAATCCTCAGGGAAGGATTTCTACTTAAAAGATATGAGTCTTTGAGCCAGGTTTGGAATCTTGATATTACAGTCACTAAAATGGTATGAGTTGGCAACTCTTGGGATGTATGGGGTAAGGGAATGTAAGGAGTTGAGGTTTAATGCTGATATTATGAACCTAGGAAGCTAGAAGTATCATGTTGCCCTCAATAGAAATGGTAAAGTTTGGTAGAAGTTTAGTAGGAAGGATGAGTTCTGTAGTACACAGAGGTAGGATTTGAACCCATGCCCTTTGAATCCAAAGTCCAGTGCTCTTTTTACTACCCAACTATACTTGTGTTCAGCTCATAGCTTTCCATTTTACCTGCAACAATATCCTAGGTGGTATTTCAGTGGCGTGCTGGAGCCACCTCATACTTGTTCACTAGAGCTGATTGTTAAAATTTTGTTGTGAGCATTTACACCTCAGAAATTAGCAAAGGCTACAAGTTAGGGCTTGATTTATTGTTTTGTTGATTGTCTAGACCAGGGCCGTCCAGCCTTAGGTTTTTATTGAAACAATAGACTTTATTTTGATTTGCCATTTTAGTGAGAGCTCTGTGGTAGCTCGGCTTCGTTTACTAAAGCATTTGTGTAAATTTCTGTGCTTGTAGGCGGGCTGCATAAATCACATTGCAGGCTGCGTTTTGGACAGCCCTGGTCTAGACTTAAGAAAGTGATGGAGAAAATAATAATAATGCAGATTAAATTTAAAAGTGCGTTCCCACACATTTTTTCTTAGAGATAGTTATTAAACGTTTACCAGCATATTACTGAATATTATGCTATGCTTTGCTGAAACCAAGTTATATTGTGTTCATAATATTCTCCACATGTAGTCTAGTGACCCTATCAAAAAAAAAAAAGAAATTAGTCTGGCATGACTTGTTCTTAAGGAGCTCATGCTCATGTCTGATATCTTGTCTTCCCTTTCTAAGTGTTTTATAGACTCTCCCTTTAATAACCCATTCTAGAGTTTTATGGTTTGAAATAACCACCTTCTTCCCCTTTTTGAAAATTAAGACACCATTTGAAGACTGAGGGGAGTGTGCATGGGGCAGAAGTGATGTCGCTTTCTTCATTTCCCTTTCTCTGGGGTGAATGGACACTGGATTACTCCCTTGTTACTCTGTATTGGCTGTGGGGTCATAGAAATGTGACTGGATTTTTGAGTTGCTTATGAGATTATGTGATTTAGGAGGTTATTTACTTACCCGAGTAAGCTTGAGCAAGTTACTGTATCACTCAGCAAACGTGGTCGGGAGCTGTGCTTGGTGCCAGGGAGGAGGGGAAGGGGAAGTAGGCAACATGTACATATACAAGAATGTGCAGAAGAAATTTAGATACTTTTGGTGGGGAGGGCACCAACAACAGAGGTAGCAGGAAGGGCTTTGTACAGAAAGTGGCCTTTTAGCTGAGTTGTGGGGGAAATGAGGTGGAGGTGAGAAAGGAGTGTATTCTAGGCATGGGGACAACTGGTGCAAAAGCATGGGAGAGGAAAACCCAAGTGTTGTGTATGAGACCCAACAAGAAGGCCGGTTTGCCAGGACTGCCAAGTGCAGGAAGGGGAGTAATGTGCGACAGGGTTGGAAAGGTAGCTTGGGAGCAGGTTGTGAAGAGCTTTAATAACCCAAAAAAGGAGTTTATATTTCATCCTAGAGGCACACTGGAAAGTGGCCAGGATCCAAAAAAAGATCTCACTATGTTAATAGTCTGAACGTTATAAGCTGAAAACCAATCGGGATAATGTGAAGTCTTACACTTGAGTAAAAAAAGTCAGCTTCACCAAGTATAAGATGAGAAGATGTAGTTAGCTCCTCTCACAAAGATCTGGGGGTTTTAGTGGAATGCACACTCAATGTGAGTCAGTGATATGGCAGCCAAAAAAGCTAATTCAGTCTTGGGCTAAACTCAGAGAGGCAGGCCTTTTTAGGAGCAAAGGGGTTGCTAATCCCACTGTATTTTGCCCCCATCAGACCTCATCTGGAGGATTTTTGGGCATTGCAATTTAAGAGAGTGTTTGGAGGGCAGCAACCAGAATGGCCAAGGGTCCTGAATTCATATCAAAGAGCATTGGTTGAAGAAACGGGAGTATTTAGCTTTGGAGAATAGAAGTCTCTGGGGGACATAATGGCTACTACTAAGTATTTGAAGGGCTATCATTTGGAAGACAGATAAGACATGTTCTGTTTAACCCTAGAGAGCAAAACTAAGAGCAATAGGCAGAAGTGGAAAAGAAGCAAATGTAGGCTTGGTGTCAGTAAAAACTTGTTAATATTTAGAGCTGTCCAAAGGTACAATCGCTGCTTCTAGAAGTAGGGGCTTTCCTCCTCCCTTAGGGTCTTCATGCAGAGCTTGGGTGACCATTTGTCAGTTATGTTATGGTTTTGGATCCCTTTCAGCACTGGGTTGAACAATATGGCCGCTAAGGTCCCTTCCAGCTTTCCCAGTCTGTGATTGTACAGAAGGAGCCACTGGAGTTTAGTTAGTAGGGAAATGACATGGTCAGAGCTTTCTGTTTAAGGAAAGTCACTTGAGTAGCTGGGTAGAGGATGGATTTGAGTGACGTGAAACTTGAGTCGGGGAAACCCGGTTAAGAGGCTTTTAGGATAGTCTAGATGAGAAAGAGCTGAAAGCCTAAATTAGAGTGGAGGCCATGTGAGGAGAGAGAGATGGGCATAGTATGGCAGCAGACTCAAGGTTAGGCAACTGATTGAATGTGTCTGGTTAGAAGGAGTGAAGAATCGAGGAGAACAAGGAGAATCAAGATTGTAAACCTGGGATTTTGGAAGACTAGTATTGCCCTTGACAGAAATTGGGAAGTTTAAAAGAAGGGATGGGTTTGGGAGAGAGATAATAAGTTATGTTTTGGACCTGTTGAGTTTGAGATTCCTATGAGATGTACAACTTGGAAAGTCAAGTGGACAGTTGGAGAAAGGTGATAGGAGCTCAGGAATGGAACATAATCTTTACTCATAAAGTTTCTTTTTTTTTTTCTTTTGGGCAGGGCAATGGGGGTTAAGTGACTTGGCCAAGGTCACACAGCTAGTGCATGTGTCAAGTGTCTGAGGCCTGATTTGAACTCAGGTCCTCCTGACCCTAGGGCCGATGCTCTATTCACTGTGCCACCTAGCTGCCCCAGTTTATTTTCTTAAATTCAATTTTAGTTTATTTCTGTTTCTACATCCCTTACCCATTGAGAAGCCAAGAAAGACAAAACCCATTACAGTTATGTGTAGTCTACAAAACCAATTCCCTCCTTAGCTATGTCCAAAAAAGGAGAGAGAAAATAAAATATGTTTACCCTCTGTCCATTCCCTTTCTATCTGGAGGTGGATAGCATGTTTCATCATGAGTCCTGTGGAATTGTGGTGGTTTACTGTGTTGATCAGTGTTCCTGAGTCTTTCAGAGTTCATTATTTATACGTTATTGTTGTTATTATATAAGTTGCTCTCCTGGTTCTGCTCCCCTCGCTTTACAATGTAAAACATACATGTTTCCCCAGGTTTTTCTGAAACCATCCCCTTCATAATTTCCTATAGAACAAAATGTGTTCCATCTCATTCACATATCATAACTTATTCAGTAAAATTTACTTTAAAAAAAGACACAGCTCTAGGTGAACTTAGATTGGTATACATGCAGTATTATAAGCCTAAGTTAGTACTGGAAAAAGTAATAAGCAAATATATGAAATTTGGCACAGCATTTAAATGAAGAGACTGTATCTTGTGCAGTCAGGTAGCCATACAGTACAGTTGTGGTAACATGATTATAGGTACAGACATTCCTTTGCCTCAAGATGGCAGAGTTGAATTTTCTTAAGGTTTCATCATTTGAGAAGATATCTTGTACTTTCAGAATAAACCAGCTACCAAAGCAAAGGAAAGCACCAGCTATTTTCCCTCCTTTGTCAGGCCATGTGAGACTGTATTATGACCAGTCTTTTCCATTTTACACACACACACACACACACACACACACACACACACACACACAATCATTAGCTGACAGGATTCCTTGCTTTTAGAAGGCAGCTATTCTATAGTAGACAAGACACTGTATTTGAAACCAAGGTTTGAAGCCTGGGTTCGAGTCCTGGCTCTGTCACTTATTATCTGTGTGACCTTGGGCTCTTTCTCATTTCATCTCACCTCGCTTCACCTCTCTGATCTTTACCTGTAACATACTTGTGCTGCCTACCTCACAGGTCTCTCATGAGAATAAAAGGAAAAAGCACTGTGCGACATGATGACTAAACGTCGGTAGCTGTCTTCCTCACTGTTATTAATATTCTTTCGTCTTGTCAAATTCTAAGTCTGCTCTTCTTAAGGTTGACTTGAACTCTACCAGTTTGTTGTTCATTGTTCTTGCAGTTTGAGCTTCTCAAACATCAGAAACTGAAGGATCAGAACATCTTTGTCTCCATGACCCGGCTGTGTCTCCACAATCTTCCAAAGGCGGTGGATGACAAACAGCTCAGGAGGTTGGTGCTGACTGCAGCTGGAGCTGGAAGGGCTGTGCGCCTGAAGGAGGTAAGAGGGTGCTTTTTTCTCCCTTTTTTCTTCCTTTCTTCCTTTTCTTTTCAAGTATCCCTTTGGTGTTTGTCTACATTCGGTGGGGGGGGGGGGGGGTGCGTGGTCTGTGCCAACATCTGTGACTCATTTGGTTAAGCATTGTGTGCTGTGATGCAGTCAGGGTTTGGGGTTCAGTCCCAGCACTGGTGAAGTAGCTTTCCTGTGTTCTGTGATTTCAGACTATATTCCTAACCCTAGCCATTATTTTGTAAATAAGTGCTGTTGGTCACAAGAGGGGCTTGCTGGGAAGGGGTAGCTAAATCTGTCACTACAAATTTATTTCATTATCCTCAGTGACTAATATTACTATCTATCTTCCAGATATAAAGGATAGCATGTGGTTATGATTAATGCATTTTTAATTTGGTAGGTATTGAGATAACGGATGTAGATTTAAGGTTTACAAAACACTTTACAAGCATCTCATTTGTTCCTTGTGACAACTTGGTTTTTGGTTTTTGGTTTTACTTGGTCATTTCACTAGGTGGAGGGAATTTCTTGTGTGGAAAGTACCTCCACAGATCCAGATCAGCAACCCTTTTGTAGCTTAGAATCTTAGAGAATTCCCTGGAACCACTGAAAGTTTATGTGACTGGTCCATAGTCACATAATTAATATTGTGAAACCTAGTATTGGGAATCCAAATTCAGTACTCTTTCCCATTGGCGTATTATTATTTACTGATACATACTGTTGTTTAATTTTTTTCTGTAAATCTTGTCTCTTCATCAAGATTGTAAGATCCTTGAAGTCAGTGACCATATCTTGGACTTTAATGCCCCCAGCAGGGCTTTGTACAGTGTTAGGCATATAGATCCTCAGCAGATAGTTGTTGCATACTGAGTCCAGCATCTTGGGGTCCTGAGGTCTTAGTCCTCACTATTATTTGGCTATTACTTAGTATTATTTGCGTGCTGTTATCCAAAAAACTAGGAGTGACTTCAGAAATTTTGAGCAGAAAAAAACACTGAGCTCATAGCCATAGAGTCTTCTCCCCATTTCTCTGTGTCTGTACACTCTTCATGTTCTTCCTATACCTTTTCAAATGCAGTAGGCGGCTGTCCTTGCCTTCTTCAGAAAGGTCTTCAAGGGAAAGAGAGGTGTGGGTATAATATAGTCCTACACACATAAATACTGAAGTCGATCAAGCTTACATGCAGTTTCATATTTCAGCGGTCTGTAATGTCATCAGTGTGGATACTCTTTCTTCTAATGCAGATTGCTGTCATTCTAGTAATTTAATAGATAGTCTGTAAGAGTTGGCTATGGCCGAAAGAAGTATTGGCCCATTTGCCAGCTTGGTGAAGAGCTGGCTTCCTTTCTGTCAATAGTCATGGCATCTGTTACCAGCTCTGTTCGAGAGAATTTGCACTACATTAGCGTATATTTGAAAAACCAAGTTCACCTCTAAGTCAAGATAAAGCTTTGGTGTGGGGCTCCAGTGAAATAAATGGCTGCCTATTATTGAATCGTCGTTCAGTCATGTCTGACTCTTCATGACCTTGTGGACCATGGCAGCCAGTATTGTCCATGGGGTTTTCTTGGTAAAAATACTGGAATGGTTTCCATTTCCTTCTCCAGTAGGTTAAGGCAAACAGAGGTTAAGTGATTTGTTCAGGGTCACACAGCTAGGAAGTGTCTGAGGCCAGATTTGAATTTATGTCTTCCTGATTCTAGGCCCAATGTTTTATCTACTGAGCCAATTAGCTATTGACAGTTTATTTCATTTTGTACTGAATTATCCTACTTTTCCTCTTGTATATAAATTTGAATTTCATGTTGATGTGTATTTTTAGGATATAAGTTCCTAGAGGTAAGGGAACCATATCTATTTTAACTCATTCTGTGCGTGCACAGCCAAGTGCTCTGTTAGGTAGACATCGACCCGGACAAGGATTGTTTTCCTTTTTTAAGTTGCTAGAGAACTTGGTGCTGTGAGAGCCATCCATATCAAAACCTGCTTGAGGACAGGGAAGATGTTTTTCTCTCTTGTCAGATCACCATTGTTCTTTCTCTCGGTTACCCTTAGTGTCGTGTGATGCGTGATCTTAAAGGTGCACATGGGAATGTGAAGGGTCAGTCCTTGGGTTATGCTTTTGTGGAGTTTGAAGAACACGAGCATGCGCTGGCAGCCCTTCGTCACATCAACAACAACCCTGAGATCTTTGGTCCTCAGAAGGTGAGAGGTGTCCTGTGGGGAGTCATGGATTGCCCAGACTGGGCCTCTTGGTGTCTATTGTCTCCTTGTATTAGAATAGAGGGATGAGAAGAGTTAAGGACAGGGCTCGGCATAAGGGGAATTGTAATTTGGACAAGTTGCTTGCAGAACCAATAAAGCTTACTACTGTGTGAAGTGAGTAAATAGCAGAGCCTCACTTGTACTGCGTATATACATGACCCACTGTACCCATAAGTTAAGATATTTGATGAAAGCTTTTTTCTCTTTCCCTTATACAGAGACCAATAGTAGAGTTCTCTTTGGAAGATCGAAGGAAACTAAAGATGAAGGAACTGAGGGCCCAGCGAAACCTGGTATAGACCTTGTTCTTGTAGCTATTTAAAATGCCCTGTGGTGTTTGTTTTGCCAAGTCCTAGTGCGCAGGTCTCTGCTCAGAGCTTTTTTCGTATCCTTAACTCTTAATTATTTGAGGACTAACAATTTATAGAGTTTTCAGACTGTTTTTCCTCCTGCTGTTTCATCTCTTGGTCATTTTGCTTTTACCTCCTGCTAGGTAAAACTGCACCATACTAGAGAGAGGGCAGGAGACAGGAGAGAAGAAACTCTAGATTAATATTATTACTGATTAAACTTTTGGTCAGGATAGATGCTAAAGCTAAGATTAGAATTTTGTATTAAGTACTATCTCTCTGTTCTCTGGATTTTGACTGCCTTTTGGTTTAATATGCAATGTATAATACACTGTAGTTTTAATCATCTATTTCTAAAATCTATCCATCTATATATATGTGTATATATATATGTATACATATATATACACACACACACACACACACACACACACACACACACATGGAAATTACTGTTCTTATTTTAGCTTTTGCGTTTATGACTATTTTTTATCATATTAACTTGCCTATTCACCATAGTTTTGGGGTACAGATCATTTATGTGTGAAATCTAAATAGGCCTGGAATAGAAAACTCGGGAGTGTAAATTTAAGTGTTGTTCGAGGACTATTTTGGTGCCCTATAAAAAGTAAATGTGCAGTTATTGTCTAAAAATATTATTGTGTTATTGCTTTGGAAGCAGTTCTAAAGTTTCTTGCTTTTAGATCCTGAGTATTTTCTTTCCTCCTTGTCTTTATCAGAGGTGGAGGGACTGAGTGTCCTGTCTTCTGACCCTTTGTGACAACTATAGTGAATGTCCAATGCCTGTTACTGTTTTCTTCTTAATCCTCGTAGGTTTGGGGAAAACAAAGTATACTGCTTTTTCTTTCTTCTGATTCTACCCACTTCACATAAAACCCATATTCTGCTGAGACTTGTCA
Organism: Trichosurus vulpecula; assembly: GCF_011100635.1. Classification (NCBI taxonomy): domain Eukaryota; kingdom Metazoa; phylum Chordata; class Mammalia; order Diprotodontia; family Phalangeridae; genus Trichosurus; species Trichosurus vulpecula. The sequence goes on from NC_050577.1 coordinate 119,645,559, forward strand.
GCAGCTAGGTTTCGTAGAGAAACCATGTGGGAAACTCACTGTGAACTGTTGGTTTATGCAGCAGAAAATGAAATCAAAGTCTGTAGCTGATGGGCCCCCAAAAGACCAGCAGCAACAGCCTGGGAAGTTCCGGAAGCCTGAGGCTGCTCGCAGTCACACACAGGGCCCGAGCAAGCTTCCCCTGAAACCAAAAGGGGCTCCAGGTTCATGGGCAGGTTTCCAGACCAAGGCAGAAGTGGAGCATGTGGAGCTGCCAGATGGAAAGAAGCGGAGAAAGGTCTTGATGCTCCCCTCACATAGAGGTCCAAAAATCAGGTAGGAGGAACTTCAGGGCAGCAATGGGTGGGTGGGAAGGGAGGAGGGTGCTTCTAAGCCAGGCCTTGTTTTACAGAGGTTTACTCCAGTCAGGAGTTAGCTATTGTCCTTTTTGTGGACAGATGACTGGGACATTCAGTGATGTGTTATCTTGTTTGGTGAGCAGCTAGGTGGTGCAGTGAATAGAGTGCTGGGTCTGGAGTTAGGAAGACATCTTCATGGATTCAAATCTGGCCTCAGACACTTATTAGCTATGACGCTGGGCAAGTCATTTAACCCTGTTTACCTCAGTTTCCTCATCTGTAAAATGATCTGGAGAAGGAAATGGCAAATCACTCCATTATCTTTGCCAAGAAGACCCCAAATGGGGTCACCAAGGGTCTGGCACAACCGAAAAATGACTGAACAGCAAAATCTCATTTGAAGGGACGATCCAAAGAACCCATCTTTGCATGAGTACACATGCCATTGTCAGACTTTGTTGGGAGGATGCATGTGACCTTTGATTTGGGGATCCTTTGAGGGCAGGGCTTCATATATTTCCTGTCTGGTTCATGACTGAGCGTAGAGAAGCCCCAGTGAACATTATAGATAAACATCTTACTTTCTGAATGGGACCTTAGTATTTGCTGAGACTTGTCTAATTGGATTTTCTCTTCAGTTAGTGAAGAACACTTTGGCATGAGATGGTTTTAAGAATGTTTTCTGTAATACATAATATCATCGATACCACACAGTGCTATGTCATGTCCGTGTGCAATAGGTGCTCAGTAAGTATTTGTGGGATGAATGAATATCGGCTGATAAATGAAGGTTCTGAGTTTGGCTGAAATGTGAAGCCATTGGGTTAATTTGTTGAACAAGGACACAGAGATTGGAAATCAAAACGCCCTGCTGTAGCGTCATTTTAAACGTTAGTTCTGCCTACTCCCAGTCTAGGAATAGTACGTTGTTTAGCTTGCCATTCTGTAAGAGAGAGGCTTTCTTTTTGATTGCTGGGTTCCTGGCCCACGTGGCCCTTGAGAGGTGACTCAGAGTAAATGCTTGACTCTGATTTCAGAATGCGGGACAAAGGGAAGGCTAAACCTCCTCCACCCAAAAAGCCAAAGGTCCAGATGAGACATCAGAAACAGGAGAAGCGGCGCACCATGTCTTTGCAGGTGAGGACAGTGTGACAGTTCTGCCTCCTGCGGGCACATTCTTGTCACTTGTTATCTTAGTGAAAAGCAGGTCTTCCAGGGGCCGGGCTGCAGCCATCTTTCCTGAGTACAGTAAGGAAGGTCCTTTCTGGGTGTTCTGGGGGAAGGTGAGCAGGGAGGGGTGTGAGAGGGCCCAGGCTTGGTGATGGTTCCAGGAGTCACTGTGCTCCTTCCAAGCTCATTACAGATTCTTGGGAAGCGTTCAGGTGGGGAAGGGTGTTTCCTTCAGACCATGGCCAGGTTCTGGCCTGACATTGCTGAGCTGATGGGGTCTGAACTGTGGCTCAGAGCCCAGACGCGTGCATCTGCCTTCTCCCTCGGGTTTCTAGGTTTGCTGACTATGGGTATGGGGCACTCATAAAGATCATCTTTTTCTGAGTAGTGGCAGAGAGATTACAGAGCTCTTGTTGATGTCTTCTCTTTGAGGAATCCTGAGATTTCTTGAATGGAGTTTAGCTTGGGAAAACTTGTTGGTGAACAAGTACTTTGAATACTGCATCCTTTGGGTGTTTAAATAAAGGTGAGATACACATTAATTCCTTTTTGCCTCCTTCCCTTTCTCCTATAGGTACCAAAGAAAAAGACTAAGGAAAATAAGTCAGAAATTCGATTCAACCAGCTGGTCGAACAGTACAAGCAGAAAATACTAGGACCAACAAAGGGAGCCCCTTTTGGAAAGAAGAGCAAATGGTTTGACACTTAACCATAGCAGCAAATGGCTTAAGTACCTGCCTCCTTTGCTACATTGCAGAACATCTTGTCTTCTGGTAGTATTGTGTTTTTCATTGTAGGAGAGAGCTGGTGGGCTGCCATCCTGAACTGTACAACTCTGGCCAACAGGTCCTCTCTCTGAGGTCTTATAGCCCCAGAGGAGAGTCACAAAGATTTGATGATCATTTCGTATTTATATCCAGATTGTTCTATGGAGCTGCATCTCATTGTTCCATATTTATTCTTGTTTCTTGAGTGGAAACGATTGTAACAAATTCCTTCTCATGATGACTTTTAATATGTCTATTTTGATAAGCATCCTGTCTCAAGGAAAAACTTTTGATATTTTTAAAATAACAAATCATCATGCTATTCATGAACCATCATTATATCCTTGTGTCTGATTGCACAGTCTTTGTATAGTGAATATGGAGAGATGGCCAGATAAGAGTCAGAAGGGATGAAAGGTTGAAAGCAATGCTCTACTAATCCCCTAGGATTGCCCTCAGTATGACTACCTTGACCTCTAGTTGAATTCACTTCTAGGCCCAGTAGGCTCATCCTGCCCTTTGAGAAGTGCTGCCTTTCCTGACACTTCAAATGCATCTTTTTGTGATGCAGTTGTAAACCATATGCCACATGTGTGTAGTGGGAGAGACACAAGGCACAAACTTGCTGCCATGGGCTGTCCCAAATCATATATGTATGTGTCCTTTAAAATTACAGTAAATAATTACACAAAAGGGGAAGGAAAGGAGCAAAGTTTTGAGAACTGTGTCTTCAGAATCATTGAAGTATAGGAGAACGTCCTAATAGTCTGGGGCAGGGAAAAGAGAAAGAATGTGATAGTGAGTATAAAAAGTGCTACAATACTGGAAAATGCCCTAGAAGCATTCCCGGTGCCCAGAATACTTCAGACTTAGCCACCATCTCAACCTCTTACAAGCTCCAGGTTTTCACCTCAGTCTGTCAGGGAACATTTTCCATGCTAATAGGTTTTTATTTTATAATGTCAGCAGGAAAGTCGGGTTCATTTTTGGGAAGTTTAATTTATAGGTACCTTTGCTGGAAATGATTATTCTTAACATAGGAAAGAGCTGTATTTATGCTCTAAATGGTGCTGAAAATGAGCGCTGACAACCTTTACCCCCAGTGAGTGAAGAAGGGAGTTTGGTTATGTAATATGAATATATACTCGCATAAATAAGTTGTCTGTTTTTTTTTAAAAAAAATTCTTTTCTGCTGGAGAAACAGAGCTTTCTGCATTGCTTTGTCTACATTGACCCTGAACTTTGCATTTCTTGTCTACATCGGATTCTACTTGACTCAACAATTAAGTGACTTGAGGAAGTCAGCTGATTTCAGATGTTTCCTATAATTAAAATTTGTCTCTCTGCCAGTGCCTAGCATAGTGTTTTGCACACAGCAGTCCATTAAGTGTTTATTGAATGAGTGAATGACTCTCTCCTTCTCTGTGATGGAGCAATATTTCTACACCTAGCTCCCAGGGCTTGTTTTATTGACCTGTCTAATGGCTAGATCAGACTGGGTAGGGAGCAGTGGAACTCCTGCTCTGCTTCTCCTCTCCCAGTGTCAAATCCTAGGCAAACCAATGAACAACTCTAATTTTATTTTCAGGCTAACATGGTAGATGTTTAGAAAGTAAAGAAAAAAGTTAAATGATACAATTACAATTGAACCATTTATAATTATTCTATCTCAGTGTTTAACCATGTCAAAGCAATTAGCTGGGATAAACAATCTTCAGGCCAGAACTTTCTGTGGGTGGGCTCAAAATGGAGAAATAACAAAGGCCTTAGGGTAGGCGGTAGCAGCCAACTAGGAATCAGTCTCCAGTATGTCCTAGAGGACAAACCAGCTTGTCCTTTCATGAGTTCCTTCGTGGCAACCCCTTGTATTATGTCAATAAAATGTATCTACTGAAGAAGAAGTCCTCACTTTGTCTCAGGCAGTTAGATGGGGTAGTAGAGAGAACACCAAATTAGAGTTGGGAATATCTGAGTTGAAATCTTGGCCTTAGACACTAGCTGACCTTGGGCAAGTCACTGAACCCGTCTGCCTCATTTCCTTTCTCTGCAAAATAGTAATGATAATAGCAGCTTCCTTCTGAGGTTATTATGAAGATTAAGTGAGGTAGTACATGGAAAGTGCTTCATAAATCTTTAATTGCTATGTAAGGGCTATTACTGTTTTTAAAAGGTTCATTCTAAGGAGAAAAGCAGAATTTCTTAGGTTTGTAGGACTGAAAGGGATTTTGATCCTTCTAGTTAATGTTTCCCATTTTTGAGCTTTTCCCCAGCCTCCCTCCCTCAACATTCTGTGTGTAGGAATGTGCAAACCTCAATGATTATATCTGTTTTTGAGGAAGGTTCCTTGGGTCCCTCCATAACTTATTTCAGTGTTTTTCAGTATTTTGGTGTACCTTTTTGGAATGACCCTTAAATCACCTTTAGCTGAGGCAACTTATCTCCATTTCTGGCAGTGGGGAGAAGGGGAAGAGCTGAGGGGCACTGAGCAACGGGACCCAAAGTGTTCTGAGAATATAGCCTTTGGAGAGTCCAATCCAGTGTTCTATTCCATGCTTTCAGAGCTGTTTCAGACCTAGCAATATGGCATCAGAAGCCAGTGAAGATGTTAAAATGACCTTGGCAACATGGAGAAAGGGTAGAAGAGTTCACACTTTAGGTAAGAGAGGCCAGGGACCAAGTCTCAAGGGCAACCCTGGAAATAAGGAGAGCTGGAGCATTTCAAATCTACTTACGATATGTTGGCCATTGTTTCAGCTTGGGTGCCTAGGAGGGTCCACACAACTCACAGGATATCATTTTCTTTCCAGTAAGGGGTCATCTTCAGCCTACTTATGGGTTCGTGCCATTCCACTTCTTGAGTTTCTCCATGGCTGGTCTGTGTGTCTCTCAGCAGACATTCTCACAGTGAATGAAAAGAATTTGCCTCCTCACTTTCCCCTCATTTTATCTGGGGACTGGGTTGGTTCATAGTGAAGGACATAGCGTTTGCTACTTTGAGGCAATGTGTATGGAATCATGTACGTGTGTGTGCGTGCGCACTCACACACACACACACACACACACACACACAAACACACTCACCCCCTTTGTTATGAATTTCTCCTTTAAGTCTCTTCTATTTCTGGATCAATGGTCCTAGGATTCTTTTTTCCTCTTCTACCATAACCTTTTTGTCTCCATTTTTACCTCTACAACTGCCTGTTATTTGGATGTATCAGTGGTCCCCATGGGTATTGCTTAGCCCAGTCTGATGCCTTTCGGAGCTAGAGAGGTTGCTAAATTGTCTACCAAAGGCCCTGTAGCCCCTGTGCTGCCCACAGATGGGTGATGGAGTCCACTGGCTTTAGAAGCCTTAGCTGCAAAAAACTCAATGATTAAAAATCCAGCACTGAAATGCCCTTTTCTCTTATCTTCTCTCTGTCCCTCTCTCCTTTTCTCTTTCTCACTGCCTCTGTGTCCTCAAGCTGACACCCCATCACCAGCATGCTCCTCTTAATTAAAAAATCCTTTTAAGATCCTTTTAATGAGATTTTTTCCCTTCTGATGCCACTGTGGAAAAGAAATCTTACAACTCCCGTTCCAGGGTGTGGAAAACTCTCCACGCCACACTGAACCTCAAATAGAGGCAGGAGCCCAGAACAGTTTTACAATGTCATTCTTGCTGTTGGGGAGTTATGGAGACTTGCTTTTCAATCAGAAAATAATAATAATTTAAAAACCCCAACAAACACCCCTGCTGTTACTGCAGGAGCAATAGTGATTAGGCCCAGCAGGGCGTAAAGCCGGGGAGCACTCGCGGCACTTTCTCCAGCAGGGCCCCTGGGGAGGAGAGCAAGCCTGTTTCACTTCAGAGGTGAATTAAAAACCAAAGTGAGACAAGAGCTAGGTCTTAAAAATGAAGTGTTTATATGCTACAAAGCATGCTAAGAAGTCCTGAATTGGAATCCTGGCTCTGCCACTTACCACCTGGGTGACCTTGGGCAAGTCACTACCTCTTTGAGTCTTAGTTTCCTTATCTGTCAAATGAAGATCAGACGACTAGATCATCTTACGGTCCCTTTCACCTCTCAGTCTATGATCCGAAGGAACTGACTGACTATTGATAGTTGCTGGCAGAAAAAAAAAATAGTCCAGTGAGACAATTGGCAAACTTCTGGCACTGACTGGGCATTGGCAGTTTCCCTTGGTAATTTCATCTCCTCCCTATTCCGACAGGACAGGACTTAATTTGCTGCCTCTGTTCTGACTTCAGGTCCCTCACCATGGACTTTCCCATAGACTTCATAACCTGTCTATCCATGACTTCCTAACCTTCCTAACCCTTTCTACTTGTCCAGCCTTCTTGATACCTTAGTCCTGTCCATAGACCATGAACCCGAAGCACTGGCTTTCTTGCAGTTCCTTCCATAAGACCATCCTAGGCCTTTTTACTGTCTCCTCACCTGTTCCTCCTGGCTTCCTTCCATCCCTCATCCCCATCTGCTAACGCCCCTCTTCTGAAATGACCTCCCTTCTACTCTGTATATATCTTATATGTAGTTATTTACATGTGTTTCCCCCATTTAAATGTCTTTTTGAGGCAGGGACCATTTTTGCCTTTCTCTGTATCCCCAGACCATGCCACAATTTCTGGCACAGCAAAGCACCAATATAAATGCTTATTTAGTAACTGTGGAGACTAGAATCCAATTAAAAATTGGCTTTCTGGCTCTGGCAAATATTTATGAAAATTTAGAGCATTTAGGTGCAGGGGGTATTATATACAGATAGAATGTTTTGGGATCTCTGAAAACACTGATCCTTTTATGATGTGTGAACGGAACCAAAGAACTGGTAGTACACTACCCCAGCGACCCCCTGGATGGTCTCATGGTATAAAGCTAAGTGGCCACCTTGTATGTAACTTGCAGGGGTATTCACCAGGCTGGGTGACTTGGCTCCATGTAATCTCAGGGTGTTCAATTTACATAGCTTAACATATAATGGGAGAGTTGCCACTATAGAGAATGAGAAAACAGCTGGGTTTTGCTGATCCGGCTAGACCTGGGGGTTGTGGGGGGTTTCCTACATTTTGATTAGCCTGTGAGAGACCAGGGGAAAGGCTAATATACCAGTCTTATCACAAGAGCTGCATCTTTATTTATTCCTTCCAGTCACCCACCCCGTGCACAGGCACAGAATAGAGGGAATTCTGTGTAAGAGGTGGGATGTGGGAGGAGATTGTGTTCAAGGGATTGTGTAAGGGGAATGCCAAGTTCCCATGTGATATTCCGGGTCTATCTCCCAATTGCAAAGGAATGTAGAGAGTCTTCGAAGACAGAACAGTCTGGTCCATTCAAGGGGGTGGGAGGAGAAGAGTTCTGCAGGACTGGGCAAAAGGTTCCCTGCAGAGAACAACAGAATCACAAAAAGGGAGAGGAGAAGCAGTAACTGGCCTCCTCCCATTTGCTTCCTAGCAAGGCCTCAGGTCCCTGGTGGATGCCCATCCCTAGGGAGCCAAGAAGGGAATAGATTCCCAGGCTTGGACTAAGTTTGCCTTCTGGGAGTTTTCTTGATTAGACAGGTGTTCTGGCTTGGAAAACACGCAAGTAGTGAAAGTCTCTGTCTTTTCTTGGCTGCTGGATCTAAAGAAGACAACAAAAAATCATGATGGATGAAATCCATTCAAAATAGGACCTACTTCCTTCAACATTATGCTCTTTTCTCCTCTTCCCCCCAAGTCCCCACTCCCCCACCCTCAACAATTTGACATCTACCTTGACATTAAGAAATCCTGATCTGTTTATTCAGTGCCATACCAAACAATCAAGAAATTATTTTGTAGAGCTAGAAAAAATAATAACATTCATCCAGAACAAAAACTCACGGATATCAAGGGAGGCAGTGAAAAAAGTGTGAAAGAAGGTGGTCTAGCCATACCAGATCTCAAACTATTATAAAGCAGTAATCTAAACAATCTGGTACTGGCTTAGAAATAGAGTGGTGGATCAGTGGAATAGATTAGGTACAAATTACATTATAGTAAATGACCATAGTAAGCTAATATATGATAAACCCAAAGATCCAAGTTATTGGAACAGAAATTCATTATTTGACAAAAACTGCTGGGAAAACTGGAAAATAGTATGGCAAAAACTAGGCTTAGACCAATATCTCACACCATATGCCAAGATAAGGTTAAAATGGGTACATGATTTAAACATAAATGGTAGTACCATAAGCAAATTAAGAGAGCATGGAAAAGTTTATCTGTCAGATTTATGGATAAGGAAAGAATTTAGGACCAAAGACAATATAGAAAGCATTACAAAATGTAAAATAGATAATTTTGGTTATATAAAATTTAAAAGTTTTTACATAAAACTAATGGAACCAAAATTATAAGGAAAGCAGAAAATTGGGGAAAAATTTGCTATGAGTATCTCTGATAAAGGCCTCATTTCTCAAATATATAGAGAACTGAGTCAAATTTATAAAAATACAAATCATTCCCCAATTGATAAGTGGTCTAAGGATATAAACAGTTTTCAAGATAAAGAATTCAAAGCTATCTATAATCATGTGAAAAAAATGCCCTAAATCACTATTGATCAGAGAAATGCAATGTAAAACAACTCTGAGATACCACCTCACACCCATTGGAATGGCTAATGTGACAAAAAAGGAAAATGTTAGATGTTGGAGGGAACGTGGGAAAACTGGGACACTAGTATACTGTTGGAGTTGTGAACTGATCCAACCAATTCTGGAGAGCAATTTGGAACTGTGCCCAAAGGGCTGTAAAACTGCATATCCTTTGATCTAGCGATACAAGTGCTAGATCTATATCCCAAAGACATCCCCCCAAAAAGGGGAAAGGACCTATTTGTACAAAAATATTTATAGCAGCTCTTTTTGTGGTGGCTAAGAGCTGGAAATCAAAGGGATGCCCATCAATTGGGGAATGGCTGAACAAGCTGTGGTATATGATTGTAATGGAATGTTGTGTTATGAGAAATAACAAGCAGGATGATTCCAGAAAAACCTGGAAAACTTACATGAACTGATGGATAGTGAAGTGAACAGAACCAGGAGAACGTTGTACACAGTAACAGCAAAATTGATGAAGAACTGTGAATGACTTAACTATTCTCAGCAATACAGTGATCCAGGACAATCCCAAAGGACTAATAACGAAGCGTACCATCCGCCTCCAGAGAAAGAACCGATATTGATTGAACACAGACTGAAGCTTGCTATTTTTCACTGTCTCATTTTTTTCTTTTATTCCAGTCTTCTTGTACACAATGACTAATATGGAAATGCTTTACATATGCATATGTAAATTGCTTCTCATCTGGGGTGGGGGGAGGGAAGAGAGGGATAAAATTTGAACTCAAAACTTTAAATAAAAATGTTAGAAAGAAAGAAATCCTGAGCGATTCTGAATGCTTACAGCCCCGCCTTCTTGTAGTAAGCCTGATTATGTCTACAGCTGCACAAAGAGAAGAGGGTAGTTATCTGGTTCTTTAGAATCATATGGCCAAACTTTGTAATCCAGCTTCCCAGCTAGATTCTTTTGGGGCCAGGAGTATTTTTCTTAAATTGAGGGTCTCTTGAAGCAGGTCTGTTTTGCTAACATTAATGGGGGAACAGTAATGAGATTCACTAAGGAGTTACTGCCTGGTCGCTAAGACCCAGAGGAAAAAAAACAATATTTGGAGGTTTATTCTGAAAGTAACATTTCAGGCTCCATTGTGTAGACGAGGAAAGAATCTGATTTATAGAGGGCGAGGGTCAGAATGCCAGCTGCCGCTAGGTGGTGCAGTGGACACAGCACTGGACCTTCTGAAGTCAGGAAGACCTAAGTGAGTGGCCTCAGACATTTACTAGCTATGGGACTGTGGATTAGTCACTTAACCCCTGCCTGCCTCAGCCTTTTCGTCTGTAGAATGAAGATAATAATAGCACCTACCTCACCGGGTTGTTGTGAGGATACAATGAGATTAGTATCTGTAAAGCGCTTTGCAAATCTTAAAGCTCTAAGTGATTGCCAGCTAATATTATTACTGGGCAGTGGATAGAGTGGAGTCAGGAAGACCTGAATTCAAATCCAGCCTCAGACACTTACTAGCTGTATGACTCTGGGCAAATTACTATTGGCTTCACTTTCCCCATCTGTAAAATGAGCTGGAGAAGGAAATTGCAGACCCCTCTATTATCTTTGCCAAGAAAACCCCAAATGGGGTCACGACTGAAATGACTGAAATATTATTATTGCTAGGTATGATGTCAGACAAGTCTTTGGGCTTCAGATTCCCTGGCTTCAAAATTAAATTGTACTAGGTGACCTCTTAAGGTCCTTGTCAGATCTAAATCCTATGATGAGTTTCCCACTGGCCATCTTCCCTACTGCCTTGGTTTTGTAAATTATGGGGCCAAAAAAAAATGAGTTCTGGGACCGAGAAGTGAATTCATTCAATAGATAATTTAATTGGCCTAGTTTAGATATAGCCTATTGATCCAGCATTTCTTGAGTTTGATGACTTTGGATTTTAGTATGTGTAGAATTTAGTGTCTCCTGAGGAAGAATTCAGCAACTCCAGGCATTAGCTTTGAATCTCTTCTGTTGCTATTTGAGCAAACTGTCCTCCCAGCATTTCTTCTGTCTGCTCTGTCATCCTAACCTCTCCCTTAGACAGTGTGCTGGGCTCAGAAGCAATTTTTCAATCCCTTGGAACGTCTTTATTTTAAAATGTTCTCTTCAGGGCCCGAGAGATTCTTCCTTAGGGAGGGTTAGACATGTGCAAATTTCAGTTTTTCAGAGTTCAGCTGTTTCTGAATCATTTAGCATACCAGAAAGATAAGGGGGAGAAAGCAAAGTTGTTTTGAAAATAGAAAAAAAAATGGACTTTTTTTTCTCTGCGAATTCTAACGCTAGAACAGACTGATTGATTTGGCACAAGTTTTCTTACCAGAGATGGCAAATACAACTCCAAAAAGGATTAGTTGGGGAAGCTCTGAGTGAGAGTAAAGGAAGCTGGCTCTGACTTTAATTAATGTTTATGGCTAAGTGGGCGGAATAGACAGTTTCCTATGTGACATAATCTAAAGGGTAACAGGAAAGGCTTTCACCCCAATCTATCCAAACTGATAACTACAATTTCTCTTTTATATTGTCCTCTTTTTTTTAAGGCGCATGTTATCCGTTTGGCAGCATTTTAGTTTGTCATAGAAACCCAGGATGATCAGGGACCATGAACATTTAGTCCATTTCTTTCATTTTACAGATCAGGAAACAGGTCTAATCAGAAAAATTTTCTCTATGAGAATGTCAGCAGCTCAAGTGAGAAGAGGACTTTGAAGTGGGCAAAAGAATAGACCAAAAAGAAACTATTGTCATCGTTGTAGTTTTGATGTGTCCTTACCTTTTCAGAGTTTTTCCTGAGACTTAGCTGGAAAGAAACACCTATTCATTTTACAGATGAGATCATCTGGTCTTTTTACAAATGAAGAAACAGGTCCAAAGAGGCGAGTGCCCTGCCTGCCAAAAGTCCCTAGACTAGAACCCAGATCTCTTCCTGCACGTCACGCCTCCATGCTTTCTTCATCCAGCATGAGTAATAGCCTTGGGGCCTGAGCCAAGATCTTGTAGACTGTCACTCCTGCTGACTTCCAGGGTGGGTTTTCAGGCTTGATTTTTCTTTATCAGGTTTCAGTAGAAACGTTAAGCACTTCTGAAACAACCTCATCTCCATAGCTCTTTAAGGTTTCCAAGTCCTTTCTTCATAAAATCCCTGGCAGGTGGAACTGCAAGTATTATTCTCCCAATTTTACAGATGAAGAAACTAGGGTTTCTAAGCCTTAAGAAATGAAGAGATGTGCCCAAGGTCACATAGCAAATGACAAAGCTGGGATTTGAACTCCAATTCTGGTATTTTTCCCATACTATCCTAGAGATGCTGAAACTCTAGCCAAGTGTGTATGGTGGGGAAAATACTAGAATAGATGGTTTGGCAAAGCCACCTCCCTAGACTGTGCTGTTGGTGTCCCCAATCACTTCCCCCACAAGAACATGATGCTGCCCTCCAAGAGTCCCAAAGAGTTTTTTTGACCATCAAATGAGAATGTATGGCTGGGTGTGGTGGGGCAGGCTGGTCATTCGTGCTATTAGGGAGGCTGAGGCTGGTGGATTGCCAGAGCTCAAGAGTTCTGAACTGCAGCAAGTTAACCTAATTTTCCAGAAACAGAGCAGGTCAAAATACCCATGTTGATCAGTGTTGGGATTAAGCTGATTGGGTGAGTGGTTGCTGTACTTCCAGTCTGGCTGAGATAGGGAGATCCAGTCTCAAAGAGAGACAGACAGAGACAGAGATAGAGATGGGGAGAGAGAGAGACACAGAGTGAAAGAATATGTAAACCACAAACCCTAACGTGCACTATAAATGCCAATAGGTGGTATTATCACCAACATTGTTACTGTGGTAGAAAAATCCTTAGCTCTGTGGCTGACCTAGGGATGAAATTAAAATTCCGGCTCTGTCTGAGGTTGCCCTACAATCCCCAAAGGCTTTTGTAAGAGGGAGCTTTTGGCATCAACGGATAGCAGAAAAATCACTGGAATTAGAGTCAGGAGAACCTGTCACAGTGGAAAGGGTCTGAGACTTGGAGTCAGAGGCCTGGGGTTTGAATCCTGGATCTGCTACTTCCTGTGTGACCTTGGGTCTAGTCACTCTGGAATTTGTCTGTAAAACAGAGGGGCTGGTCTCCATGACCTCTAAGTCCCTTTCAGCTGTAAGTCTAAGAGCCTGTGACCTGAGTTTGAATCTTGCCTGATCTTAGCTATGTAACCCTGGACAAGTCACCCAAACCTCTCTGAACCTCTGTTTGCTAATCTACAAAATTAGTGTTATTACAATAGCATCTATTTTTTATTTGCTTTGATGCATTCATACTCTTTCCCCTGACTGAATAGAAGCTGGAAGCCTGACACTGGCTCATTTTTGTTCAACTGCTTTGCCTTTATTGGTGCTCAATAAATGCTTCTTGATTGATAGCTTCCTAACAGGACGATTGCGAGGATCGATATGTGTAAAGTCAATGAATGTGCTAGGTAAGTGTTATTAGGATAGGGCTCGATCTGTGATTTCTCTGGCACAGGGAGCTCCCAGGTGAGAAGACTTCTACCATGCAGGTCAGTATCTTCTCTGCAATTTATAGATTGCCTAAAACACTGAGACATTAGTGACTTGACTAGGGATAGACAGTATGCATCAGGTGGGACCTGAACCCAGGTCTTCTTGATGTCCGGGCTGGCTCTGCAGCCATTATGGTAAATTCCTCTTAGTCTAAATAGATGCAAATAACTCTGGAACATAGATAAGGACCTCTGATGTTTTCTCCGTTCTTCCCTCTTTGTTGGGCAGTACAGCTGAAAGGTCAAAGATGAGTGTGACCCATGCCTGCGTCTTCAGAGACAGCTTTCTTCCAGATGCTCGGGGCTTTCCATAAATCCATCAGAGGATTTTAGGAACATATTAGGGGAATGAGATTGCATCTGCACAATGACCAGTGAGCAATCTATGATTTAGAGCTCATAGATTTAGAGCTGGAAGGAACCTTAGAGGTCATTCTGTCTCAAGTTTCCAAATATCTGGATGTTTGGCATGGTGGACACAAAGGGTCTGGATGCTTGGCTGAACAGCTCACAGCTCGTCGTTCATGTGGGCTGACACAGCTGAAAAGGGATTATAAAGGACTTTAACTCCATTAAGGGCCTGGTTCAGCTCAACTAGGAAGACCTGACTGGTGTTAGTGGGAAGGTCAGGAGCCTTGGGTTCCGATCTTAGTTTTAGCACTAACTCACTGACTTTGAGTAAAACTTTGTCTGGACTTTAATTTTGTCTTTAACATGAGGGGTTTGGCAAGCTTTTGAGGACTCTGTATGTGTGTGTGTGTGTGTGTGTGTGTGTGTGTGTGTGTGTGTAGACATCTATATCTGTCGGCAGGTAGAAAGATAAATATCTGTCTATATAGACATCTATATCTATCTATAAGAAGATAGAGAGATATTTGGAAGGGACTTTGCTTGTATCTTGTTGAATCGCCTCATTTTACAAATAAGGGGAACTAGAGTTCCAGTGGCTTTTCTGGGGTCATCTAGGTAATAGTAGGCTAATGTCATCTTAAACTGCACTGAGAGGCACAAACCATCTCTGCTCAGATCTTCCCCAGAGTGTGGATGTGTCTAGTTTGGGGCATCACATTTTAGGAAGGACAAAACCAACTTGGTGAGTTTGGAGAGAGGCCTTGAGATCATGCCCCCAGTTAAAGGAACTGGGGATTCTCAGACTGGAGAAGAGAATATTTGGAATGACAGGGTAGTTGTCAACAAATATTAGAAAAGGTGTCAGGTCTAAGAGATCAGACTTGCTCTACTTGGCCCTAGAGGGCGAAACTAGAAGCAACATAAAACATTGCAAGAAGATGGATTTTGGCTCAATGAAAGAAACAAGCTCCTAATAATTGGAGTTGTTCAAAAGTCCTTGTCGATGTGCTTAAACTAAGGCATCCCAAACAGAACATGATACTCTCATGGGCTGCTTCCAAAGGCAGTGTGGTCTCTCTCACTTGAAGTCTTCGAGCAAAAGCCGGATGACACCTGGCCAGGGATCTGGTAGAAAGGATCCCGTTCAGACGTTGGGTGGACTCGGGCTACACAAGATATTTCAGATTCCAAATCTACTGCTCTTTCCATGCTGCTTTCCAGATTGGTTGCTAATATTCTTCAAATAAAATTTTTGAAGCACTATAAAATGATGAATTAATAGATGGATGAATGAAATAAAAAGCATTTGTTTAAGTACTTGCTGTAATGTTTCAGGCACCCTAGTAAGGGCTGGGGTTGTGAATATAAAAGAGGGACAGGTCCTACCTCAAGGAGCTTACTAGTGGGTGTTGTATTCTTTTTTGTTTTTGTTTTTTTTTTTTGTTTTTTTTTAGGTGGGGGGGGGGAAGGCCAGACAATTGAGGTTAAGTGACTTGTCCAAGGTCACACAGCTAGTATGTGTGTCAAGTGTCTGAGGTTGGATTTGAAGCTACTTACTGCACCACCTAGCTGCCCCGGGTGTTGCATTCTAATAGTGGAGTCCACATATGTAGAGGCATGGTGAGCAGGGAGGGGTGTTTTGGTCTGGGAAGTCACAGGGTTGGTGGGTGGAGTCACAGGCCAGTCAATCGACTCCCACTTTTCAGAAGCAGTGAAAGTGCTGATTTGGTCACTGTTCTCAGACACAGAAACGGAAAGGGGGATAGGAATAGCTGAGTTTCCCCAGGGCGCAGTTTTGGAAGGTCCCCTTTAGAAAGCAGCAGTATGGCAAGAAGATGACTGAGAAGCATGGTTTATACTCCTGTAGCCCGTACATACCTACGTACATACATCCATACATGAGCTACAGGAGCAAACGTTAATCAATTAATCCAAATAGGACAACACAGTCTAGGATGGCAAGTATCTCAGTTCATCCAGAGCACAGTCCCTGGAGGTCACATTCCAAGGACACACACATATAAATACATGTGTATACACACATTCTATTATAACATGCATGTATAGTTATGTATGAATATGTACAGTATAAATGTGTGCACACACATATATATATACACACATACACACACACACACACACACACACACACACACACAGAGGAAGCATGGCATCAACAAGACCTGGGGAGGAGAAGTTGCCAATGGAGAATAAATGTCTGAATTACTCTGTGTGTGTGTGTGTGTGTGTGTGTGTGTGTGTGTGTGTGTACACATTGTTTTGTTTTTCAGTTTCTCAGTTGACTTCAGAAAGATTTTACATCAACTTAAAGTGTACTGGATTGTATGTTTAAATGACTTTATTTGATTTTTGACACTCAATACAATGAAATGGAAAAAACAAATTCTTTTAAAAAATATCAATAATTTACTTTTAGTTTTCAACATTCACTTCCATAAGATTTGTGTTCCAAATTTTCTCCTCCTCCCTCCCCTCCCCCTACCCCAAGACTGTGCAATCTGACATAGGCTCTACATATTCATTCATATTAAACATATTTTCACATTAGTCATGTTGTAAAAAAGAGTTGGAACCAATCAGAGGAGCCACAAGAAAGAAGAAACAAACAAAATGAGATAGCAAATAGTCTGCTTCGATCTGCATTCAGACTCCATAGTTCTTTTTCTGGATGTGGATAGTATTTTCCATCATGAGTCTTTTGGAATTGGCTTAGATCTTGTATTGCTGAGAAGAGCAAAGTCGGTCATCGTACAATGTTACCATTACTGTATACAATGTTCTCCTGGTTCTGCTCACATCACTCTGCATCAGTTCATGTAAGTCTTTACAGGTGAAAAACCAAATTCTAACCATTGTCTCCACAAGACTTTTGTTATAGAACGGATACATGAAGCCTAGGAACCTTGAGAGGGCCCTGAAAATCTGTGGACCTTTACCAGAGCACAAGTTTATCAGATCACAGAATTTTACCATTAGAAGCAACTTAATCAGCTATCTAGACCAACCTGTACCCAGAAAGAATTCCTGTTATAATTTATTCAACAGCTTAAAAAAACCTTTGCCTGAAGAAGTCCAACGAGATGGAACCTACTTCTTTTAGTGGCAGCCCGATCTGCCTTGGACAACTTTGGAGGCCAAGAAATTTTTTCTATCATCTTTGCCTCTTCTCCCTATTCTTCCCAGTTCTACTCTCTGGGGCCAAACAGAACAAAGTCTAATCTCTCTGATGCATAGCAACACTTCAAATACTTAAAGATAGTTATCATATGCCCCCGAGTGTCTTCTCTTCATCCAGGCTAAACATCTCCAGTTTCTTTAACCAATCTTTATCTGATACAGCCTGAAGGCCCTTTTCTTTTCTTTTTTTAAAATTTAGTATTTTATTTTCTCCCAATTACATGTAAAAACAATTTTCAACATTTATTTAAAAAATTGAGTTCCAAATTCTGCCCCCCTCCCCCATTGAGGAGGCAAGCAATTTGATTTAAGCTATACACGTGCAGTTATGCAAAACGTATTTCCATATTAGTCATGTTATAAAAGAAAACATGGACCAAAATAAAAACCCAAGAAAAATAAAGTAAAAAAAGAATGCTTCAATCTGTATTCAGACTCCATGAGTTCTTTCTCTTTGGATGGAGAGCATTTTTCATCATAAGTCCTGAAGGCCCTTTTCAATACTGGTTTCTTTTCTCTTGTTGCTATCTAACTTATCAATTCCTAAACCAAGTCATCCAGAATTCAATACAGTACATAAATTCCAAAGGAAGTCTGACCAGGCAGAGTGCAGAGCTAGTTGTCACTTTCTAAGTTAGCTAGAGAAGGCAGCTAGGTGGTACAGTGGATAGAGCTCTGGGTCTGGAGTCAGAGAGACCTGAGTTCAAACTCAGCCTCAAATAATCACTAGCTGTGTGACCCTGTGCAGGTCACTTAACCTCTGTTTGCCTTATCCCACTGGTGAAGGATATGGCAAACCACACCATTATTTTTGCCAAGAAAACCCCATGCAGGGTCATGAAGAGTGAAACATGACTCTTCATTCACATGAATGTTTCATATCTGGGGAGAGACTTTCAGGGTCTGGCAATGAATAAGAGGGAGTGATATCAAAAACTCAACCAGGAAAAAAAAAGGCTAGCATAACACCAATGGCTCGATGGCAGAAAGTCAAACCTGTGCTTGAGTGGTTGGAGTTTCCCTGACTGGGAACTTGGAGCAGTTGTGTTTATATTGTTAACTTTTTGATTGAATATAAGCTCCCTAAAAACATCAGAGGGCATCTCTGTGGCACAGTGGATAGAGCATTGGGCTTGGAATCATGAAGACTCACCTTCGTGAGTTCAAATCTGGCCTCAGACACTTACTAGCTGTGTGACCCTGGGCAAGTCGCTTAACCCCGTTTGCCTCAGTGTCCTCATCTGGAAAATGGGCTAGAGAAGGAAATAGCAAACCACTCCAGGATCTCAGCCAAGAAAACCCCAAATGGAGTCTTGAAGAGTTGGACAGGACTGAAATGACTCAACAACCAAAACATCAGAATATCCTCACAAGTATGAGAGAGTGTCATTGCTAAGTTAGGAGCAATAGGTTAAAGGACTAAGAAAGAGTGTCCCTGAGCTGTGGCAGAGAGCTGAGACCTAGGGAAGTCATCACGCCTTCCAGCATCCTCAAGAGCTGTGGAGAGTTCAAGTAAAGGTCTATTCTTTCCCCAGCTTCCCCTCCCGGTGCCTGCTGCTTCTGTACTCCAGTGTTTCCAGTAACCCGAATTTTTGCCTCAATCATATTAGCTAGAGATTGATATAAGTGTAAAAGTAAAGCAGAAAGCCAAACCTGTGCCTGAATGGTGGGAGTTTTCCTAACTGGGGGCTTGGAGCGATTGTGATTGTACTGTTAACTTTCCAATTAATGTTGTTTTTGTCATTGACTCATTTCAGTCGTGTCTGGTTCTTCCAGATCCCATTTGGGGTTTTCTTGGCAAAGATACTGGAGTGGTTTGCCATTTCCTTCTCCAGCTCATTTTACACATGAGGAAACTGAGACCAACAGGATTGAATGATACAAACTCCCTAAAAACACCAAGAATATATTACAGAATAAGAGAGTGCTAGCTAGCTCTGAGCTCAGATGCACTGTTCCTAGTGCCATCATTTGTATGCTAATGAGATGAGTCAAGATATGTGGGCAGACTCATTTCTTTGACTAAAGGAGCCACTTGCACCTTTAATAGCCCCCAGCCGGAAACAGAGAGAGAGAGACAGAGAGAGAGAGAGAGAGAGAGAGAGAGAGAGAGAGAGAGAGACAGAGAGAGACAGAGAGAGAGAGAGACAGAGAGAGAAGAGAAGAGAAGAGATACAGAGAGAGAGAGAGAAGAGATACAGAGAGAGAGAGACAGGGACAGAGACAGAGAGAAGAGACAGACAGAGACAGAGAGACAAAGAGATTGACAGAAATGGAGAAACAGAGACATATATGTATATATATAAATAGAGAGAGAGAGAGAGAAAGAGAGAGAGAGAGAAGAGAGAAGAGAAGAGATACAGAGAGAGAGAGAGAGAGAAGAGATACAGAGAGAGAGAGAGGGACAGAGACAGAGAGAAGAGACAGACAGAGACAGGCAGAGACAGAGAGACAAAGAGATTGACAGAAATGGAGAAACAGAGACATATATATATATATATAGAGAGAGAGAGAGAGAGAGCCTTTTCTAATATCCCTTTCAGTTCTAAAAATCCATGATCCACCCCAGTGTTCTTAGTTACTATGTAACTCGTGACTCCCTTGGAAATGTTCTCTGAAGCCTCATACATATAAAGAGCACACTCCCTGAATCTTAGGATAACTTTGCAGCCTTATGATAGCCCAGGGTCAGCGGCAGGCAGGAGTTTTTGGTCTATTTCCCTCAAGCACTTTGAGTTTCCTATCAAGCCCTTTAGCCTTTATGATTAAAAAAAAAAAAAGTGACAGAGACCCAATTTAATATCAGTAAATAACTCCCTACAGCTCCCATCTCAGCTTCTTAGCAAAAGGCGCACACCCACTCCTGCTCTCCCTCCCCTTCCTTCTCCCTCAAGCATCAATCTCTCTCTTTCATTTTCTCCTAACAGCTGGACAATTCGGTGGTGAAAACAAAAGTCGATTGATTTTTTTTTTAGACTGAATTGACTGGCTTAATTCAGGCATAGCGTACAATCTAACAGCCTCATGTAGAGCAGCCTCTTTCATGGGATTTAGGGCTGGAAGAGACTTTAAGGATCATCTTGTCCAACCCTTTCATTTTACAAATGAGGAAACTGAGGCTAGAGATTGTGATTTTCTTTGAAAGAAGTGTTTCATTGAAATTAAAAAACAAAAACAACCAACACATCATGGTTATGTCCCCATGACCAACCCCCGCCTCCAATAGAACACTCCCTTGTAACAACTAAGTACAATTAATAGCTAATAATAATACTTAGCATTTCATATAGCACTTTAAGGTTTACAAATTGCTTTACAAATATTATATTATTTGTATATTATACAAATGTTTGGTCTTCAGAACAACCCTGGCAAGCAGGTCCATTTATTATCTCCATTTAGCAGTTGAGGAAACCGAGGCAAACAGAGGTTAATTGACTTGCCCAGGGTCAAACAAATAAGTGTCTGAGGCAGGTTTTGAACTCAGGTCTTTCTGATTCCAGGTCTGGCTGGGTGACACCTAGCTGCCTTGAAAAACATTTCAACACAGTAGCCTTGTTTTAAAAGATACTACTCATTCTGAATTACCACCTCTTTGCCAAGAAGTGAGAGGTATGTTTGCCCTTCATCAATCTTCTGAAATTAAATGACTTTCCCAAGTCCCATAGATAGTGAGCCAGAGTTCAAACCCAGGTTCTTTTACACAAAACCCAATGCTCCGGATGTCTTGTAGAGATCTCAAACCCAACATGTTTAAACCAGAGCACATTATCTTTTGTCCTTAATCTACTTTCTTTTGAACTCCCCTTTCACTGTGGAAGGCATTACCATTCTCCCAGTCACCCAGTTTCAGTTGGTCAATAAGCATTTATTAAGTGCCTTCTATGTGCCAGGCACAGTGCTAAGTTCTGAAGATGCAGAGAAAGGAAGAAGACAGTCCTTGCCCTCAAGGAGCTTACAGTCTAATGGGGGAGAAAACATGCAAAAACTATGTATAAACAAGCTGCTCATGGATACATTGGTAATAATCACCAGAGGGAAGACATTAGAATTAAGAAAGCTTAGGAAAGGCTTCCTGTAGAAGGTGGGGTTGTAGCTGGGACTTGAAGGAAGCCAGAGGGCAGAGAGGAGGAGGGAGAACATTCCATGCATGGGAGAAAGCCAGTGACGATGCCTGGAGCCTAGAGATGGAGTGTCTTGTCTGAGGAACAGCAAGGAAGCTGGTGTCATTGGAGCACAAATATGTGGCCGGGAGTAAGATGTAAGAAGACTTGGAAAGGGCAGCTAGGTGGCCCAGTGGATAGAGCACCAGCTCTGGAGTTAGGACGACCTGAGTTCAAATTCAGCCTCAGATACTTACTAGCTGTGTGACCCTGGGCAAGTCACTTAATCCCAATTGCCTCAACAGCAACAAAAAAGACTGGGAAGGTTGAGGGGAAGGCTAGGTTATGAAGGACTTTGAATGTCAAACGGAGGACTTCACGTTTTATCTAGGTTTATTGAGTATTTCACATTTTGTCCTGGTTTACTGAGTGACTAGGTCAAGCATGCACTTTTAGAAAAACCACTTTGGTGGCTGAGTGGAGGCTCACTGTCTTGGTGTCATCCCAATCTAATTCTCAGTCACCCATCTCTGATCTGTTGCCAAATCTCATCTTTCTACCTCTACAACATTCCTCTGCTCACATGGCCATCAAGCTAGATGGAAACTTCAAAATCTATGGCAATAGGCTCCTATTCAGCCTCCTTCCCTTCAGCCTCTCTCCACTCTGATCCTCCACGTAGCTGCCAATGTGATTTTCCTGTACCATAGTGCAGCTCTGATCCTGTTGCTGCCCCAATTCAGTAAATTCAGTGGCTCCTGATTAAACAAGCTCCCCTGGCATTTAAATATTTTTATAACCTCTCCTCTCCTCCCATTTCTGATACAAACTAGTGTGTGACCCTTGGGCAAGAGGATTAACCTCTCAGTGCTTTAGGCAACTCTAAAACTGTAAATTAAAGACAAGGCGCTGACCTGCATTGGGAGAGGGACTTTCCTCATCTGGGAGCTCAGCAGCTTTGGGATTTCCAGAGGTGTTTGACATCCGGTGGGCACTGGAAGAGGAGGTCAAGGAGAAGCAGGTGGGAAAGGTGTGGACCTCGGCCAGCCTCCCTCAAGGACACAAAGGAGGCAGGGGACGGCACCCCAGGATGACCTTCCTTCCGCCTCAGGATCACCAGCCTCAGCATCGCTGAGTCAGGGAGAGGACCAACCAACCAACAGAGAGGTGAAATGTGCTGAGGGTGGAATTCTTTCTCTAGCCAAACAAGCAAAATGGATGGCATTATTTCAACAAGGTGAGCTAAACACTGGCTGTCTGGTTTTCTCACTTGGGCCATTTGAAGGCAGACGAGGACTTTGTGGTCTATAAATCCATCCACCCCTGCTGTTAATTTTTCCTGAAGGAGGCCACGGTTCGATGGAGGTAACACTGGGGGAGAGGGAGAGCAGAGGGACATCGGGGAGCTGAGGAGAGTGAGATCTTGGGTTAGGATAGTTTATAGTTATTCTAATGGGGTAAATGGTGGTAAGAACAGTGAAAGGAGAGCCAGGAGACATGTGCTGGATTCCCAGCTCTGCTATGTCTGACCTGAGTGACCTTGGATGAGTCCCTTTACTACAATGCGCAGAACTTCAGTTTCCCCATTTATAAAACAAGGAGGTTGGACTGCATTATGTAGTAGGTCCCTCCCTGCCCTAAATCCTAACATTTCTTCAAAATCACTCCCCTCCTCAGGGAAGAAATGTGCCCCAACTATATTTTCTTTTTTCTTTCTTTTTTTGGGGAGCGAGGGGGGGAAGGCAGGGCAATTGGGGTTAAGTGACTTGCCCAAGGTCACACAGCTAGTAAGTGTGTCAAGTATCTGAGCCCAGATTTGAACTCAGGTCCTCCTGACTCCAGGGCAGGAAAACTGTGACCAAGGATTCCACTTACTTGGGTTTGTTCTGTTGTTCTATGACAGGAATCACTTATAAAGCCTATACATACTCTGAGGGTCTTTATCCCAACTTCCACTCAAAATGATAAGTCTGGTCCCCAGAGGGTAACTAGGCACATCTCCCCTCACTTTCAGGGTTTTAGGGGTCCCCCTGAGAGACAGTAGAGCTCTTCTAATGCTAATGGATTGAAGCCCTATTCCAGAGATTAGTGCCCCAGTTTCTTTTAACCTATGAACACCTATTCACTTCTACAAAGGGAGCAAGGACAGAAGTACAAGACACTCCTCAGAAGCAGGAGGCACCCTCTTTCCTATGTTACCTTGGTCCCTCGGGAGAGTGAGCGTAAACAAAATGTTTGCTACAAATTATTCACTGACCTGACCTCCCCAAGTTCACTCCTGAATTTGGTGGCATAGTAAATATATAAGGTACTCCCTCCTGTAGGCCCCAGCATTTAGGGTTAATCCTCTGTTGGTTGGGGTTCAGATCCTTGGGACTGTGCTGATGGACTGAAAAACCTAGTCTGGACTTTCATCACAGAAGCTCTGCTCCTCTGGCCTTTTCAGCACTCACAAGATCATAGCTGTCTTCAAGGTTCCTTCACCTAAAATCTGGAAAGAAAAAAAATGCAAAGAAACAAAGCACAAAGTCACTATGTATTAATGGGCCATGTCTCTCCCCACCCAGAGGTCATATTGAAACTGGGAGGAAGGAAGGGAGAGAGGAGGGAACAGAGAAAGAGGAAGAGGGAGGGAGAGAGGGAGAAAGGGAGAGAGAGAGAACGATATATATATATATATATATATATGTATATATATATATATATATATACTATATATATATGCATATATAAGAGAGAGAGAGAGAGAGAGAGAGAGAGAGAGAGAGATTGAAAAGGAGAGGAGGGGAGAGAAAAGAGAAGAGAAGAGAGAAACAAAGAAAGCACTAGCTCTCACTTTGGCTGTCTAGTGTCTTTTGAGTGCACACCTAGTTCTGGGTCAGTAGCCAATCAAAAATCCATTTCTTCACTACATGAGTAACAGACTAGAGCAATGCCTGCACATGCTCTGATGCGCATAGGTCAGTTGCATCAGCCTGGCACTCTATCAATGTTTATAAGGACTAGGTCTGGCCTGTCTCTGTTATGATTATACTAGCCAACATCTATGTAGTGTTTAAGGTTTGCTGAATTATTTTCTTTCCTTCCTTCCTCTCTCCCTCCATTTGCCCCACTCGTCTCCTTCAAAAAGAAAAAAAAAAGCCCAACAGAATTCAATGCTTCTTTTTGGAGTAATGAAATGTTTCTTTTTAAAAAGCTGGTTAAGCTAGGTCAAGTAATGAAAAATTTTTTAAAAAGCTGGGTGTCTTCTGATAAACTTCTTTGTATGAATGTCTTTCCACAGGATTGAAGAAACTCATTAGAAAAAATCTCTCCCAAATTTCCTTTTGCTCTGTGAAATAAAAGAAGCTGATGGAAGGTGAGGCATAGTGGATATATAGGATGAATCAGATGTATTGGATAAACTGATAGGAGTGAGAGATAAGAAGACCTGGAGACCTGGGTGTGAATCTTGGCTGTCACAACTACAGCCAGTACAACCTTGAAGAAATAACATCCTCCCTGATCTCCAGTTTCTTCACCTGTAAATTGGCCCTGATGGTACTTTCATATTATTACCTCCCATATTTGTTTTTTTCCCTATTTTTAAAAGTTCATTTTGAGCTTAAATACATAAAGAAAAAAGAGAACATTTCCACACAAACAGCACAACATGGAAAAGGATTCACTATAACATCACATGGTTTACTTTTTTTTGAAAAACTACATAAGTACTACGTATTATTTTCAAAGCTACTCTGCTTTCTATGCTTCCTTCTAAATTTTCCTTTATTCTCTGCTGTGTACTTTTTATATTTTTCCCCTCCCTCCCCACCCTGCCCTAGAGATGGCTACCATTAGATATAAATGTGTGTGTGTGTGTGTGGAGAGAGACAGAGACACAGAGAGACACAAAGAGAGAGACAGAGAGAGAGAGAGAGAGAGAGAGAGAGAGAGAGAGAGAGAGAGAGGGAGGGAGGGAGAGAAAACCATTCTATACATACTTCTATTTATCAGTTCTTTCTCTAGAGGCAGATAGCATCTTCCTTCATAGGTCCTTTGTAGTTGATCTGAGTATTTCTAATACTCAAAATGAGTTAGTCACTCAAAGTTATTCTTCAATCAATATTGCTGTTACATACTACACAAGGTTCTCTTGGTTCTGCTCATTTTGCTCTTCATTATGTCATGTGAGTCTTTCCATGTTGTACTAAAACCAGCGAGCTCATCATTTCTTACCATATTTGTTTTTAAGAAAACTTTATGGAAATGTAAGCTGTCATTCTGCTGTTAAAAAACAAAACAAACGAACTTTCAGTGGCCTCTTCTTTCTTTTAGAATAAAATACAAAGAACTCAGCCTGGCATTTAAACCCTTCCACATTCTAGTTCTTAACTGTTTTTCCAACCTTATGTAACCTGTGGCTCAGGGCCCCTGAAATTTGAGGGCTCACGTGGAACAGGTCCAGTCATAGGGACTGATCCAAGAGATCATTTTCTTTTGGTTCATTATGTCCCTATCAAGAGTTCCCAATGGGAAGTCTCAGAACAGAGGGCTATGTCCTCCCAAATGTAGGTCACCAGAGTCCCTATGTCTCATGAAACTACTCAAGGTGACAATGCCTTTATTAGGTAAAGGACTGTATTTCATCCCATAGGAAATGAAGAGTAGAAAAAGGAATCACTAGAATGCATAAATGATGGAGACAAAGCATAGGGATCAATTCAGTTCTGTCTCTTTTGGTGGGTCCCACTTTTCCACAGAGTCCTAAAATCCTCCAGACAGCAGCACCCCATGGTTTGGACTCTCCTCAGAAGGGAAGGGAGCTTGGGGTTGCCAGAGAGGTAAAATTCTTACATTCTGGTGAGCCCTTCTATAACCCTGCAGAGACTGGATGATGTTACTCTGAGAATTCGGTCTTCCCCAGAAGGAAAATGCACTTGAGACTACTAGTTGGGGGCAATCCCTGCATCTTTTCTGATTCATGATAATTGAAAAACAGTGTAATATTGATGTGCAAAATCTGGGCCCTTAGGTTTCCCCCATATCATGGTATTAGTCTCTTGTCACTGATCCTTCCAGCAATGGGGGCCAAGTTCCTTGGGGCTATTGATGGAAGAAAGCCAGAGGGGAAAAGTGTAAAAAGACTAGAAGTAGTCTTTTTTGTAGGCTTACTCAAAGGGGTGGCTGGTCCGAGGTTAGTCTTTCTTCCCAAGAGCCCGAAGCAGTCCAACAATCAATAAACAAGTATTTATTAAGCTTCTACTATGTAGGCACTTATGTACCAAGGCCTGTCCTGGGCACTGGAAATGCAAGTACAAAGAACAGAGCAATCTTGACTTTAAAAGAGTTTACATATGAATATAACCCATCTATCCTTGAAGCAGCCTCCATCAGGGAAACATCTAGGATGAGCCAAAGGGCTTGCCCATACTCTTTATAATGAGATACAATCAAAAGTCCAAAGCAAAATCTCAGTGCATGGTAAAAATCAATAAAATGACCAGGGAAAGTCCTTGATCTATTCCTCTATATTTATTTCATATCACCCTCTATAATTCACAGAAAAAAATTGGACTGGCTATCCTGCAACCTCAATTCTCCATCTTGGGACGAACTCCTTCTGAGTCTCTGCCTCTCAGAATCCCTGGCCTGTTTTCAAGGCTCACTTTTTGTATGGTGTCCCCTTATAAAGCCTTCTTTGAAACCACCCTATGGTAGAGCTCTTTCCTTCTCAAATTACCTTGATTTTTTTTTAAAGTATGTGTAGATGTATTAAGGGCATTGAGGTGGTGCGGTGGATAGAGCCCCAGGCCTGGAGTCAGGAAGACTCATCTTCCTGAATTCAATTTAGGCCTCAGATATTCATTCACTAGTTGTGTGAGCCTGGGCAAGTCACTTAACTCTGTTTGTCTCAGTTCCTCATCTGTAAAACCACTCCAGTTTCTTTGCCAAGGAAACCCCAAATGGGGTCACGAAGAGTCGGACAGGACTGAAAAGTCTGAACAACAACAACAGATGTTGTATTGTCTCTATATCCCGATCTAAAAGGTAGCTCAGGAGCCAGTGGAAAACTGGATTGAGAGCCTGAAAGACCTGGATTCAAATGCAGTTTTTGACCATTTTTTGCTGCTTGTTACTGGACAATTCACTTAATCTCTTAGTTCCATAAAGAAACTCTCCAAGACTATATACATTGCACAGCAGGTGCCAGTTTTCGCTGGTAGAAGGAGATCCGCATTGGTAAAGGGAATTCTCTCATCTGGAGTTCGCTATCCTCCCACACCTTTTCAGCTTCTTTTTTGTGTGTCGATTCCCCCATTAGACTGCAAACTCCTTGAGGGCAGATTGTCTTTGTTTTTCTATGTATTTGTATCATCTTCGCTTAGCTCAGTGTTGGGCACACAGTAGGCTCTTGATAAATGTTTATTTATTGATTGACCGATGGACATCACAGGTCCCATCCAAAAACCAAACCAAACCTCCAGCCTAACACTGTGCCTTGCATATAATAGATGCCTAATAAATGTTTATCAACTTTCATTGAATAATGATTCTTGAGATGAGAATTATGTTTCATTGCCTTTGTTTACCCAAGACCAGGTACCTATAGATATTTGGTGAATATCATAGACAGATGATAACTTGATTGGACCATGAGATTTTATCTGTAGGAAAAAATGGGCTATTTCCCTGCTGTCCATTCACCCACATCCTATGGCCCAAGTCCATCCTCCCATAACCTAGAACTCCTGATGCTTCTCTACTCCTTGAACCCATATAAGAAAGCTCTTGATCCCATTAAACTCACCCATACAACCATATACACACATGCATATGTACTCACATAAGTGATGCATATATATATACACACACACACACACACACACACACACAAAATACCCATGCGTGGAATAATATAGGCACATGATACACACGTACGTACATAGATGTACCAAAAGCAAGAAATTTTCTGGTGTTGTGCACTTAGACCTTTCCCTCGAGAACAACCTTTGTTTTCTGTTTTTTGGCTTTCAAAAATGCTTAGCAAAGGAGGCCGAAGTAGAGAAGCATTAATAGCACTTCTAGGCCATTCCCTGGTTTGAGCAAGGGAGGGCAGCAGAGAAACTGTTTAGGATTTCTTTGGGCGAGCTCAGTATCAGCCTGCTGTGATGGGGGAGCCACAGTGGTGATCTAACCATCTCCCAATCCCTTCATTTGCTACAATTACTCACAAGACTTGGTTTTAAGTTCCCTCATATCCTGGTCACTCTCTTGAATAAACTCCAGTTTTTTCAACGACCTGCCCTAAAATTGGCTCCCTGAACTGAAGTCAATACTTCAAGGCAGAGTGGCGTGGGGCTCTCGCCTCCCCAACCCTACACACTTTGACTCCTTTCCTGCAGCCTCAGAGAGGACTGACCATCACCACTGTGGTCTTGAATGTATGAGTTTAGAAGAGATTTTTGTGATTCTCTAGTCCCAACACCCTAATTTTACAAATGATGCTCAGAGGGATCCGGTGATTGATTTGCTCAAGGTCTCTCAGGCTAGCAGAACTGAGCCAGGAATGCTGGTCTTGGGGGTCCCCCTCCCCAGTGCATCCCTTGATCTCTTGGCTGTTCAAGAGTTTGCTCCTAAAGTGCACCCCTTTTCTCAAGCTACCCTGACCCGATATCCTTTTGTGGCACAGGCTGGTGTAGGTAGACCCACAACCTGTTTTCTTTTTATCCTCTCTTGACTTCTGCTTCCTCACTCTCTCCTAGGTCTCCCTCCCTCCTCAGCTTATGTTGGGGCACAGACTGGTGGAGGACCACAAGGTGGGGATGGAGGTCTTGGGATCATAAATGTAAGGAGCCACCCTACCCTGTTGGCACCTGCTTGCCCTTACAACTTACAACTCTGCCACTGATCTGGAACACCAACAGGATGGTCCAAGCGGGTATGGGGCTTTGCCCAAGGTAACTGAGCGCCTTCCCTACCATCCCCTTACCCCTTAATATGGGCATAGGAAGATAGGAATGATAAAAATCACAATAATGAGAGGCAGTCTAAAATTGGTTTTAATAATCCCGGTCTACAGGGGGGAATTGGGAGCCTATTTAAAATGCAAATGCAAATATTTTGCCGTGAACGCTTTGTCTGCCAGCTCCCCTTACATGTCTATTAAAGACATACATCAACCCTCAACGCCTATGAGACTATGAGTCCCAGACCTTATGGATCCAAGGACCTGGGAGAGAGACACACACACACGGAGGTGGGCTTTGATGCTTTCTGGGAGGCAGGGTCTTCCCTCAGCGGCTTCTACCTGCCTGCAGACATACCACGTATAAGGAGACAGAAGTTGTTTACTTCCTCTCCTACAGGACTTGGGATTCATTTGCATTTGGCTTTGGCCCAAATTAATCCCTATTACCTTCCCTGCTGGTGGAGACCGTTAGGAGGCAGGAGCAATTTCTCTGGATGTCCCTCGGGGAACACACAGCCAGCAGAGTCTCCGGTGCAGCTCCAGTCAGTGTCCTGACTAACTAGGTAATTGTTACTGCAGAAGCCTAGGAAGTGCTGGGTCTGTGATGAGATGGGAGGGAGCTGCTTAGGACCCTGAATCTCCCCAAATGGGGCATCTGAGATGAAAGGCAACACTGAATGATGCAATATTAAAATAGAGAGTTGGGGAGAGGAAAAGAGGGAGGAAGGAAGGAGGACAAGATCTTTTTTTTTTTTCAAAGAATGTTATTTCCAAAGTGTTTGAAGTTATGATGTGAAGGGGGCAATGGGAGGATAGAGAACTAGCAAGGAAGCAAAGTACTCAAACCCAAGGGCATAGAGAAACTGACATCACCTATGGCCCTGTGCCCCAAGTTCTGGGTATAAAACGACCAGCTTTAATCTTGAGGGCAGCTCCCCCCCTCAAGGCCTATCTCTTTTACTCCTTTTGCCCTATCTCAGTTACCTCTGGGAAATCTCTGAATATAGCTCCCTTTTAAGGGTCTACAAACATGGCTAAAAGGTTCTCCAGTTTATATTGTTGTTGTTTGAGTTGTGTTGGACTCTTTGTGACCCTATTTGGGGTTTTCTTAGCAGAGATACTGGAGTGGTTTGTCATTTCCTTCTCCAGCTTACAGACGAGGAAACTGAGGCAAGCAGGATTAAGTGACCTGCCCAGGGTCACACAGCTAGTAAGCATCTAAGGCTAGATTTGAACTCAGGAAGATGAGTCTTCCTGACTTCACCTCTGGCACTCAGTTCACTGCACCACCTAGCTGCCTTAGTTCATGTTCAAGGAATCAAAGTCACTGCCTATTGGGCACACTTTATTTCATCCTCTCCAAAATGCATAAAATATACACAAAGCTTACAGTAGGAGGAGAGAGAGGTAATGAATAAATAGCACCTACCGTGTGCCCGGCACTGTGCTAAGCTCCTTACAAATATTGCCTCAATTAAACCCAAAACAACCCTGTAAGGTGAATGCTGTAATTATCCTCATGTTATGTGGAAGAAACTGAAGCAAACCAAGGCTAAGTGACTTGCCCAGGGTCACACAGCTAGTAAGTGTAACCCATACAATACTCTTCCCTTTCTGGAGAGTCCCACCTTACCTCCTGCCCACATCTTCCTTCTCTTCAAACCTATACAATTCTCCAGACTCATAATGCCATCCTGCGGTTTCAATAAACAAGTTGCCAGTGGGGCAACTCCCTCACACTTTTACCCCAGAGACCCATCCAGTCATCTGGACTTGTGCTGTCATCTTCAGGGCTTGGACTCTCCAGGAAGGAAAACGAAGTAGAAGGTTGTTCATGGTAACAGCAGAGGGTAAGGTCCAGGTCTTTTGGTCCCCCACATAATGATTTTAGTCCCTTATTGACCCTCTAACTATGGAGACACATGTATGATCCTCTTCTCTCTCTAGAAAACTGGGTCCCAGAAATCTGGAACCCGACGTTGCCAGAGAGGCAACTCTCAGGCTGGGCAACCTCTCCTCCCCCAGACTTCCTGCTTTCTCACCCAAAGGCTGGGTCCTGAAACTAGAAGTTCAGGAGCTCTTCTCATTGGCCACATTGATGAAAGCCCACACAAATCCCAACTACCTTTGCTTATAATGGTCATTACTCTGTCCTAGGAATTGGGAGCCCTCTGGGGCTCAGATCTGCTCTTTGCTCTGCTGTTCTCTGTTCTAACATCCAAAAAGAGAGCAAAAGGACTAACTTTGCAATTGACCCTCCTTTTTATAAACCAGCACAAAGGGTGACTCTGACCTGCCATAGTCCAAATCAATTAATTTGCCCCCAATTAATGAAATATTCTCAAAATTCCAAAGCAATACTCACCATCCTGTAAGTCCAATAGATTTATCAGGGACCCCCCTTGACCTACTCCTTATGTTGGAATAACCATTCAGCCAGCTAATTTGTACCTAGTGCTTCCTCTCTATTCATTCATTTTTTAATAATCACTTATTGGGTTGGCAGGTAGTGGAGTATAATGGAGAGATGAAGGTTTAAATTCTGGCTTCAATATCCATTAGCTGTGTGACCATGGGTAAATCACTTAACTTCTCCCTGTTCCATTTCCTCATCTATAAATATCTGAGTTACTGACTTTGCAGGTTTGTTGTAAAGAAAACACTTTCTAAATCCTAAAGCACCATATAAATATGAATTATGCTTTATAATGTGCTATGCTGGTGTGATATCCCTCATTCTGTAGCTTTCCCTTAAGCTTTCTTCCCCCCTCGAGTGTTTGGAGTGCTGAGGCTTTGGCCTGGGAATCAGTACAAGGGATATGAGTTTTCTGCAGCAGAGAGGTCTGTGTCAAAGTTTGTAGGAATTCTGTTGGGGAATTGTGGTGAGACCTCTCTTTTCTAGGGCCTGCTGCTGAGTCCATTTGCCCTACTCCATGATGAACTATGTGAGAGACTCAGATTGGTCAAAGGTCCTGCCAGGGACAGGCAGTTGAGATTTAGAAAAGGCACCAACCTTCCTGAGTTCCAGTTCACGACAGAAACCCAAATTCTATGTATTTGGAGCTGAGCCAAGATCCAGAACTCCTGAGCCTTAATTTAATTTTGTCTTACTGGAATCATGAGTTAAGTATTCTATGGAAACGGCATTATTTATATTCTTGTTCTGTTCAAAGGCGGACTCATACATTTCATTTTCTAGAACTCTTGGGTGCTATCTCATTATTGGCTACTCATGGGATCTAGAACGGCGGTGGATTCAGGGTCACTCAGTAGATGTTTTATTATGCACTGTTTTACTGTTATTATGTACTGTTTATCTACTTATAATTTCTATTCTAAATTTCAAATCTCTGTGTATAGTTAATCATGTTTGCCTGCTGCTGTGGAGAGTTGACTACATTATGCCAAGGTCATATTAGGGCTCATTTAAATATATCTAGTTCAATAAAGAACTGGAGTTTGTCAGTAGAATAGAGATTCACAGCTGATTTCTGGTGGGGACAGCAGGAATACAGAAGGATGTGGAGGTAGATTGGAAGGATAGCGGGGCAGTCGATTTGAAAGGATTTAGTAATTGTTTGGATGTGGGAAATGAAGGAGGGGGAAGAACCATGGGTTATTCTGAAGTTTGAAACTTAGGTGACCAGGTGAATGGTGGGTGCCATTGACAAAAAATAACAGCATTAGGAATTTGAATCAGTTTGGGGGGGAAGATGGAAGCTGCATTGTCCCAGGTGTGATATATTTCATCCTTTGCACTCTTTTCTCATCATTGGAGGTCCTCATTAACTCCTGGTATCAGAGTTTTTATCTCTGGAGCAATTAATAAGATGTCATATTTAGGAATCCGTGATGATGCATTTTGTTTGAATAGAAAAGATTTCTCTGAATGGCATCATTTTGTGATAAAGGCAATGTTGGCTTAGTGGGCAAAGGACTGAACTGTTTGTCGGATGACCTAGATTTTACTCAGGGTTCCACTCTGAATTCAGTCTGTAACCTTGGCCTAGACACTTGACCCTGTGAGACCTCTATTCCTCGTGTGTAAAATAAGGAGACTGGATTGATGATTTTTAGGGGGATAAAATCTGTTATTTGATCTAGCAGAGGGAACTTTCAATGAGAAAACTCCATCTGCTAATGTAGATGAACGCTTGCTCGGCAAACTATTCTCAGAGAGTGATTGGGCATTGGAGGAAAGGTGACTTCCCCGGGGTCATCTAGCCAGGACCTGCTAGAAAAAAGACTTGATTACTGGTCCTTCTTCACCCCGAGGCCGAGGCTGTCAGTCACTATACTCTGGAGCCTCTCAGTTCTGAAAAGCTCGAACATTCTTCGACCTGGTTTCTTCCAGCTCTGACATTCTATGTCTCGATGTCTCTCTGACTTTAAGCAGAGCCAGCTTCTGTCAAGAGTAAGGAATATGTCCCCACTTCATTTTTCAAAATCCCCCCTCCCCTTCCCTCTCTCTCAGAGAAGCCTGGCTGCCGTCAAGGTTGGTTGCACTGGCAGAGACCAAATAATACTTTTTCAAGCCTGGATAATCTAGCCCTGACCCAGCTGGAGAGGAAATTGTCAAAGCCTGAAGGTCACTTGTGAGAAGGAGGGTGGGAACAGAGCAAGAGAGAGAAACAGGGGCTGGAGCATTGGGTAAAGAAGCAAGGGTGGGAACTTTGGAAAGGGGGGCCATGGTTTGGAAAATGGAGAGGAGGCCTATGGTTGGTTGATTACATTTGTATTGTCAATAGTATGTAAAAATAACATGCCAGCTCGCTATCTTCAAGGCATCAACTGTCACTGGTGCCTCTCTTTAGTTCTGTAGTAGAATGTCTATTCCTAGAAGGCAGGGAGTCATTCTTGGGATGCCCCTCTAAGGCTAGGGCCTTGTACACTCTAGGCATTCAGTAAGTACTTGTTCGGTTGAATTAAAATTATAGGACAACCTCCATCCTTGGATTTTTTTCTGTCCAGAATTCTGGAGGAATTCTGTCTGGTGCACGAGGCCACATTTTTGATGCCATATATTCAACATTCAGCTCATTTTTTCCCTCTGTTTTTCTCTCAGACAAGGCAAACTTTTATTTATGACCTCTCATTTGAGGCTTTCAAAAGAAATTGGAACTGGGAGGTAAAAGTGATACTGCTTGGTTGGCTTATGATATATTTTTTTTCATTTTGAGAAGAGCACAGCTACAGATGTTAGATTCCTAGGAGGTCAGAGCAGGGAGGGATGTTAGCTTTCACCTGGAAAACCCCATAATTTTATGGGCTGAAGGAGAGGAAGTAGCTTATAGATGAAAAGAGCCAAAGGCTCTGGAGTCCAAAGACCTGGGTTCAAATCCGTGCTTGCTCCCTGTGACATTGGACAAGACGGTTAATCTCTCTGGGTCTCAGTTCCCTTATCTGTAAAATAAAGGAGTTGGACTACATGGCCTCTGAGACGCCTTCTAGCTTAAGATCTATGATTCACATTAAGTCACTGGCAGAGACGAAAGTTTTTTGATTTTCAGCCTGATGCCACTCTATTGTGCCAGCCTATTCTGATGTTACCGTCTTCTACCCTATGCCCCCAAGGTAGGGCAGCTAGGTGGTGCAGTGGATAGAGACAGGAAAATTCATCTCCTTCTGTTTAAATCCAGCCTGAGACATTTACTAGCTATGTGACCCCAGGCAAGAAACTTAACTCCATTTGCCTCAGTGTCCTCATCTGTAAAATGAGCTGGAAAAGGAAATGACAAACTACTACAGTATGTTTGCCAAGAAAACCAAGAATGGGGTCATGGAGGATCTGACATGACTGAAAATGACTGAAGAATAACACCGCACTTATCACACATTATTATGTAGTGTGATCATCTCTGCTGCAATCCTAGTCCCTCCTAGATAGCAAGGACCATAGCTTACCTACTGAAATAATTTCCCTTCTCATCTCCTCTGAGTTTCCTTGACTTCCTTCAAGTCCCAGCTAAAATCTCCTCCTATAGGAAGACTTTCCTGATTCCTCTTAATTCTGGGCATCTTCTCTGTTGATTATTTCCAATTTATCAAGTAAATATCGTGTTCTTATATAGTTGTCTGCATGTGGCTTCCTCCCATGTTAGACTCTGAGCTCGTTGAAGGCAAGGACTGTCTTTTTTTTTCTATCCCTAGTTTTTATTTTTTATTTTTAGGCAATGGAGGTTAAGTGACTTGCCCCGGGGTCACACAGCAAATAAATGTCTGAGGCCGGATTTGAACTCAGATCCTCCTGACTCTAGGGCTGGTGCTCTATCCGTTGCTCCATCTAACTGCTCCCTTATCCCTAGTTTTTAGTACAGTGTCTGGCACATAGTAAATGCTTGATGTTTATTGACTGACTGACTTTGTATCTCTCAGCAGCGCCTAGCACAGTAGGCCTTTAATAAATGCTTATTTGTCAAAATTCAGGCAAATATCTGTTCTCGTTAAGACACCGGGTACCCCCCTCCCCACTTGGGTGGATTTCTGGCAGCTCTCCTTTCTTCCCTCAGTCTTTGGCTAGCGTTTCCAGAATAGAAACATCGACTTCAGCCCACAGCCAAGGAGCACATCTAAGAAAAAAGTCCATTCCTCCCCTGGCTGAGGGAACAGGATATGCTGACTCGGCAAGCTCTCTTTCCGGGGCTTGCTCGGTGTTTAATAAGCCCTGTCATGTCACCTTAGACAACAGCACTTGGCAAAGGACCGTGACCTGAAATGCTGAAATTCCAGTGCGTGGGTTTGCATCCGGAAAGCACGCCCCAGTTCCCCAGACTGCTTAATGAAACTTGGTTGGTTCCATTTGGTCCAACTGTTCTGCGCATGGGCTTTTGCACCCAAACTCACAAACCACCCTGTGAGGAAGCTGTGCAAATAAAATCAACTATCCCCATTTTATAGAAGAGGGAGCTATTAAATACAAGTGACAGGACTAGAACCCAAGGCTTCCGACTCCAAGGAAGACTCAGAGTAGGGAAGGCCTGGATTCAAAATTCACTTCTGAGAGCTACTTGCTGTGTGATCCTCGGAGAGTCACTTAGACTCTCTGATCCTCTGTTTTCTCATCTGGGACTAATAACGCCTGTGGTGCTCAGGGTCGTCTTGAGGCTCAAATGTGACAACGCATGTGAAGGGCTTTGCTAGCCTTTGAGGTTGTCTGTGTGGCGTGCATAGGCTGCATTGCAAACTGTCTCCCTATGGAAAATCAGGGCAACCAAAGTGATTTACACTCTGCCAAGGGCTAGCTCGGGCACTATCTCATGCCTGACCATACCTCTCTTATCTTGATTGACATCTGACCCCTCCTGAATGCTGTTGTCTTGTTGTTCAGCTGTGTCTGATTCTTTGTGACCCCATTTGGGGTTTTCTTGGCAAAGATAATGGTGTGGCTCACCATTTCCTTCTCCAGCTCATTTTATAGATGAGAAAACTGAGGTCAACAGGGTTAAGTGGCTTGGTCAGGGTCACATAGCTGGATTTGAACTCGGGGCTTCTTGACTCCACTAAGCCAACTAACTGCCCCCTAAATGTTGATAGCCAGGGAAAATGGACCACACCCTCAACCCTGACCACCCCCCCCATCCCTGACAAACTCCCAGCCCTGACCACAATCACAACCCTGACCACTCCCCCAGCCCTGGATCACTCCCACCAGTACTGATCACTCCCTCCAGCCCTGACCACTACCTCAATCCTGATCACTCCCCCCAGTTCTGACCATACTTCAACATTAGTGACACCCTTCAAGCTTGATTACACTTAAAACCTAATTATTCCCCAGCCCTCATCATACCCCCAATCCCGACTGCACCCTAAACCTAATTACTGCCGGATTCGACAACCTCCCTAACCTTGATCACACCCTAAAACTAGCTGCTCCAACACTCCTGACCACACTCTTAAACCCTTGGCTATGCCTCTGGCCCTCAACATACTCTAAACCTGACTATTCTCTATGTTGGAACCATGTCCCAAACCAGGCCATATCCCTGGCCCTGGCCACATTGTAGACCTGACCATGCCCCAACCCTGATTGCTCTCCCAGGCCTTGTCACTACCTCCCCAGGTATCTGCCACTTTGGGGAGACAGTCAGGGAGGAAGGGGATGCGTTTGCTGTAGGAAGGGAATGAGCACCGCAGGGCTGAGTGAGAGGGTATAATTTCAGTGTGGCTTGAGGCTGAGACAAGAACTGCTCTTCGTTCCAGGCAGCTGCTAATGATGGGTTTCCGGAGCTGTCTCTGGAATGAGTGCCCAGGCTTCTTCTACTCCCCGATTCACAATAACTAACAGTGTGACCTTGGGCAGTTCACTTTTAAAAATGGGCATAACAACGCCCCTCCTGCCCTCCCGACAGACTTATTGTGAGGATCAAATGGGTAATGTATGGGAAGGCGCTTTGTCAACTGTACTTGGCTATATAAATGTCAGGAACGAAGAGTCATTGGGTTGTTGGAGCTGGAAGAAGCCTTAGCGATCATCTGCTTCAGGACCTGCATTTCGGTCAGTATTACATCATTTATCTCTAGAAAATAAAAAATAACATTGGACAGGAGGCTTTGAAAACAAAATTTGTTTTGCCCAGGATTTTCTCCTTAAAGTAGGGGGAAGGGGACTGAGGGTTAGTATGGGGAAACTGAGGCCCAGTGAGGCCAAGAGACTTGTCCAAGGTCACACAGAGGCAGACTTAGGTCTGGAACCCAGGTCTCCTGACTCCTGGCCTAATGCTTTTTCCATTACATAACAGCATTTAGCAGCAGTAGCTGACCAAGACTGCTATCCCTTGGAGTATAAAGTGACAGCAGCAGGAGTCCCATTAGGAAGGGGAAAAATGAGCCAATTTTCACAGGGTTAAAAAAAAAAAGAATGACCACAGAAAAGGAAGAGACACCAATAAAATAACCACCACAGCGGCGACAATAGCAATGATTTAATAGTGAAGCAGAATCCAATATGACCCACAGCTTAAATGATATCTGTTCTCCTTAGCTGGGCTCCTGGGAACCAATCCCAGCCACACCATCCTTTCCTAACCTCAAGAATGATTTGTACGGTGATTGTGTCTAGGAGGTTAGAGAGCCCAATAGATCTGTTGTCAGCGCTCAGCTAAAAAAGCAGACGTCAACAAGATCTCCCTTCCTCACCGGCCTGTTCTGAATAGGGCACCCCGAAGTGGCGAGGACCCTTGGGCCATCTGTGGTGGCTCCTGGGAGTTAGGGGACGCAGCTCCGTTCTCCCTTACGTGGATGGATTGACAGGCCTTCCTGCCCCTCTTCATCATGTGCATTAGAAAGCAAGGTTCGAAAAGCTTACATTGGCTGTGGA
Organism: Trichosurus vulpecula; assembly: GCF_011100635.1. Classification (NCBI taxonomy): domain Eukaryota; kingdom Metazoa; phylum Chordata; class Mammalia; order Diprotodontia; family Phalangeridae; genus Trichosurus; species Trichosurus vulpecula. The sequence continues at coordinate 119,683,932 of NC_050577.1, forward strand.
ATCTTAGTCCTTTAGCACAGTGAGACTGTAATGACCGCCTAGCACTTGAAGTGAATGAGATGGGTTGAGATGCCAGACCTTTCCTTACTGAGAGGGCCTGAAACCATTCTTCTTTCTCATCTATTCAATAGAAATGGATAAACAACTACCTTATTTTTCTCACTTCAAGGGCCTTGAAGCTGGACTGAGAAAAAAAAAGTATATAGATCGTGACATCAGATTTTTGCTTTATATGGAATTATATATTCATGCATCAAGCTTTTTTTTGTATTCCTCATTACTTAATGCCTGCTATATTTAATTTTTGCTATCTCACCTGTCCTTGACTAGCCACCTCCCTCTATTCCCTACTTTAAGGGAAAAATCCTGGAGATCTGTTTTGTTTCAAAGGCATCCTGTATCACCTTTTTAATTTTCTAGAGACAGATGATGTAATACTGACCTTGATTAATTGCCCCTCACACCTGTCTCCTGTATAACATCTACCTCGACCTACTTCTACAGATGTTGTCAGAATCATAATTGTAGAGACATTGTGGTCCAGGGGAAAAGAGCATTGAATATGGACTTTTACTCAACTGAGGTAAGACCCTAGGTTCAAGGCAAAGGCTTTATCTTTGGCTACATGACAAGGCTCGTGTTGAGCCTTGGTTTTTTCTCCTATAAAAGCAGGAAAACAATATCTAGAGAGTACAATGTAATGAATGGAGGCAGTTTTAGAGTGAGAGACATGTCTTTCTATGTCTTTGGCCTTCTTATCTATGTGACCATGAAAAAATCATTTAACCCTCCAGTGCTCTAGGAAACTTTTTAACCTGGAAGCAGAAGTGCCGATGTGAATTGGTGAAGGTATTTTCCACGCTGAGAATACCCTACACTTATGAAATCACAGGTCCAGATGAAAAACGGTCTACCCCACCCACTTCATAGGATTGTGAATACTGTATCCTATTATGGACATAAAAGGACTTTGTAAACTTTAAGGAGCTATCTGTATGCATGTGAGGTGGTGTTATTGATTACCCATTCTGCCAAAACATCCTGATGGAATGTAGGGGCGAAATCTAGTACGCCTCAATCAACCACTGATATGTTTCTATATAGCTAGAGCTTAGATTTCCCATAGATCAAACTCCATCATTTGATGGAGAAATATTGACTCCTCAGCCAGAAGGTTTGGCATCATGAAGATGCAACTTATAAACTGTTCATTATTTACCAGGAATAGGCAGCTAAACAAACAAACAGGCAAATAAATTGATGAATGAATGAATAAATAAATTTTCTTGTTGTTACTGTTGTGTCTGACTCCTCATGACCCATTTGGGGTTTTCTTGGCAAAGCTACTGGAGTGGTTTGCCATTTCCTTCTCCAACTCATTTTATAGATGAGGAAACTGAGGCAAGCAGGGCTAAGTGGTCACACATGTAGTAAGTGTCTCTAGGCCAGATTTAAACTCAGGTCTTCCTAACTCCAAGCCTGGTACTTCATTCACTGTACCAGCTAGCTGCCCACAAATAAATATATAGATAGATATAAAAAAACTAATTTTTAACAAAGGAATCTTAGAATTAGATTTGAATATTTTCCCTGGAACTAGGGCAAATAAGGGGCAGTCAGGATAATTTCAGGACTAATTTTCTGCTGAGTAGGACTTTTTGGGGTTTGCCCTCCTCCTTACAGTTTCTGTGTTGTGCTGTGCTGAGGTGTGTTGGGCTCCAAGTCTACAGGAAGGTCCAAAGAGACAGACTGGTTCAGAACGAAGGACAGTAACTGGAATTGGAGTCTACCGCTTACTATTTTGGGCAAGTTACTTAACTTCTCTGAAACTCATCTTCTTCTATGAGTTGGAAGGTCCCCTTCCAGTTCTAAATTTACCACCCTAGTAAGCTCTCTCGAGGCTTACTCAGCTGAGGAGGAGCAGGAGACAGAAACTTCTGTTCTGAAGACTGGGTAACAGCCTAGCCTGGTGCTGGCTGGAGTGTGGACACCTTGTGTGGGTTTCTAAAATGGGTGCCCAGGCCCTCCAAGCACCTGTGATGCTCTTCTGAAACTGGGGTCTTCTGAAACTCCCAGATGTTTAATCATGAGTGCAGAAGGAAGGCTTTCCCCTGGCCCTCCACTCTCAAACCATACACAACTGGGAATGAGGTGAGATAAGCCAAGAGATGAATTTATGCTCCCCAGACTCCAGACAGTTTTAGGCAAAGGACAGGACAGGACAAGACAGGACAGTATAGAGTGGTGTCTGGAAGCTAGGGACAAAGAACCCATATTCCACAGCCTAGGAGAGGGAAGAAGAGAAGGCAGGAAAGGGAACCTGGGCCATAAATGGCCCGAAGGCTTTTCTCACTATTAAACTGTTAATAATAGGAAAGGTTATTTGCAAAACAGCAGGGACAGAGCAGTAACGACACAGCACCTCCAATCCAGATCCTTGGGGGGTAGATAGGCTAGGGTGTTTCCCTCATCTTCCCTCAACTTCATGGACAGCTGTAAGGCCCAGGTCTCCTGGCGACAGAGATGGGGACAGGCTTGTTTCTCCCTGGTTCTTTGCAGGCCTGTCTGTCTCTCCTTGTTTGATTTGCTAAATCTCTGTTTTAGTTCACTGTTTCACACCCACACCAACAGTCTGTCATCCCCTGAAGGCCCTGGGACATCTGCCAGGCAGCGTAATCAAATGTGAAGTTAAATACAAGTCAGCTAAACATCATTTTGCTTACAAATGATTCTGGCTTACTTATTAAAGTAGGTCCACTTAGACCCTCCACCTGACTATACTTGTTGGTCTTTAGTTCAAGATCCTGTATACAGAGGAGACCTCTAGGTTGTTCAGTGAACAGAGTGCTGGGCCTGGAGTCAGGAACACCTGAGTTCAAATTTGGCTTCAGACACTTGCTAACTGTGTGACTCTGGACAAGTCCCTTAACGTTTGTTTGCCTTAATCCACTGGAGGAGAAAATGGAAACCAGTCCAGTATCTTTGCCAAGAAAATCCCATGAATAGTGTGGACAGAATCATGAAATCAAACATGACTGAACAACGTCAATACTGTATAAAGCATGCTTACAGTGTAGATTCTAGGTTTTCTCTGCTAAGTTGGGTCCCCAGAAGGTGGCTGGCCTCTTGTCCTATCAGGGGTCTAGGGGTAACCCTAAGGGGTTAGGAGTGTTTTTCTAGAACTATTGCTTGTGAGCCTTAACAGGTATGCTTCTCCCCTCAATTATTAGTTTATATCATTTAGCCAGCCAGATTTAATTAGCTTTTAGAAAAGGGTATTTACTAAGGTAACTATAATAAAAACGATTGCTACAAATCATCCTCTTTCCCCCTTTCCCATTCCCCTCCCCCCCAAAAAAGGTCTGGGATATAATCTTTTTAAAAATTGAATTTTATTTGGTTTCAGTGAATTAAATTTTATTTATTTTCTATCAATGAAAGTCTGCCTTCTTTCTCTTTTCCCTCACCCTTCCAAACTGAGAAAGGAAAACAAAACCTGAGCTAAACAAATGGTCAAATGATTGTCTGTGTCCATGTCTGAGAAAAAATATGTTTTATCTGATACTCTGAGTCTCTTACCTTTCTATCAGGAAGCAAGTAGCACATTTCATCACGAGTCCTCTGGAATCATGGTCGTTCATTACATTGATCGGCGTTCCTAAGTTTTTCAAAGTTGTTTGTCTTTACAATACTGCTATCGTATAAATTGTTTTCCTGGTTCTTCTCACTTCATTCAGTTCACATATGTCTTTCTAGTTTTCTCTGAAATGATCGCCTTGGTCCTTTCTCATAGCACAGTAGATTCTAATATTCGTACACCACAACTTGCTCACTTTGCCAGTTGATGGATACTCCCTCAGTTTCTAGTTCTTTGTCACAAAAAGCGAAAAGAACTTTTGATTTTTTTGAATATTTCTTGTCTCATGAAGTCACTAGTTTCTATTTGTTCCATTCTAATTTTTAGATGGTTTGTTGCTTAGCAAGGTTTTGCACCTTTTTGGCCAAGCTGGTAAATCCCTTTCTAATTTTTTCTTCCATAGCTCTTATTTCTATCCCAAATTTTCCTCTAGTGCTTTCATTTGATTTATAAGAACATTTTAAACTCTCTCTCTCTCTTTCTCTCTTTCTGTCTCTCTCTTAGTTGAACTTATGCCCAAGCTGTGTTTTTTTCTGAAGCTTTGCTTGTAAATGTTTTGGAGTCATTCTCTTCTTCTGAGGTTAGGTCTTGATTTTCCCTACTACTATAATAGCTATTACGGAGTGATTTTTTTTTTTTTGCCTTATTGTTTCTACTTCCTACTCATTCTGTTTCTTACTTCTTCCTACTTCCTGGCTTTGGATTTTATGTTGGGGCCATGCTCTGTGTACTTCTGGAAAGAATGTCTAGGATGGTCCTGTTGCTGGTTTCCTGAGGGCAATAAATGTTGTATTATTCCAGGATTTTAGGGACAGCTCAGGCTGGGGACCTGCAAGCCTTCGGTGATCCCTGGGTTTGAGTTTGATCATCACACCTGTGGGCTTGCCCTGGTTGGAGTTTCAGTAGTCTGCTGCTGGTCTCAGCCCCCTCTCAGCCATCTGGAAAGCTTTACTTGTTCAGAGTGACAGGCCTGCAGTCTCCCCTTTGGTGGGTTGGGATTCCTGCTCTGGTTATTCTACTATAGTTTTCAGACAGGGCTAGAAGCTAGAACTGAGCCTCTATTCTGCTCCTGAGATCAGAGCTTCTCAGCTGCTTCTTGCTTTCAAACTTGGTACTGCCTGCTTATGAATCTAGTGAAGTACCCAGTGCAGTTCTCGTTGTCACTCCTAAAGAGGAAAGAGTATTTAGGGGAAGAGGGTGCCATTCAGGTCAAATGCATCAGGGCAGTCAAGAAAGATGGCAGTGGACAAAAGGCCATCACGATTAGCCAAATGTGAATTTCTGTTGTTATTTCTCCTTCCTGCAGAATCTCTCCATTTTCAGTGCCAGCACTCTTGTCTTTTTAACCTCTTGTTCTCCTTCCTTCCTTCCTTCCTTCCTTCCTCCCTTCCTTCCTTCCTTCCTTCCTTCTTTTCTTCCTTCCTCCTTCACTCTCTTCACATCCTTTTCTTCTACAAGGTTTTTCTATCTTCCCATCTGTCCTCTTTTCTCTGTTCCCAATGCCACCCCCCTTTTGCAGACCCTCTTTACCTCTCACCTGGACTATTGCAGCAGTCTGTCCCCAGTCTGGTCCTCTTCTAATTCTGTCTACAAACTACTGCCAAAGACACAAGTATGATGAATGATTCCCAACTATCTACAGAATGAAGTCCAAACTTCTTAGCTTGACATTCAGGGCTCTCCAAGATTTGTCCCCAAACCATTACTTTAGGCTTATCACTTACTCACATTCCCCTTTTGTACACTCTGTAATCCAGCCAAACTGGCCTATTCACGATTCTCTGAACACAGTCTCCACTTCGCCTCCCTCCCCCAACCCCTACCCGTCTCCTGTAACTTTGCTCATCATGTTCTTTCCCTCTGGGATGCCTTTCAGTCCCAAATCCATCTGCTCAATTTCTAGTCATTCTTCAAAGCACAGCTCAAATCCTACATTCTCTATGAAGTCTTCTTTGGTCTCTTCAGCTAGAAATCATTTCCGTCTCCTCTGAACAATGAATAATGATGATCACAATAGCTCACATTTAAGGTTTAAGGTTTTCAGATCCCTTTATACATATTTGTCATTTAATCCTCACAATAACCCTATGAAGTAAGTGTTTTTAATCCCCATTTTTCAGATGGGGAACCTGAGGCTCACACAGTTTCAGTGATTTGCCCAGGGCCTGATTTGAACCCAGGGCCTCTTGACTCTTGATCCAGAACTGGGTCTTCTAATCTACTCTATTGCACTTCCTTTTAATTTGCTTTACATTGAACCTTTTCTGAGTCCTCCGGCTCTAAATTTCCCCCTCCTCCAAAAAAAATGACCTTGTGTATATTGTCTATCTCCTTTTCTATGTACACGTGGTCTCCTTCATAGAATGTAAGCTCCTTGAAGGCAATGACTATTTAATTCTTCTTTTGTATCCCTAGTACCCAGTACAATGCCAGACACATGGTAGGCACTTAATAAATGGTGGTTGATGGCCTATTGTAGTTATTTTGTATGTGTTTTGTATGTGTTTTATCTCCTCAATGTGAGCTCCCTGAGGAAAAGGACCATTGTGTCCATGTTACTCTATTAGGCAGAAAATACACACAGACACACACACACACAGACACACACACACACTCCTTATCCTCAAGGAGCTTCCATATTAGTTGAGGAGATAAGACATTTGTAAAATAATTATAACCATCTGGATACCCAGTGGTTAGCTGTCAGTTGAGGCATTGTTCCATACACCAAAAGCCCAGTGGTCCATGAAGGTAGGAAATCTCCTTTAGCAGGGCACTGGGGAAGGGAGGGAGAGGGGAAGGGGGAGGAGCCAAGCCAAGATGGTGGAGAAAAGGAAGGCACTCATCTGATCTCTCCCCCAAACCCCTACGGACACCTTTGAATCATGCCCTAAAACAAATTCTGGAGTGGTAGAACCCACAAAAGGATGGGGTGAAACAATTTTTCTAGCCCAAGACAACTTAGAAGGTGGGTAGAAAAGATCTATCACAGTGGTATGAGTGGGGAACGCAGACTGAGCCAGCATAGGAAGTGGGCACACCTGTAAACCAGAAGCTGGTCGGGGCGGCAGGGGCGGGGAGTGTGACTGAATCAGCCTGGGCAGCAGCTGCTTCCAAGGCTCTCAGCCCACAGATGGAAAGGGAGGGGGTCTGATAACTGGTCAGAAGATTGCAGGGATCCCTTTGCTAGCACTGGGGGTAGGACTCTGTTGCTTTGCCCACACTTGGATCTGGGTCACAGTCCTGGGTGGCAGTCCCAGGGTGAGGAGGGAGCACTAGCACACCAGAGCTTGAGGTCGAAGGGGATGCTGCAGGAGACCCGGTCGCAGTTCCAGGGTAGAAAAGAGTGCTTGTGGTTACTCACAGACCAGAGTACAGGCCAGGTGGTAAGTAAACACCTCTCCTTAAATCATACCACCTTGGAACAACTGAAAGTTTGCAGACCCCCAGAAATGGGAAAAACCTGAAGCTTGGAACAGTGCCCCCTCCACCCTGGGAGCAGAGCCTAACTTTAATATTAAGTTAAAAATCAAGAAATAGGCTGGAAAAATGAGCAAACAACAAAATGGTGACCATAGAAAGTTATTATGATGACAGGGAAGATCAAAATGAAGAAGACAACAAAGTCAAAACTACTACATCCAAAGCCTCAAAGAAAAATGTGAATTGGTCTCAGGCCAAAAAAAAAAAAAAAGAATTCTCAAAAAGGATTTTAAAAATAAAATAAGAGAGGTAGAGGAAAAATTGGGAAAATAAATAACAGCGATACGAGAAAATCATGAAAAAAAGCAGAGTACTGAGTTTGGAGTCAACGTCCTGGCTTTACGGCTTGCTCTTTGAATGAATTTGGATAAATCACTTGATTTCCCTGAGTCTTAGTTTGCTCAACTGTAAAATGAAGGAAACTAGATTACCGCCATGGTCCCTAGCTCCCATTAAGGCTCTCTGTTATATCATTATGCTTCTATGGTAAGCAATAGGTGCTTAATAATTGCTTGTTGAATTGACATGGATTGAATTCCAGCCCTAAAGAAACAGTATACATGATATGTGCATATATAGGCTATGGAAATGACATCTTCTAATAAATATCTAAGTGGGGCAGGCAGGGGGTAGAGTGGGTAGAGTACTGAGCCTGGAGTCAGGAAGATCTAAGTTCAAATCCAGCCTCAGATACTCAGTAGCTGTGTGCCCCTGGCTAAATCACTTAACCCTGCTTGCCTCAGTTTCCTCTTCTGTAAAAGGAGCTGGAGAAGAAAATGGCAAATCACTCTAATATCCTTGCCAAGAAAACCCCAAATGGGGTCCCAAAGAGTTAGACATGACTGAAGACATCTAACAACAACAACATCTAAGCAGTTACACTGTCTCTGTTCTGGTAGTAACCTTTTGTTCCATGAGCTGAGACCCTGGCATTCATCTTCTCCTTGGCAGGATATCTTAGAGATATACATTTGTCATCTCCCAGACTCTAAAGAGCTGATCTCACTTCTTGGAGAGCTAGGAGGTGGTTGGGGGTGGAGAAAGAGAACTGACTCAGAAGGCTACATAGGTCATTCCTCAGTGATCTGTGAGTGGAGGGAAGGGATGGTGGGGAAACTAGCAAAGCCTAAAAAACCTGGGAAATCTCCCTTTTTTGTGGTTGTTGACCCTGTTTCTTGGGGGCTTCACTCGCTGGGTTTGTAGAGATAGTCTACCCTAACACTGCTCCGGCTTCTTCCCTCTGTTCTTCTTGCAAAGCATCCATCACATGATAACCTCCCACCCCTTTAATTTTCTTATTCTATTCCATTCCAACACTATGGCATCCTGCAGCCTGTGAAATCTCTTAGTATCGTAGAGGAGCAGTTAGGTGGCACAGTGGATAGAGTGCCAGGTCGGTAGTCAGAAAGACTCATTTTCCTGAGTTCAAATCTGGCCTGAGACACTTATTAGCTATGTGACCCTGGGCACTTAACCCTGTTTGCCTCAGTTTCCTCATCTGTAAAATGAGTTGGAGAAGGAAATGGCAAACCACTCTAGTACCTTTGCCAAGAAACCCCAAATGGAGTCACGAAGAGTTGGACATGACTGAAAATGACTCAGCAACAGTATCATAAATTCCGAATTGGAAGAGACCTTGGAAGTCATCTAAGTCCAGCTCTTGTCTTTTACAGGTGAGGAAACTGAGGCTCAGAGAAGCGGTGACTTGCCTAAAGTCACAGAGGAAGGAAGTGGCCGAGCCAGATTTGAACCCTGGTCCTCTGACGCCAATCCGGGACTTTTTCCACTGTACAGTAGCAGTGAATATACCATGCAACCTATGACTGCGTAAATAACTTGAAGCTATTTATTACTATTCTTATTGTCATTTTTATGGGAATGGGTGGCACATTTCAGGAATAGGAACTAGAAATAAGTGTGGAAAGGGAACTAAATGTATATGGCTGACTTGTGAGTATTTGTGCCAATGGAGGGGACCAGGGTTATGGATAACCCCAAACATTGAATGATCTGAAAGTCATTTCTGTTTGGCTTTGGAAGCCATGATATTACATTTTTTTTTCTTGGCAGTAGATTTTACATGGACAGAGCCATAAAATGATAGATTTCACTGGTGGCTCTTTCAGCAAAAGAGCAGCGGAAGTCTGGGGCCACAGAACGCCCCGCAGATGTTCCATTGAATCGCTGCCATTATTGAAACAAGGCCTCCTTCGCTGTGCTGATCCCTCTCAGGCCCTGTCTTCCAACGGACAGTCCTGGTCTTCAAGGCGTGCCAAGGGCCGTGAAGCACTGTGAGGGCAGGAACTATATTCCATTCATCTCTCTATCCCCTATAGTGTCTAGCCCCGTTTCTTTTTCAGAGTGGGCAATCCATACATGTTTGCTGGTGCATGATGAAATGCATGATTCCTCTTGGGCCCTGGGCCTGAGGGCAGATGAGACAGGCCCTTCCATTTTGTTTGGTCATTTGACAGGACTGGTATTAACAGTGCTTGCCTCACATAGAGTGGCTTTAGAAAATCCACTTCAGGATACTAATGTCCCTGAGAATCTGTACTGACAGTTTCCCAGGCTGGCACATTTGCCTCCCTAATTATGCTCCATTTAGGCCAATATTAAAATTAGCCTGCATTCCTTGGATGTATGCCAACTGGGCAGTTGAGGGCAGGTGGCCAAGAGTCTCTTGGGCAGCAAGAAAGAATTGGCTCAGAATTTAAAATTTTCTAGTAGATAATTAGGGGGTTAACTAAAGGGAGAGTGGATAGCTGTCTTTGAATATGCCAACTAGGGGTCCCAGTGGACAGAGCTGGAAGACTCTGGAAGACTCAGGAAGACCTGAGTTCAAATTCGATCTCAGGTACCTCCTAGCTGTGTGATCCTGGGCAAGTCACTTAACTGCTGCCTGACTCAGTTTCCTCATCTGTAAAGCACGGATAATAATAGCACCTACCTCCCAGGATTGTCATGAAGATCAATTGAGATAGTATTTGCAAAAGAGTACTTAGCACAGTGCCTGTCACAGAGTAGGTGCTGTGAAGTATGAAGCAGATTTTACATTTGAAGGGCAAATTGTGCTGCTTGATCCTGGAGGAAAGATGTGGGACCAATGGGGATAAGTTACAAGCAGACAGATCTCAGCTCCATGTGAAGAAGTTTCTAACGTTTAGATTTGTCCAACTATGGGACAGACTATCTTGTAAAGTAATGAGTTCCTGGTTGCTTGAGGTATTCAAGTAGAAGTCACATAACCATTTTAGAGCATTGATTCAGGGCTGGAAAGGACTGCAGGATCATCAGTTCCAACCTCTTCATTTTATAGCTGAGGAACTTAAGGTGCAGAGAATTTTGAGTGACTTGCCCAAAGTCTCACAACCTTACAGGGAACTGTTAGTTCCAGAGGAATACTGCTCTAAAAAGTGATCAGAAGAAGAATGTTACATCAGGGCTTTCCAGCTTTTTGGTGGGGTTTGGCAGTGTTATTGTGAAATGAATCTGGTGGGGCACCCTCGAGTGGGGTATAGGCACTCTCCCTAGAAAAGAAATTCTTAACCTTTTTTTTTTGTATTATGGCAGTCTGGTGAAGCCATTTGGCTTCTTTTGGCAGTCTTGTGAAGCCCTGCTCAGTATCATGTTTTTAAATAAATAAAAGAAAGTAGTAAGATCACAAAGAAAACAATTATATTAAAAACAGTTCTCAAAGTACTAAAAAAGTTCCCAGACCTTTGCTTAAGAACAAGAGAATTTTGTTCTGATCGCTTCTGCTTTGCCATCCCTATTTTCTGTTAGAGTGGGCAGTCCTGGCTTCATTTGCTTCGGGAGTATACATCATTCAAGAACGTGCTAAAGAAATCCAGCGACTTTGGGACATCATTTACAGATGCTGCTGGCTCTGTGTTTTGGGGGTAATCTTTTACCTTGAATAAGTGGGAGCTGGCTCTGCCTGATGCCAGGATGGAATTGGCCCCCACTGATGGATGGGGTTGTGCCAAGTCAGACCTTATTAACTAAAATGAGCTTTGGGATTGCAGCCCCACCTCCACTCCCACCGCCTCCTCAAGAAACAGCAAAGGAATATGAAGTCTTTTGGGGGGTAAAGGTAGTTTATTTGGAATCTTCTGAAGTTTTCTTTTCTACAAAGGATGGAGAAAAATGCAAACAATTTAAGGTTCACTGTGCCCTTGGGAAGAAATTTGACTTTAGAATTGATGCATCTGGTTTTATAAAGGAAGGGACCATATTTTTCTGTCTGAGCAGAAATGATGAAGGATAAGATTTCTGATGAGGGACCCAGACAGTAGTCATGTTATGTGGTGGCATCATGTAACCCCCTTGCTTAAGGTCCTCCAATGCTGACTGTTTCACCTCTTGACTTCTCTTTATTGTCCTTCAAGACCTTTCTCAGCCTTCTTTTTAAGACTCTCTTGCCTCGCTGCTTCGTCTGCAACCCCACCAATTCCTGAATGTAGCTTGCTTGTTCTCACTTTTGTGTATCTTAATAGGTCATAGTCTCTCCCCCAAAGCCCCTCTGCTTCCCCCTGCCCATTCTCATCCTGCTTCCCCTTCAAAACCTGCCTCAAAACTCCCCCTTTCCAGGAAGCTTCCTTAGCCCAAAGTAACTGAATCACATTCAGTCTTGCTAGATGGGCTCATACTCCAACAAGGTGGCAATCAGGAGCCCAGAGTATGCCACCTGCTAGGTGCTCCATCTTATATTACAGTTAGTTCTCTAGCCTCTGTGTACTCGAAGCTTCCTTGTGTCTCAAATGGGAATAAAAACCTGCCTGACCTACTTCAAAAATGGTGTTGGGAGGTGAGAACAGGGGTGAAAGGGGTTGGAAAAATTAGAAGTATGATACATGATCACAGGATAGCATTACTACCTTGGTGGTCCCCAGAGTTTGTTGCTCAGCTTATCTTATGCCCTATCTCACATTTGCCAATATGATTTGCTTTGCAATTATGCTTTTATTATTTCTGTTATAACCAGAGGCAGAAGTTTCACATGTAGTTTTTCCTAGCCTGGGTGTCAATTCCTTGAGATGAAGGAATGGGTTTTCTCTTTTCTTTTGTATCTCCCTATAATATATGGTAGAGGTGGCTAGGTGGTACAGTAGATAGAGCTCTGGGTTTAGAGTCAAGAAGATTTGAGTTCAAATCCAGCCTCAGAAACTTCCTAGCTATGTGACCTTGGGTAAGTCACAACCTTTGTTTGCCCCTGGAGAAGGAAATGAGGAACCACGTCAGCATATTTGCTAAGAAATTTGCCAAGACGGTATGGTTCATGGGGTCACAAAGAGTTGGACATGACCGAATAATAATAATATATGGCACTGTCCAGTCCTCAGCAACCAATATCTAAGCAGCACTGATTTAACTTCATTTAGCTTGAAAAAACAACCAAACAGCTGTCTCAGATAATGGGGTCAGCATTTCAAAGGCTGGCAGATTTTAAAGAGGAAAATCCCATGCCTTCCTATGTGCCCTCACTGCTTTGATCAATAGCTCTGGCCGCAGGTGGCTTATCGCATAGACATGATTGCACTTTCATTCTGATACCTCAATATTACTGATCGTTATCTGTAGGCCAGGGGGCCTTAAACATCCTAGGTCTTTGGACCATTCACCAAGAACCCTGCTCTTACTCACCAATGGAAAAGAGGAAACCCTCATCATCAGGTCAATGATTTAGAGCCAGAAGGGCTTTTAGAGCTCATCTAGTCCAAACTCTTTAGGAACTGAAGTTCAGAATGGTTCAATGACTGGCCAGAGGAAATAAATAGCAGAGATTGAGATCTGAACCCAGGTCCTTTGACTTCAAATCCAAAGCTTTTCTGAATACCCCACGCTGCCTCTACCATCTGAATGAATAGGGGAGAGTGACTCTGCTTTGTTTGAGACACCCATAAAAGGACACCATAAGGGTTTGATTAATTCATGTCAGAGGCTCAAGTACAGATACTTTCATGATATAAATAATAAAGGATTAGCCCAGGGCCACAAGGAGAACCAGACAACTCTAGGTAAGTAATTCTGGTTTGAGTATAGAGACAGAGTCTCCCATTAAGCACATAGAAGAAATGCCAGAATTGGGCTTGATGGTGATGGGCAGCCTCTGAAGGGAGAGAGGACAAGCACGTAGTAGGTGAGTATAGGAATGCAGATTTAGAGCTGGGAGAGACTTTACCTAACCCCTTCATTTTATACATAGAGAAACTGAGGCCCAGAGAGTTTCTGCCAAATGAGATAATATAGAAGTTATATCAAGTGAATAGCACAGTGCCTGTGTTTTCAGCCTGGCACAGAGTAGGCCCTGTAGAAATGCTTATTTCCCTCTCTTTTTCCTTATGTGACTGGTTCACTATAAAGTAAGGATTCTAACTCAGGTCTTCTGTGTGAGAGGAAAAGGGAGAGAGTCAAGCACAGTCAGCTCTCTCTGGGATTTCTCACCTACATTCATTTCCCAGTAGCTGGGTGAGGTGTGTGTACATTTTCTTTGGTTCTTTCATTCTTCTCCATTCTCACTCTCCCAGTCCACCACCTATAACACTTTCCTAGATGACGGCCTCTGCCCTCAGTGCTTTTTGCATTGTATGGCGCTGCTTCCTTAATCTGTTTCTAAGCCTCAAGTATATGGCCACCATTAGCAAATAGCTGTTCATTCTCAAAGCCCCAATTTCCACAAATTCCTTGAAATTCCTCTACAGTCTCTTTGAGCGAGATCACTCTGGTTTGTAGCCTCCTATCTGTTTCTCTTCTCCCTGACCCCCTTTAGTGGTTTTTGGGAAATATGTTCTCCTGGGTGGCCACGCGGGCTGAGAAATGGACATCACAGTATTACGTGTTGCACCCCAAGGGGGCTGCTTTTTCTTGAGGTATGTGGTAGGAAGATGAGAAGTGGAAGGGGACAAAAGGACCTTTTATGCTAAACGTTATTCAAAGGACACACACAGTAGCAATCCATCTTATCCTGAAAATATAACCCCATTCCATCCCACCCCACCCTTGAATTTTACTGCTGAAAATTCCATTTGAAAACAATTCTCTTCTTTTTCCCTTAAATAATCTGGTACTTGGTGATCCACTTGAGATGGCATAGAAGCCGATGAAAACATGTCACTTTAATTTAAAGTCAGTCACAGTAGAAATAAAGAGTGAAGGGAGAAGTTAGTTCCAGGGCAGCCTTGGCTGGGTCTGGCTTGGAAGCCATGATGCTCCCGAAGTCACTCAACAGGACCCAGGGTTTCCTTCTCCAATGGCCGCACTGATCCTGAAGCACTCTTAGTCTGAGCTGGTCTGGGACAGACCACAAAAGTAAACGCAGCAAAACAACAACAGACAACAAACCCAACAATAAATAAAAGATTCCAAGTCGTGCCACTTAGGATTTGCCAACTGCATCAAGGGGCCATCCCATAATAATTTAAAATGGGGCTCCTCACAGGTGTTATCTCAGATTGAAACCCTCTGATGACTCTTCAAAGTTACCAGGGAAAGATTAATATGTCCATCACCTGAAGTCACGACTGCTCACATTAATATGTAGTAGGGGGGCGGGGGGGCGGGAAGAAAGGGGAGAGGGTTTAGGAAGGAGGTGAAGAAGGGATAGATATCAGCTCCATCAGTAGCTGAAGAGTTTAGTAAGAACCACACTATGATATACTCATTGTTCATTGAATGGTAACTTGAGTCAAATTTTGATATGTGTGTAGATCTTTGGTGTCCAGTTGTATATGACAATTTATTTTGCCTTGGAGGACATGACTAGGAGGATTGAGAGGGTACCAGCTTAAATCCTAGGTAAAGGATATAGTCAGAAGCCTAGATTTTGCTGAAGAAGTCTAAAAAAGTTTTCTAATCTAGAGATTTCATGAACCAGGGGAGAGAAACCTTTTTTGGCTTCAGCAACCATGGATGAGATCCAGCTGTTGGAGCATGCCGTACAGGGACTTCTGAAGTCGGGTCAGGGTCACCACCTCCGTGGAGTACAGCGATGCTTCCATGACACCTTCCAGATTTCCCAAAGCACCCAAACCATCAGCTTCATCGAAGGGACAGCTCTTTAAGGTACCCAGCAAATGGAGAAGGTCCCTGAGGTTCTCAAGGTCATTGGATATTTGTACCATGTTTCTGGAAGACAGATTGGAAAGGATCTGCTGGTAGATGGCCAAAGTCTGGTCCATGTCTGACAGACTCTGGAACGGATGAAGCCCTGGGATGAAGTCCAAGCCGGTCACCCTCTGTTTGGCAGAGATCGAGTACTGTGTGAAAGGAAGAGGGAGAGAGTCAAGCACAGTCATTGAGTCCATTTCCCTTCTCTCTCTGGGCTTTAATTATTAGCATTTCCTAATAGTTTGGGGGAGTGTGTGTGTGTGTGTGTGTGTGTGTGTGTGTGTGTGTGTGTGTATGTGTATGTGTGAATTTTCTTAGATTCCTCCATTCTTCTCCATTTCTACTAGCTCAGTCTAGGTTCTCATCACTTCCTAGCTGGTCTCTGCCTCCAGCTTCTTGCTTTCTTCAATCCATTCTGGTTACTGTTGCCAGACTTCTTGAATTTGTTATCACACCCCTGTTTGAGAGCCTATTGTTAGGGTTATTATATTTTTATATATTGTTATATGTGTTATATATTGTTATGTTATATTGTCAGGTCTAAGCCCCTCTACCTATTTTTTTTCAGTTATCAAGCATTGATATGTTCTCTCTCCTACCACCCTTCCCTTCCACCCTGTGCTATTTTTCAAGGCTCTCTTTTGCTTTTTGTTATTAGGCCATTTCAGCTTCCTATTCTTTCTGACCCAATTTTGGGGTTTTCTTGGCAAAGATTCTGGAATGGTTTACCATTGCCTTTTCTAGCTCATTTTTACAAATGAGGAACTGAGGCAAAGAGTGTTAAGTGACTTGCCCCAGGTCACACGGCTAGTAAGTATCTGAGGCTGGATTTGAACTCACAAAGACACATCTTCCTGATTCTAAGCCCAGTATTCTATCCACTGTGCCACCTAGCTGCCCTTAAACATACTGGAGTGGTTTGGCATCTCCTTATCCAGCTCATTTTATGGATGAAGAAACTGAGACAAACAGGGTTAAGTGACTTGCCCAAGGTCACATAGCTAGTAAGTGTCTGAGGCTGGATTTGAACTCAGGTCTTCCTGACTCTAGGTCCAGTGCTCTATCTGCTGTACTCCCTAACTGCCTTCTTTTTGCTACCCCCACTTTATCAACTTAATCTTAATTTTCCACGGAAAGGCCGCCTAGTGCAGTACAAAGTCAGATATTTGAAGTTAGAGAATCTGACCTTGCTACTTTCTACCTTTGTGATTTTTGGCATTACAAGTCATGTAACCTCTTGGGCCTCAGTTTCCTGATCTGAAAAATGGGGAGAGGCAGGTTGGACCAGTTGACCTTTAAGATCACTTTCAGCTCTAAATCCTGTAATCCACTGGTCTCCAACATGCACCTCTGATCCAATCACGTCTCCTAGGTATTATAGGGTTATTTCCCGATTCTCTGTGATGGAATACCCTTTCTCTTCCATTCCCCCTCTTCCCATTCCTATTCCTTGTTCAAGGCCCAGCTTAAGTCTTATCCCTCTCACAGCACTACTCCCAGTATGAAGAACCCAAGAAGGAGTTAGTAACTTTTTATTGGTTTGAACTGAATTTTCTGAAATAGGTAAACTTGGGGTGTTCTGGTCTGGGAAGCACTGAGATCCCCTGTCACAGTCCTGTGATCTCTGACTGCAAATGGCCAGAACCTCTGGTAGAAGCACACATCTGGGTGCTTAGGGAAGGTCTCAGCAGGTGATGCCAAAAACACAGAATCATCACTGCCCAAGCCCTTTGGTGTATGCTTGGCTATGAGATTTCTAGCAGCTTATAATTCAGCCCACAGCCATACTCTCCCCAGGACGCTTACAACACAGGGAAACAAATATAGACACGTAGAGAAAACCATTCAGGGAATCACTCACCAGAAATACACTGCTCTGTAGGTCTCACCTGGCTCTCTTGCCCTCCCCCCGACCATACAGGCAGCTTCAGAGGAGACATGAGATCAGTGGTTTAGTTTACTCATTGTATGAACAGTATTGTACCTTAAGTTTCATCCTCACCTCCTCCCTTCATCCCCTCCCTGGGAGAGAATGTCTTCTGGACTTGCATCCCCCACTGCTTGGTTAAGCTGCTCGTGATCCAGTTTCTTAATCAACTAGAACATGTGCCAATCAGCATTTCTGACCTAGTCCCTGGACTCAGGTCAAGACTTCCTCAAGAACAATTGGAGGAGACTGCCCTGCCTCCCTTCAGTTGGCAGACTTCTTCCCCTCAGCTGCTTGCTGTTAGACAAATGGACCACATAAACTGGGCCCTTGCTCTGGAAACACCAGACCTTCAGAACCACATCTGGTTGAACTGGGAAAGTCTAGGGTCTCCAGCTGATTCCTACTTCTACCTCCTGGAAATTCTCTGCCTTTCTAAAAGCATCTTCCTGTGGTTTGCTGTCTGGATTCACTGACTCTGCCAAGGCTATATGCTTGGGGGTGTCACAATGGAAATGCAGGTTGTGTCTAGTGTGGTACTGCCTCCCTTTAGGGGAATCTTGGGCTCTGACTGACCCCTCATCTCCATGTGTGGGCTCAGGACTAACTTTGACTAACCTTATGGTTTAACATATATGATCAATGTAAGGATTGACCGTGATTCAGATAAAGAATGTTGCCTTTCTCCTGATAAAGAGGTTTTGTATTCAAGAAGCAGATTGAAGACACATATTTTTGGACACGACCAATGTGGGAATTTGTTTTGCTTGACTGTGTATATTTGTTACAAAGACTTTCTTTTTCTTTTTTCTTTTTCTCTTTCTAGTGCAGGGGAAGGTGGAAAAAGAAAGTATTTTAAATAAAAAATTTAAATATATTTTTTGAGAAGTTTTATTGATGGCCTTTTAAAAAGAAAATTTTCAATTAACAAGAATTTATTTTCTCTCCCTCTTACCTATTCCACTGGAAAAAAAGAAAACCAAAACTCTTGTGACAGATACACATAGTCAAGCAATAAAAAAAATCTATGCCGATGTCTTTTATTTTTACTTTAAAGTGATTTCCAGACACACCCCACTTCCAACCTTAATGAGTCCTCCCTTCCAATGACAACTACAAAAACCAATGGAATAAAATCTTCCAACACAGTGCTCTTGTCTGCCAGTATACGAAACAATCTGCACCCATGGTACTCCACTTCTTAGCAGAGAGTAAGAAGGAGAATTTGCTTGTCTTTTCTCTGGAGCCAAGATGTGCCATTCGTTATAATTACTTCACATTCAGCTTTTGCTGCCTTAACATACTCTTTTTGGCCCTGAACCAGCACCCTTCATTCCTGCCTTCTGGTTGGTCATTTATTTCACATCAGTCAAGGCAGCTATGTCTCCAGGCAGAGGATGCCCAGCTAAGTGGTCTGTTGAGTCCTTATTTTGGATCTTTCTTCTATCAGTACTATCTCCTCCCGGCCTGAGATGCCTCTCAGTTGGTAGGATTGATGATATTTTCTAAAAATAAGCAGCCCCCAGCATGTCTGGGACTGTATCTCATTTATAATGGGGCTGCTCCTAAATAGTAAGGAACCCTGCCTTAAATTGCTAGTAGCTTCTTAGGAGGAAGAACTGCCCATTTGGGGGCTATCTCCCCCCTCCAAACAAGTTGTCATTGCCAATTCTGTGGAGAAGGACCAGGGCTGGGTCTTAAGATCTAGTTCATACAGACTTAGAAATGTCAGGGTCTCCTCTGGTTGCCCCAGGAACACGGGCAAGCGAACAATAGTGGTTGGGGCAATAGCCATGCTCCCATAGCCCAAGACTCTGGCACCACAGTCACTTGTACGGCGCTCTCCTGCTGTGTCACAAGCTAACAACCACCCCCTGTTGTTCCTGCAGCTGCTCACCCAGCAAGAGTGTGACCTCCATCGGGCCCTCTAGCATTATGGGGAAAGGATAGCTTCCATAGCATGCTGTTCTTACCATTCAGATTACAGCATTTCTCTAGCATAAGTACATCCAAGAGAGTTAGGGAAGGGCTCTGAAGGTGGTGTCAAGGACCATAGCCATCACTCATCTTCTGACATGGTATCCTCCTTGCCCAAGTTGTCTGGTGTAGGAAGTCACTTAAGACTTCATTATCAGTATCAGTACAACCCACTGCTGCACTCTCCTACTAGTGACACTCTCACCATAGGGGCATACAAGGAAAGGGGCTGAAGTAACTCAAATCTCCAGAGCTATACTGCTTTGCCACTCATATGGTCTCCCCTCATATGGATCTGAACCCAGGCCTGCAGATTCCCAGTCTATCGCAGTTTCTACTGCATGACCTAGCAAGAGAGGATCAGAGAGGATGAACCATAATTGCCTTGAATTCCAGAGAAGCACCAATGCCACAGGCTAGCCACCCTTGCTACAGGCCATACAGAATATTCTGGCATTTCTAAGTCAGCCTGTTTGGGTCTTGGTTTCTTTGACGGTAAATTAGAACTAAGCATGGCTAATGTTAGTTATTGATGCCATTGGGTCTATTACTTTCTTAAAATGACTGCTTTTGCAAACATCTAACAAAGATAAGTTTCCTTTCACCTATTTTATGACCAGAACCACACAGAGGAAGGGTAGATAGGGGTGATGGTCAACATTCATACAGAAGAAAACTAGAGACAAAGAAAGAGGAGCTATGGGTTCTAGGTCACTCTCTGGGAAGGCAATCCAATCCAGATCCCACATTGAGTAATGGAGTACATTGATACACTCTCCCTACCGTGTGTGAGATGTCATTGATCCTGGTGATGATGGTCTTGGTGAGGGTTTTTGTATCATCTTGTACTTTCCGGATGGGCACCGCTTGGCTGCAGTAGAAATAATAGCAAAGCCACAAGAACCCGCACAAGGGCACACCATGCATTTTCCTTTCCAAGGTGGGTATTCCTGTCTGACCTTGAAAAGAAGAAGGAAGCAAACTGAGGTGCTGGTAACTCAGGGTACCCCAGGGCAAACCCTACCCCTGATCCCCAAATGTCATCATCCTTGACTGCTTTCTGGGCCAAAGTCCAGGATAAGTCATTACCGAGAAATATCAATGGAATACATTCCCTTAGGCAGTGACAGTGAATACAGAGTGCTGGGCCTGAGGTCAAGAAGTCTTGAATTCAAATTCTGCCTTAGACACTTACTAGCTATGTGACCTTAGGCAAGTCACTTAAACCTCTGTTTGACTCAGTTTCTTCAACTGTAAATATGAGGATCATCAACAGCACCTACTTCCCAGGTCTGCTATGAAGGTCAAATGAGATAATATTTGCAAAAAAGTGCATAAATGCTTATTTTCTTCCTTCCTTAGGAGTTGTGCAGTCATAATCCATAAAACTACAGTGAAATTTTGTTTTGTTTTTCAACACCAGACCACATCCTGGTAAACCTGGGTTGGATGAAGTTTTAGTGGTGGTAACGATGTTATAACCACCATAACACTAATTAAGCATGCAGGGTGGGCATAGGTATAGCTCAGGTGATCTGTTTAACTGGACACTCTTATTACCACTGAGAACTTATTGTGTGGATGGGAGACTCCTTCCTGGGCTACAACCTCAAGACCATGAGCTATTTCTCCTTTCCTGCCTCTATTCACCATCCACTCCTAAATCTCTTCTTGTAGGACTTGCTTCCCAACATTCTAATGAAACTGCTTACTCAAAGATTACCAGCGATCTCTTACTTGTTAAGATACCTTTCCCCTCAGTTCTCATCTTCTTAGCCACTTTTACCACTGCTGAACACCTCCCTGGATGCTCACTTCTCCCTTGGCTTTCTCTTGGTTCTCTCCTGCCTCTCCTCCTACTTGTCTGACTACTTTTTTATTTGTCACGTCATTAACCATCTTCTGACCTTACTTGGCCAAAACACACTTTTATCAACTGCCATGGGTTTACTTATCTCTATGTAGATGACTTCCAAATTTATAGACAGCCCTATAGTCCGCCACTGCCAAATACCTGCTGGCATCTTCACTTGAATGTCCTACAAGCATCTCAGGTCTAGCTATGCCCAAAATGTAACTCATTATCTTCCCACCCTACATCTGTACCTCCTATAAACTCTACTTCGGATGAGGCCATTCCCATCCTCTTATTCACTTAGGATCACCCTTGATGCTTCTATCTCCTTCTTCAGGCCCATCAGATCAGTTGCCACTTTCTATGGATTCTATTTGCATAACATCTCTCAAATCTATCCCTTTCTCTCTCCCCACAAAGATAGCTCATGACCTCTTGCTATCCTCCAGACTTTCATCACCTCTTGACTGGATTATAGTAACAGCCCCCAAATTGATTTCCATACTTCCAGTCTCTCCCCTCTCCAATCCATCCTCCATATATCCTTGGAAAGAGAGGTCAGACTAGCTAATAACCTCAATGTTGACAGTTTGGTACTTAATGTGTTCTTTTCTTTGATTAAGCAGGGCTTACACCAATTTGAAGACAATGTACTCTCCAGTTTCTTTCTATTTGGAATCTTCACACCTAGTTTATCCTCCTTTTTGTGAATGTTCTCATGAACAGTTTGGTGTAGTGGATGGAGGGGTCTGAATGAGAAAAACCTAGATGCAAATTCCACCTCCGAGACCTGTTAGCTGTGTACAAGTCGCAACCTCTTTGTGCGCTGAGAAACTCCTTGGGGTTTATCTGCTAAGTTATAGATGGATTGTGATTGCATTGGTGAAAGAATTTCCCATAACCTGAGTTCCTTAAATTGATGAAATCACAGACTTTTCAAGTATTTCCAGATTCTAAATATAAAGACCAAAATCTATCTTGCTGTATAAATAAGACCTATCTTATTCCACAAGAATCAGGAGCCTAGCTGAGTAGAGATTGGTATCATTGAGTCAATGTTGAAGAATTATTGAATCTCAGGTGGGGTCATCTCCAGTCATCCTGATCTATATCTGGCTAGTGGACCCAGATGGCTCTGGAGGAGAAAGTGAGGCTGGTGACTGCACAGCCCTCCCTCACTTAAATCCAATTCACTTGTAAGTCATGGCATCACCTCCCTGACGTCATGGTCCTCTTTGAGAATGAAAGACAAACAACAATAACATCTCTCCAGATCTATCACCTCCAGTTGTCCTGACCTATGTCTTACAATTGGACTCAGATGGCTCTGGAGGAGAAAATGAGGCTGGTGACTTTGCACAGCCCTCCCTCACTTAAATCCAATTCACTTGCAAGTTGTTGTTTCACTCTATTGATGTCATTGGTCCTCTTCTAGAATGAAGGACAAACAAACAAACAAACACAACAGAATTTGGGTTGGAAAGGGATGACACAAGGCCCTGCATGCCAGTGCCTAATAATTTGCCATCTAACCTCTGCTTGAATACTGCCCCCCCATAATGGAGATCTCATTGCCATTCCACTTTTGTTGTTGTTTTTTTTTTTGGAGGGGGGAAGGCAGGGCAATTGGGATTAAGTGACTTGCCCAAGGTCACACAGCTAGTAAGTGTGTCAAGTGTCTGAGGTTGGATTTGAACTCAGGTCCTCCTGACTCCAGGGCTGGTGCTCTACTCACTGTGCCACCTAGTTGCCCCACCATTCCACTTTTGGACAGCTTTAATTATTAGGAATTTTGTTCTTAATTAAAATATTTATTAAGCACCTACTATGTGCCAGTTACTGTGCTAAGCATTGAGGATACAAACAAAGGCAAAAATGTTATATGCCTACTCAAAGAGCTGGCACTCTAATAGAAGAGACAATAAACAACTACGTACAACGTAAATGGAAAGTAACCTCAGAGGGAAGACACTAACTGTAGGGGCAACTGAGAAAACCTTTCTGCAGAAAGTGGAATGTGAGCTGGGTCTTGAAGGGAATCTTGAAGGGAAGTCAGGAAGCAGAGGTGTGGAGAGACAGTATCTCAAGGACAGGGAGCAGGGAGCGACAATGCTTGGAGTCAATAGAGGGAGGCTCATACAGGAAGAACAGCAAAGAAGCCAGTGTAGTTGGGTTGTAGATTACGTGGAAGTGAGTAAAATGTAAGAGGAAGCCAGATTGTGAAGGATTTGAAAAGCCAAATGGAATTTTAGGCTTGATGCTGAAGGTTTCTCTGCTGGTAAAGCCCCTACTCCCCATCACAGTCTTATGTTGCTTTGATCTGGAAAGACCGTCCTAGCTCTGAAAGCCCTTTATTCTCCCCACTCCCACAAAACTCTAAACTTAAAGTACCAGCAGGGAAAATATTTACATAACTTGCTACCTTATTGTTTGATCTTAGCCTTAGGCAAGGAAGAAATCTTAGGGTTAGCTAGGGAAGATCAGGGAGGAAATTAACCAAGCCATACTGGGGCTCTATCTGAGTTGGCTGAAAGGACAGGGCTACAGCAGGGGCTGTAAGCGAGCACTAGGTAGAGGTCCATGTAGATGGGCAGACAACAAGAAGAGCAAGGAGGGGATCAAAGATCTTATCACAGGGATGAGAGTTCAGAGATAAGACTCTAGCCACTGGAGTGATTTTTGATGTAAAGCTAAACCCAAATAATCCAATAAAAACTTGTCTCACAGGACAACCTTACAATTATTGATCGATAAATAAGTGCTGCCATACCCTGCCTCCACTTCCTCTCTTCTCATTAATTTCTAAAAAGTCCAAAATCTGGCTCCAACATCATCATTCAACTGAAACTGTCCTCTCGAAAGTTACGGGTGATCTCTTAATTGGCCAATCTACTACCATTTTCTTAATCCTTGTTCTGCTCTCTGCAACCTCTGAAACTGGATTATTACCCTTTTCTCCTGGATGCTTTCTCCTCTCTAGGTTTTCAAGACTGATTCTCTCTCTCTCTCTCTCTCTCTCTCTCTCTCTCTCTCTCTCTCTCTCTGTCTTTCCGAGTCTCTGTGTTTCTCTATCTCTGTCTCTCTCTGTCTCTCTGTGTCTCACTCACTCTCTGTCTCTATCTCTGTCTCTCTGTCTCTCTCTCTCTCGTCCTTCCACTTGTCCAACCACTCCTTTTCAGTCTCTATTTTCTGGATTTTCATCTAGGTCACACTTATTAACCATGAGTGTTTCCCAAGGGTCTGTCCTTTTTTCTTATTCTACATTCTCTTAATTGTCATCTACATGTAGATAATTCCCAGATCTAAATATCCAGCCCTAGTGTCTCTTCTGAGCTACAGTCCCACATCCCCGATTGCCTTTTGTGCACCTCAGATTAGATGTTCCATAGGCATCTCTAATTCGACATGCCCAAAACAGAACTCATTATCGCTCCCCTCTTCTGAACTTCACTCCTACTACGGAGAACCTCATAATCCTCCTGGTGTCTGAGGTTCACAGTTTCAGTGTCATCTTCAACTCCTCACTTGTGCCCCTGCACTTGTCATTTCTACCTTCACAGCTTCCCAGGTTGTTCCCCCTTCTCTCCCAACTCCCAACTCACCCAGTCACCAACAGGGTACAAGCCCTAACAGCTTCATTCCTGGAATATTCTACTAGCCTTCTGGTTGGTCTTCCCTGATCCATGTTTTTCTGCACTTTAACCCATCCTTCCCTCATCTTCCTAAAGCATAGGTCTGACTATGTCACCCTTCTACTCAATAAACCCCAGGGTTTTTGGAGTCTATCTCTGAACTCTCATCCCTGTGATAAGATCTTTGATCCCCGCCTTGCTCTTCTTGTTGTCTGCCCATCTACATGGACCTCTACCTAGTGCTCGCTTACAGCCCCTGCTCTGTAGCCCTGTCCTTTCAGCCAACTCAGATAGAGCCCCAGTATGGCTTGGTTAATTTCCTCCCTGATCTTCCCTAGCTAACCCTAAGATTTCTTCCTTGCCTAAGGCTAAGATCAAACAGTAAGGTAGCAAGTTATGTAAATATTTTCCCTGCTGGTACTTTAAGTTTAGAGTTTTGTGGGAGTGGGGAGAATAAAGGGCTTTCAGAGCTAGGACGGTCTTTCCAGATCAAAGCAACATAGGACTGTGATGGGGAGTGGGGGCTTTACCAGCAGAGAAATCGAGACAACTTGTAGGACAGCCAAGAGCCTACAGCCCACTAGGCGATTTTTCCATCCACTCCAAGCCCTTGTGGGCGTTGATGGCAAGAGGGAGGGATCCAATTCTCAGATTGGCCCTGGAGGAACTTACCCTGCCCAGATGCTAGTCTGAAGCCAAAGCTAGCCCCCATCCATGTTCTCATTGGGAGACAAATATAGGTTAGTCAGAGCTGTCTACTTTTGTACGCGGTAAATACTGACTTCATCTTGGCTTCAACTATGGCCACCAAGCCTTGTTTCCAGTACCCTTTTTGCTCAAAATATTTCCACATTTTATTCTCTTCATCCAAACATTTTAAGGAGGAAAACACTCAATCAACAAGCATTTATTAGTGTACCATGTCATGTTCTAGTCCCCGGACCATGGAGACAAAAGTGATACTGTTCTTGCCTTCAAGTCTACCGGGGGAAATAGCCTACAAAATACATACAAGGTTATGGGGAAGAGAAACTAACAATGTGGTTCAGGTCCCATTTCTGGCAGATTGACTTGCAAAGCATGCAAGTCACAAGTATGCTTTGCATCCTAGGCAAGTCACTCAACCTCAAAGAGGGGAGACTTGAACTGCTGGAGGCCAGTTCTCTATCCACAAAATTATGAAAAATTTGGCAATATCTGTCTTTAGGCTTCACTTAGCTTTCATTTTCACCTCCACTACACCCCACTGTGATATAGGAACCTTAGTGACTTCATCACTATCTAAGAAAAAAATCAAATAGCAGCATGATGGGAAGGCACTTCAGTCATCTTTATTACCATCTCTAATTAAAAGTGTAGGGCTTTGAATCACCACTAGTTTCTTCTCACCTAGTCCTCTGACTTTTTGAGAGAAGATTAGCCAGGGAACATATCCTCTGAAGTCTTGGAGGATAAAGTGCATTTGCTGCCACTAGTCTTAGCAGACACATCTGCCTGAGCTGGTACCCTCCTGAGGCCCCAGGAACATGGATTAGGCGTCATCTTCTCTGGTTGCCTAGTCCTCTCCTCCAATTCCCTAGTCCTCTCCCATTTCTTCCTTTTTCTCTATAATCCTGCAAATCTCCAAGATTCCCAGGTACAGGGAATCCAGAGACACATTTCATCTCATGCCAAGATCTGTCCATAGTGCTGAGACGACAGTCTCCATTCCAGTCAGGTTACACACTTTCCACCACTCATACTCTGGCTCTTCTCTTCCCATCTATCAGCCCTGAAGTAATAATTTCTTTGAATTGACTCCTATCCCCATTGGCATTCTTAGAGACATTTCCTGTTTGAGGAAGCATTTGTCTCAGTTGGGGTGGGGGTGGAGGTAGCTAGCTGGTACACTGGATAGAGTGAAGGGCCTGGAGTAAGGAAGACCTCAGTTCAAATCCAGCCTCACTTACTAACTAGGTGGCCCTGGGCCACCTGTTTGCCTCTGTTTCCTCATGAGGATAATAATAGCACCTGCCTGCCAGATTGTTGTAAGGAATGAACGAGATAATTGTAAAGGGCTCAGAACAGTGCCCGGCACATAGTAAGCACTATAAACATTAGCTATTATTATTAGCTGGTATTTTAATGTCTCTTTGTAGCTGATGTCTCCTATCTGGTTCCTGATAGGTGCTTTGAAGGCCTTCTGATTCCTGGTTCTCTCTGCTGCTGGCTTTCATGACTTCTTGGACTCTGGCCCATTTTTATTCTTGGTCTTTCACCTTTTATTTCCAGACTTGCTTTGACTCTCTCAGTTCTGGTTTCCTGCCCTATCTCTGAAGTTTTGACTATCCACAATGTCATGACAATATTGTGCCTTTAATTCTCCTCCACCCTATGAATGGGGGTCATCTCCAGTCATCCTGATTTATATCTTGTCACTGGACCCAGACAGTTCTGGAGGAGAAAGTGAGGCTGGTGACTTTGCACAGCCCTCCTTCACTTAAATCCAAGTCACTTGCAAGTCATGGCACCACCTTTCTGATGCCATGGTCTTCAAGAACAAAAAACAAACAACAACCTGTGAGCAGCACAAGCTGCTTCACTGGGGACCCAAGTTTGGCAACAAAGCTCCTCCCTTCTTCCTTCTTCCTTCTTCTTCATTCTTCATTCTTCCTCCTTCCTCCTCTCCTCTCCTTTCCTCTCTTCTCTTCTCCTCTCCTCTCCTCTTCTTCACTCTTCTCCCTGTGTCTACATAGGAAATCATACCCTTACCTGCAAGTGCTCTGTCCAAAGGTATGTAAATTTTGATTGCTGAAACCTCACAAGATATCTTGGGGTTTATGGCTAGGTATTTTTCTTAAGGACCATGCCTTAAACCAAATTCACTCTGTCTCTCATTGATTGTCCAACAATAGGTTCAAGCTCCACTTAGTGGTCATTGTTTGGGGCCCAAACTTTGGGTCCTGATTGGCTCAGAGTAATTGTAAACAGCAATTGTTTCTGTTTTGGCCAGAAACCCTAATGGTCTTCCCCTCCCAAATTGATTTTTTTTTAACTAAGTCAAAGAAGACATTCTTTGTCTCATTTCTTACCTAGCCTTAATCACTGAATGGGTGTTGCCTCAGTCAAACTGAGATCTAGGAAAGACCTTAACTTAGAAAGGCCAAGGTCTACTATCACTGCAGCTGGGGCCATCTCCAGTCATCCTGATTTCTGTCTTGCCACTGGACCCCACTGGAGGAGAAAGTGAGTCTGGTGACTTTGCACAGCCCTTTCCCACTTCAATCCAATTCACTTGCAAGTTGTGGAATCACCTTTCTGATGCCGTGGTCTTCTTCAAGAACAAGGACAAACAAGAAGACCCTATAAATATAGAATAGATCCTAGAATTATGATATTCACCATAAAAATATACATTCATATAGTGTCCTATAGTTTATAAACTCTACTACTCTTTTTTTGGGGGGGCAGGGCAATTGGGGTTAAGTGACTTGCCCAAGGTCACCCAGCTAGTATGTGTGTCAAGTGTCTGAGGCCGGATTTGGACTTAGGTACTCCTGACTCCAGGGCCAGTGCTCTACTCACTGTGCCACCTGGCTGCCCCAACTCTACTACTCTTACAACTCTACAAGACAGGTATTATGACTTTCGCAGCCCTACAACATAAGGTATTGCAAAAATTACTGTCCCCATTTTACAGATGCGGAAATGGAAGCTCAGAAATTTGCCTGGAGTCATACAGCTATGAAGTATCAGAGCCATAGATATAGTCTATGTCCGTGATCAGTGCTCTTAGCATGATGATTACACCATACATAGGATCAGTGAAAACTTTGGTGCTATCATTGCTTCTGGATTTGATGCTGGAAAACTGACAAAGTGAGAAGAGAAGAATTGTAAAACTAATATCAATTCATAATTTGGTCAAACTGCATTCCATTTAAGTCTAATTACCATATAGCCCCAAAATATTTAATGACTCTCATTCAACATGCATCAGATTAACTTTGTTGTAAACTTTGAACGCGATCCTGAATTTGTCCATATAGCTCAGCTTTCAGTTTGTTGCTTGTGAAGCATAGTTCATTTGCTCAGAACTTTAAAAACAAATTGGAGGGAATGTTATTTTCATGCTTTCACTTTTCTCTCCTTCGGAGCAATGGCAACTTTTCCAACTGCTTTGGAGGCATCTCTGCTTCCCTACCCCAACTGTACCTCCTCTTCCTTCCTGACAGATAAAGGAAAACAGGCATTTTCTCAATGCCCACCTTAAGCTCTGAATCCAAGACAGACAGCACTGACCTGTGTGTGTATTAAGAACCTAAGAAACCAACACTGAATCAGTTAAATAAGGATAGCATATAAGACACCCATTTTTAAAAGTATGGGATAAAGAGCTGGTTGTCTTGGAATTGGGAAGACCTGAGCTCAAGTCTAGCCTCTGACACAACTGCTGTGTGATCCTCAGTAAGTCAGTCAGTAAACAAGCATTTATTAAGGACTTACTGTCTTTCAGGCACCAAGTTAAGGATAAAATGTGGATTAAAAAAAAGGAGAGTAAGGCTAAAAGGAAAGGCAAGTGAGATAAGAGTAGCTCTTAAGGAGCTTACTTGTATTCCACTGGGGGAGAAAATATGGAAATGTCTGGTCACTTAACTTCTCAGTGCCTCAGTGTAAGTTGCAGATGGTGATTATTTACATTGGTAAGGGAATTTCATCATTAAGAAGTTCTCCAACAAAACTACTGGTCTGGTTCTCTACACTGCTCCTGTGCACCACCCCTCATCTATTTGCACACACAGACACATACACACACGCACACACACACACACATTCACACAGAAATCTGGTCACAAATAATTTACAAATGGATTCTTTGCTTTCCAAGGGTTTATATTTAGGTTCTTTTAAACTATAAGTTCCCTGGTGCAGGGATGGGGTCAGAACTGTGATTTCCTTGGAATTCCTTGGTGAGTAAACACCCTCTACTAACACAGGCTTTTTCTGCAATTTAGAGGCTTAGAGAGTTGTCCCTAAAGCTTGTTGTTGTTCAGTTGTTTCAGTCGTGTCTGACTCTTCATGACCCCATTTGGGGTTTTCTTAGCAAAAATGCTGGAATGGTTTGCCACTTTCTTCTCCAGCTTATTTTACAGATGAGGAAACTGAGGCAAACAGCATTAAGTGATTTGCCCAGGGTCACACAGCTAGTAAGCGTCTGAGGCCAGATTTGAACTCAAGAAGGTGAATCTTCGTCAGGTGTTCTATCCACTGCACCACCTAGCACCCCTTAGCTGTCCCTAAAGCACTCAAAGTCTTAATGACTTGCCCAGGGTCACACAGTCAGGATGTTTCAAAGTCAGAACTGGAATCCAGGTCTTCTTAACTCAGAGAACAGCTCCCTATCCACAATGCCACAGCTGCTTCTCATGCCACCTGTGTTAATGGTGTATAAATGCAAAGGGAGGGGAGTAGTTATGAGCCTTTTCATGTATGCTTAAGAAAATTGGGGCCAAGATGAAATCTTTACTTCCAGTTGATCCAAGAAGACATTTGGAGGAAGTGGGATTTCAGGAGTTTTCTGACAGAGACAGAAAGAAAAGCCAAGCATTTATCCACTCAGTCTAATGCTACAATGGGTGGGGATAAGATTGATTAATTAATTAGGAAGCCTGACTGAGTTGCTGGTAAATCACGTACATGTTGTTCAATGGTGTGCATGCTAGTGGATGAGAGAAGTCCCTGAGCTACATTCCCCAGAGTCACTCTATCCTTGACCCTCATTTCCGGTCTGAACTAGGTTGGGGGCAATGGCTTAAGTTTTGTAAGGTCAGTTCTTCCTCCAGTACCAATCTTCCTCACCTGCCTCCAAGCGGGCCACTTTGTTCAGACATCCCTGCCCTCAGAGAGCAAACTGGCAGCTCAGGACAGGAATTTACTGGAATCTGCTTTGGCTTCTTCTGCTCCTTGGCTCTTGGTGCCACTTCCTGGAGAGGAGGGCAAGGGAGATATTTCCCCAAAGTGCTGAGAATAGTCATTCTGACTATAAAATTAGAAAATGGAATGATCCTTTGGCCAACATGGAAAATTTCCTCTCTATAACTATGCCCAATACAGCCAACTCTGTAAAACTATAGAGACTGCAAGAGCACTCCTCTCCTGTCCTGTCCTGTCCTCTCTTCTCTTCTCCTTCTCTCCTCTCCTTCTCTCCTCTCCTTCTCTCCTCTCTCCTCTCCTCTCCTCTCCTTTCCTCTTCTCTTCTCCCCCCTTTTCTCCTCTCCTCTTCTCTCTTCTTCTTTTCTCTTCCCCCCTCATCTCTTTTCTCTTTCTTGTCTCTCATCTCTATTGTCTCTTTCATTTCCCTCTTTTCTATCTCTACTCTCCTCATCTCTTTTCCTTTTCTGTCTCCCTTCTGTTTTCCATTCCTCTCTTACCCCTGCCCTTCCTTAAAAAAAGACTAAAAAGGAAAATATAATTGGATTTAGGAAGAGGATGGGGAGGGAGGAAACCAAGTATGTTCTTTGGGAATGCTGCCAGTCAAGAGGACACCATTAATGCATTGATTCTCATAGTTCTCTAATAGGCAGGAAGGCAACTTCAACTGAGAAAAGACAGTGAGAATGCTCTCTCTGAATGGATCCAACTTGTTACTATAATAATGAACTTGCTAAAAAAGAATAGGTGCTGCTTTTAAGGAGACCTAACTGATCACAAGTATAAGTTCACCTGTGCAGATCAGGGCAGCTAAGTGGCACAGTGTATAGAATGCTAGGCCTGGGATAAAGAAGAATCATCTTCCTGAGGTTAAATTTTAGCTCAGACACTTAATAGCTGTGTGACCCTGGGCAAGTCACTTAATCCTGTTTGTCTCAGTTTCCTCATCTGCAAAATGATTTGGAGAAGGAAAAGGCAAACCACTCTACGTATTTCTGGAGATTTGGAGAGTCAGACAGGACTGAAAAGACTCAACAACAACACCAAACAACAACAACGCAGGAGATTTGGGCTTCTAGATCAATGGGGCCAAGCTACTCTCTGGAGAGAATCAAAATGGGGCTAGCGGAATGTGGTCTGATTCTGATTCTGCCACTTAATTGTTGTGTGACGTGACTTTGGGAGAGTCACAACTACTCTGGGTCTCAGTTTTCTTATCTTTAAAATGAGTGGGTTTGATTAGAGAACATTTAGGGGCCCTTTCTATTTTTGATCCTATAAACTTGAAAGTGTCAGATTTGGGTTGAATGTGGAACTCTAGTCGCTTTGTGATAGTGAGCAAGTTATTTTAAGTGCTCTGGACCTTGGGCTCCTCATCTCACTAAGTTATTAGGAAGAAACCAATTTGTATACCTGAAAGTATTATATAAATATGAATGATTATTCTCTAAACCGCAATACTACTTTGGCAGAAACTAGTTCCTCACCTCCCAAGTTCTCTTAAAAAACCTAGTCTCAAATATCTATGGCTTCTTTCTTTCCCTCCTTCCTTCTTCCTTCCTTCCTTCCTTCCTTCCTTCCTTCCTTCCTTCCTTCCTTCCTTCCTTCCTCTCTCTCTCTCTCTCTCTCTCTCTCTCTCTCTCTCTCTCTCTCTCTCTCTCTCTCTCTTTCTCTCTTCCTTCTTTTCTACCACACCTGTGACTTCAATGGTACAAAGAAGTCTAGCTGAAGAAATTCCCTCTATCAATACACATTGGCACCTTCCTTACAATTTATAGTCTTAGACACCTAGAGGAGAGATTAAACAGATTGCTCAGGGCTACACAACCAGTGTGTGTCAGAGACAGGACTTAAACCCAGGTCTTCCAATCTCTCTGAGGCCAGCTTGATATCCACTACCCCAAGCTGCCTCTTGTGTTGAATTGACTAACCTGGATGAAAATGTCAGAGAAGAAGTAGACAAATGACTGGAATGGAAATCATCTTTGACGAACTTTGGTATATGAAGACAGACAAGCAAAAGCTGCTATGCTGACATTGGTCCATCATTAAATATTTACTTGGTGCATTTTCCAAAAACCAAGGCCAATCCCTGGGACCCCATTTAAATAAGATTTCTCTACTTTCTAGTTGCATTATATCTCACTGGGTGCAGAACAATTAACCAACTGTAATTCAGCCTAGTTTATACAGCTGCAAGGAAGGCAAGGCGCTGAGAGGTGTATGATAAAAATCACACAGGGTCTCAATTCCCAGAGCATCCAGGCAGATGCTCAGAGTCCCTTTGCCCACTACCACAAACTGCTCAGGTGTCTTCCAGAGTTAATGGTGAAGCCAGAAACCACCAATTACCCCCAAGTCCCTTC
The DNA here is from genome assembly GCF_011100635.1 of Trichosurus vulpecula. Lineage (NCBI taxonomy): Eukaryota > Metazoa > Chordata > Mammalia > Diprotodontia > Phalangeridae > Trichosurus > Trichosurus vulpecula. The sequence continues at coordinate 119,716,828 of NC_050577.1, forward strand.
TCTCTTTGCAGGCAGCTTTTGTCAAGTCCTCCCTCAAATTCCAGGCTTGAGCAAAACTTACTGTGTCTTCTGGAAGGAGAATCTGTGGTTCTTGGAGATGTGCTCTGGGTAATTTCCAAAGCATCTCAGCTCTGAAACAGGGGTCTTCTCCTTGGACAGATCTAGAAACCTCCCTCCATGGATCACTGCTTGTACTGGAGCTCTCACCAAGAAGTGACGTTTGGAGGTTCACTATCTCCACTCCTCCAAGGCTGTCTAGCATTCACTCCCCACTGCTTCCCAGGGCTGCCTTCCCTCTGGCTAGAACTTCAGGTCAAAGTTACCAAATAAGAGGCGATAAATCAGCCCTGATCCCTGCCTGCCTCCCCTTCCCTGGGGGGGTGACGGGCTGAGGCTAGCCAACCCCATGGCTGAGCTGCCTCCAAAAAAGCAAAGTGGAGAGGGAGAAAGGTGAGAACTCAGACCTTACCTCAAAATCTTGTTGCTTCTGTGGCTTCTCTGAAGGCTCCATGTGCGTTTCCGGCCCCTCTTATAGTGCAGGAGAGCCCTTGCACAATGGCTACCCCGTCCTATTGCTCTTACATAAAAGCACAAGTGACCTGGAGGAACCATTGGGCCCTCCAGGCTTCTGGTTGTCTGGGCTGACCGAGGGGGTGGGAGGGAAATGCTGCCTTGGTGCATCTAGCCCAGGCAGGAGCATTGGAACACCATACACACTTCCCCTTTTTGGAAGCCCCTAAAGTTTCGTGTGGATGGAGGGTGGAGATGGTTAGCTGGAGCCTCCACAGGAGATGCCTGGGTGACTCTGGCTCCCACAAAAATTGCCTACAGGGACTTTTGCCTTCTAACACCCAGTTGGGCCCGGGGATGGAACAGGTTCACAGAATTTCTGTCCTTTCCAGTCCGATCATTTTATATAGCGAACCTCAGAGAGCCAGTCGAGGTGGCACAGCTAGTGATCTGCAGGGCCACGAGTGGAACCCAGGTCTCTCGACCTCTCAGGCTAATTCATATTTAACAAAATTGTGTAAGTGCCTAAAATGCTTCAGTGAGCAATGCCCTGGGTATGCAAAGATGAAAAACGACAGTCCCTGGCTTCAAGGAGATTACAGGGGAGAAGGGGGATACTCTACCCTGGTCCTCTACACCATTTTTCCCCTCCAGGAGTCAGTGTGGTAAATGCGAAGTTTTCTGGCCCTCGGAATCAGGAAGACTTCAAAGAATCCTTGCTCTGACACTTCCTAACCGTGTGACCCTTGGCAAATCACTCAGTTTCCTGGACTTCAACACTCCCATCTATAAAATGGGGCTAATAATACATGACATCACAGGTTTTTTTGTAAAATTGTTTAAAAGTTTGAGAACCTTAAAGGGCTTTATAAACATTATCAGTGTTGTTATTTCTTCAGTGGGCATAGAAGGTCAGTGAAATAGATATAGACATTAGCCACGGGATCCCTCTCACAGTGGGCTGGTAGCTAAGTGTGGTGAACAGAGTGATGGTCTTAAACGTAGGAAGATCTGTGTCCAAATCCTTCCTCAGACACTTCCTAGCTGTACGGCACTGGGTAAGTCACTTTGTCTCTGACTGCCTCAGTTTCCTTCTCTGTGCAGTAAGAGGATTGGACTTGATGACCTTTAGGTTGCTTCTGGCTCTAAATCTAAGATCCCGTGCCATTGGAAAATGTGGTTAGGAGTTTCTTGGCGGGGGGTGGGGGGATCTCCTTCCCAGTAGAGGCATTGAGGATTTTTGTAGTGTCCCAGTTCCACCAGATCTGGGGACAGCTATATCATTCTTGGACAACCTTTCGGGGTTTTTCCAGGATATGTTCTGGGCTGTGATTGCTCCTTGGAGAGCTTTTATCTCCTGGGGCTGTCCAAGCCATGAGGTTGGGGGGACAGGTAATGCTTTCCCCTGCCTTCGACAGAGCTTTCCCCTCAGCTAGGACCTCTGAAGGTCAAGTACGTAGGAGCCCTGGACATAGGGACAGCAAGGAACTCAGATGCTTTTGGCCCTAAACGCTCTTGGCACCTGCGGTTTTCATATCTGGTCCTTTTTAGCCTTTGCTCTTCTATGTACAGACCCACATACTTTACCAGGAGCAGAACTTTAAATGAAGGACAAAGCTTCAATGAGCTTTTCCATGTGTATTAGTGTAGTCAGCTCTTCAATTCATGTCATCCTGTCCTCCTGGATCATTCCTTAGTGAAAGCTGAGAAAGGTATAGTCTAATAGTAGCTTTCATAAAAAGATAGCTTTATTTATCACATGTATAATCATAGCCTTATTTTTAATTTGTTTTTAAACTATTAGCTTTAACTTTTAAAAATCACTTTAGGGTTTATTTCGTTTCTAGGGTAGTGTGATAACTTGAATTGCATGCATTGTTGTACATAATGTTTTACATCATATGGAAATGTACAAGTACTGTGATAAACGCACACATATGACAACATATATTTTTAGTAATATTTTATTTTTCCACACTTACATGTAAAAATAATTTTTAACATTCATTTAAAAAAATTTGAGTTCCAATTTTTCATTCTCCCCCACCTTTCCCCTCCCAATTTGATATAAGACAACATATATGTATGTGTATATATACAGGCCCGTATATACACACATGTATGTGTATATACACACACATACACATATGTGTATATATATATATACACACATACACATATATATTAAATACAATACAAGGTCCTCTAGGAAAGTTAGGCATGGGAATATTCCATGGAGCCCTAAGAGCAGGGCTATATATATAATCCATCAGCAGAGTTACTCTATGATGTTTTACGACAAGGACCCAGATAATCTCTAATAAAATAAACAAGTGCAGAGATTCCTCTGGACAGAAGGTCAACTGCAACACATACAAGGGAGGCAGTGGAATACATGGGGTGCTGGAATGGCTTTACACTGGCCATCTAATGACTGTACAATACAGGTAGCATCCAGCATCTGTATGCAAACAAAAGAGTCTTAAAAATGGAAGGAACCAATTTCCCATTTCCCATTTCTAACTTTAGGAGGCAATTAGAGTGTGATCACAAGTTTTATATTTCTGTTTTATAGTTGATCTTCACGATAATTAATCAGAAGAAGGATCTGACCTACTGGAAAAATTTATCTTACATAATACCTTAGTTATCGTTATGTTCTCTAGATTGTAAGGGGGGCAGAATGTTGAAATGCTTTAAAATCGAAGCTTCTTGAGTCTCCAAAGTGTACTTGCTTTCTTCTCTAAAGGTCCTCCTCCTCCTCGGGTGTTAGGTTACCTTCAGAACACCTGAAATGCCAGGCATACGGGACACTAGGAAAGGTATCATCCTTTATAGGCCAATAACAATGGTGGAAATTGGATGTTCCCTCTAGTATATGAATAGAATGGAAATACAGTTGTGCTATAAGGAATGAGGAAAGAGATACTTTCAGAGAAAACTGGGAAGAGTTGTATGAATTGTTGCAGAGTGAGCAGAAGCAAGAAGGTGACAACTTAGCTAAAATGAACAACTTTGAAAGACTTAAGGATTCCAATAAATGCAATGGCTAAACATGATTCCAGAGGACTGATACTGAAGCATGTTATACATCTGACAGAGAGGAGATGCAGAATGAGACAAAGATTTTTTGACATGGCCAATGTGGGAATTTGTTTTTCTTGGCTGTGGATATCTGTCACAAGGGTCTTGTTTTTTCACAGGGAGGCGGGGGTGGGAGGCAAGGAAGAAGAAGGGAGAGAAAATACATTTTTTGTTAATTGAAAAAAAAAGATAAAATTTCCATATTAAAAAGAAGAAATTTGATATATTCTTATGAGATTCTTCATTATACCTTTTTCTAGTTTTGCCACAGATAAGCCAATGGCCTTTATCTTGATCATATCATAAGCGCTTTAACCACCTTTTTTATGAATCTGAGTCAGATTGAAGATTCCTTAGAGAGGCAACAGAAATATTTATACCACTCCACCTAAGCACACTAGAGTCTCTTTGTTCCTCAAAGGCATACCCACTACAGCTTGAAGAGCAGACACTACTCCTTCCATTAAATAACAGAAAGAGGCAGAATCTATACTGCAACTATTTCCAATAACATGGGTTGGGGAAAAGTCATTTAGCTTCCAAGTGTCAAAACATCCAGTGAATTGGAAACAATAAGCAGCTTGCAAATGACAATGTTGGGAATGATGAATTTTAAAATGTTTACATTAGTTGCTACAAATTAAGACTACTTTCTCCCTCCTGCTGATGTGGGTCTGCTGTGACAACAATCAGCTTTGAATCTACAGTCGCACTGAAGTCTTTGCCAAAGACAATCTTTGGTATTCTAAGGAAAAGGCTGCCATATCAGAAGTCCATTATTTTTCTCTTTCTTTTATCTTGTATGACATCAACAAAGGTAAGCTTATCAGCCAAACCCTTTGTTAAGATACTGGTGGCATGTTCCATGCCTCCTGCGTCAACCTCAATAACAGCGATTTTCTGAGGAATATAGTTTTCCCTTAGGAAGACTTGACCTCAGCCCAAACCAGATGATCCCTGTTTTGAACCTAGAGGAAATCTGAGCTTGAACGAATCAGTGGTTGGTAAGGCTTTGAGTTTTTCTGAGATGTGATTTTGCTGCTATGGGACTCCCTTTGTAACAAATATTTTTAAGACTCCACCAAAACCAACCAATATGTCAATCACATCCGTTAGTCTATACTAGGGATCGGCAAACTACAGCCCAGAGCGCCAATGGGCTACCATCCATTTTCGTACAGCCCTGGCCTGTGAGCTAAGAAGGGTTTTTACATTTTAAAGTACCATAAATTCTACAGAATAGTCTACATGCATCGTTGTTGTTGAGGAAACTGAGGCAAACAGGGTTAAGTGAGTTGCCCAGAGTCACAAAGCTAGTAAGTGCCTCAGGCCAGATTGGAACTTGGGAAGATGACTCCTTTTGGCTCTAGGCCAGACAATCTATCCACTTTGCCACCAGGCTGCCACTGTACCAAATATCTGTGATGAAAGTTGAGAGATGTGTTTTTTCAACTCTTCCCCAGAGCCAAACTTGGTAATTATACGTAGATTTAGTTTTTCAGTCAATACCCCCTCCCTTATGTGATTAATTATATCCTATTTACCCTTTTGTACTAGGTTAATTCCCCACCCTCATTGTTCTGAGGTGCTAAAAGCTTCTCCAGACAAATGACAAAAGCCTAGGTTAAATAATAAACGATTACACTGAGAATAGGCACATTCTACTAAATTGCAGTTTTTTTTTTTTGAGAGGAAGCATTTAAAAGAACCCGCTTGAGTAATTGCCATTGTGGATTAGAGAAAGCCCGCCTAGATAAGCCAAAGGAAAGAGAATAAGAAAACTGGATCCATCCTTGCTTTTGTTGTTCAGTCATTTCAGTTGTGTTTGACTCTTCACGAATCCCTTTGGGGTTTTCCTGGCCAGGATACTTAAATGGTTTGCCGTTTGCTCCTCCAACTCATTTTACAAATGAGGAAACTGAGGCATACAGGGTTAAGTGACTTGCCCACGGTCATAAAGCTAGTGTCTGAGGCTGGATTTGAACTTCCTGACCCCAGGCCTGGTGCTCCATCTCCTGCACCATCTAGCTGCCCTAGCTTCAGAACACTAATTTGAATAAAGGGAAATCTACTTCACCAGGTTGGTGATCTGAAGAAGTCAGACAGCTTCTTCTTCAGTGATCATGGTGTTTCTTCCTTGTGATGCTCTGGCCTTCCTAGAACTCAGTCAATCAGAAATTATTTATTAAGCATTTATCATGTTTAAAGCACCGTGCTAAGTGCTGGAGACATAGAGACAAAAGTAAAAACAAGCCCTGCCCTCAAGAAGCTTTCATTCAAATGAAGAAGACATGGGACTATATATAGAATTTAAACAGGACGAATAAAAGATTGTTTTCAGAGGGGGTCCCCTAGCAGTTAGGAGGACCAGGAAAGACTTCATGAAGAAAGTTGCACTTGAGTTGAGGAAGGAAGGAAACCAGGAATTTCAAGAGGCAGGTTGAGGATGGAGTGCATTCCAGGCCTGAGGGAGAGCCAGTACAAAGGCCCAGAGATGGGAGAATTGAGTGTGAGGAACAGAGAGTAGATCACTGTGGCTTTAATGCAGAGCACTTGGAGGGGAGTAAAATGAAAGAAGAATGTAAGGGTAGAAAAGGGTCGGATTGTGAAGATCTTTAAATGTCAAGCTGGCGAGTTTATCTTTCATCCTCAAGGTAACGGAGCCACTGGAGTTTGATGAGTAGGGAGGTAACAGGATCGGATCTGTGTTTTAGGAAAACCACTTTGACAGTTGTGTAGAAATGGATTGGAGCATGGAGAGGTTTGAGTTGGGGATGGCAAATAGGAGGCTGCTGCAGTAGTCCAAGTGAGAGGTGATGAGAGCCTCAACTAGAATGGTGGCTGTGTGAATGAAGAGGAGGGGATATACGCCAGAGGTGCTGTGGAGATAGGCATGACAAGATTTGGCAGCTTCGTGGTGATGATGAATGAGCGTGAGACGCACTGTACTTCTGTACTGTACAGAGGACTATAAACCTGAGAAACTGAAAGGATTATGGTGCCCTTGCCAATAACAGGACCATTTAGAAGAAGGATGAGTTTGAGAGGAAAGGAAAACAACTGATCAGTTGTCTAGGAGAGATGGTATAAAGAAAAAAAGAGAAGGGGGCTCTTAACAAGGGCCCCTTAGGCTTGGGGCACACTCACAATTAATGACCGCGGCATAGATGATGAATTAGAAAAGGAAATTGAAAAGCAGTGATTGTAGTGAGAACAGAATCTTGGAAATCAATGGAGGAGAGAGTAGTCAGGAGGAGTGGGGTTAACAATGTCAAATTCAGCAGAGTTCGAGGAGGATAGAGATGGAAAAGATAAAAGATACCTTTAGATTTAGCTGTTAGGAAATCAACAGTAACTTTAGAGAGAGCATCTTCAATTGAGTCATGAGATTGGAAATGAGAGGAGAAGTGGAGGCACTTGCTTTTGGAGGCTTTTCAGTTAAGAAACAGAGGCTGGTAGAATCTACTGATGGATTTTTTGAGGTTTGGAGAGACTCGGTCACATTTGTAGGAACTAATAGAAAGGTAGAGATGGAGATGAAAAAGAGATATAACAGTGGAGTCAACCTGATAGAGAAGACAGGAGAGATTGGAATCAAGGGCACATATAGTGGGGTTGGCCTTGGTGAGAAGATCTATCTCTTCAGAGACTAGAATAAAGGAAGAAATGGTGGGGAATGATGTCAAGGAATTGTGAGATGATAGGGTAACAGGTTGTCAGATGAGGAAAAAAGAAGGGGGAGGTCTTGGATAACTTCAGTTTTTTGGGAGAGATTAAAATATGAGTTGAGGGCTCCCAGAGGACGCAGATGGGAGGCAGTTATAGGCTTGAGGAGAGAACAGAAAGTTTAGGATAGCCATTTCAGAGAGGAGGATAGAGAATAAAGAACAGCTTGAGAGGATGGAAGTATTCAGTGAAGGCTTTCTAACAATGGTGAAATCTCTGAAAATATTTCAATATTTGGAAATGTTAAGATATTTAAAAATGCATTTTATTGATATGTCTTATTTTTGTTTTGCCTAAATTTTCCCCATAGCCTCTCCCTTTCTGAAGAGCCACATTTTAAAAATTATTTTTATTTATTTCATTAAATATTTCCCAATTACATGTAAATTTTTTAATAATAATTTTTTAACAATTGGAGTTCCAAATTCTCTCTTTCTCACCTTTCCTCCCCACTCCTTGAGAAGGTAAACAATTTGATGTTGATTATACATGTGAAACATATTTCTATATTAACTGTGTTGCAAAAACAAAACACAAAACAAAATAAAATAATAAAGATCAAGAAAGTAAAAAAGTATGCTTCAATCTGCATTTACAATTTATCAGTTCTCTGTCTCTGGAAGTGGATAACATTTTTCATCATGGGTCCTCTGGAATTGTCTTGAATTATTTTCTTGATCGGAGTAGCAAATTCTTTCACAGTTAGTCATCCTTACAATACTGCTGTTACTGTATACAATGTTCTCCTGGTTCTGCTCACATCACTTTGCATATGTTCACATAAGTCTTCTCAGATTTTTCTGAAATCCTCCTGCTTGGTATTTCTTATAGCACAATAGTATACTATCACAATCATATAACACAGCTTTTTCAGTCATTCCCTAATTGATGGGTGTCCCCTCAATTTCCAATTCTTTGCCACCACAAAAGGAGCTGCTCTAAATATTTTTGTACAAATGGTCCTTTCCCCTTTTCTTTGATCTCTTTGGGATACAGACTTACTGGCGGTATTTCTGGGTCAAAAGGTACGCATCATTTTATAGCCCTTTGGATGTAGTTCTAAATTATTCTCCAGAATGGTTGGACCAGTTCACCACTCCACCAACGGTACATTACTGTCTTGATTTTTCCACATCCCTTCCAGCATTTGTCATTTTCATTTTCTGTCATGTTAGCTAATCTGATAGGTGTGAGATGGTATCTCAGAGTTGTTTTAATTTACATTCCTCTAATCAGCAGTGATTTAGACCATTTTTTAATATGACAATTGATAGCTTTGATTTCTTCCAAAAACTATCTTCACATCCTTTGACCATTTATCATCTGGGGAATGAGAGCTGTCCCTTATAACAAAAACTTTTAAAAATAAAAACAGAGTGAGAAAAGAAATTAAAAATCGACAAAACTGATCAAAATGTAGAAAAGGTTTGACATCATATACAATGTTCCACAGTCATGCCCCTTCCTCAGCCCCGTCTGCAAAGGAATGAGGGGAGTTGTCTTCGCGTATCTTTTTTTGAGGTCTTTGTAATATTGCAACATTCATTTGTCATTATTTGTGGTTGATTTTCTTTCGATCTACATTGTTGTAGTCATTGGTTGTATTGTTCTCTTGACTTTTCTTACTTTCCATGTTTCTCTGTATTCATCATGGTTGTTTCTTACAGCACAATAACATACCATACTTTGTATAGCTATTCCCCAATCAGTAGGCATCTTTGTGTCCAGTTCATCAATACTACAAGTGCTTCTATAAATATTTTTATATTTATATAAAATATAAATTATCTAAGGGGCAGCTGGGTGGCACAGTGGATAGAGTGCTAAGCCTGGAGTCAGGAAGACTCATCTTCCTGAGTTCAAATCTGGCCTCAGACACTTACTAGCTGTGTGACCCTGAGCAAGTCACATAAGCCTGTTTGCCTCGAGTTTCCTCATCTCTAAAATGAGCTGGAGAAGGAAATAGTAAACAAAAGATAGTGACCTTCACTAAGAGAATCCCCATAGGGTCATGAAGAGTAGGACACTTCTGAACAACAATATAAATATTTTAGTGTATTTGGAACATTTTTTTTCCCCAGAAGAAGCTAGGTGGTATACAGAGTACTGGACTCAGAGTCAGAAAGAGCTGAGTTCAAATTCTGTCTCAATCACTAGCTGTGACTGTGGATGAGTCACTTTATTTCTGTCAGATTCAGTTTCTTCATCTATAAAATAGAAATAAAGATAGTATTTACGTCCAAGGGTTGTTGTGAGGATAAAGTGAAATAGACATGTAAAGGAATTTGTAAGCCTTTAAATACTCTATGTGTTAATTACTATTGTCAATGACCTCCTTGGGGGTATATGTCTAGCTGAGAAACCTCTGGGTCAAAGGATATGGACATTTTAGCCACTTTGATTACATCATTCCAAATTGCTTTCCAGAATGGTTGGACTAATTTGGAGCTTCACTAACAACACATTGACATTCCTGTCTTTCTACAGTCCCTTTAACATCAACTGTTCCAATTTTTTGTCATCTTTGTCAATTTTCTGGGTAAGAGATGAAACCTTAAGGTTGCTTTGATTTGAATTTGTCATATTAGTGATTTGGAACATTCTTTCATATGGAGGAGAACTGTTTGCTTATATCCTTTGGTTGCTTCTCTATAAAAACAGAACCTTAGGTTTTATATGTTTCTGTTAGCTGTCTATATATACTGGATAGCAAATGCTTTTCTGAAAAATCTGACACAAAAGTTTTTTTCCCAGTCAACTCATTCCCTTTTTATCCTAGCTACATTAATTTTATTTGTAGGAAAGTTTTTCAATTTCATGTAATCAAAATGATCTATTTTATCTTTTGTAATTACCTCTATCCTTTGTTTGATTAAGAATTTATCTCCTATCTGCAACCGTGAAAGGTATACAATATGTTTCTCTTCCAATTTTTTGTGGTGTGATCTTTCATATTCAGATTGAGTATCTGTTTGGAATTTATGTTTGAATATTTTGTAAACTACAGAGAAGCAACCAGTACATAACAAGAGATTGAAGAAAATCTTAAATTTATAGCCCTTTGGGCATAGTTCCAAATTGTTCTCCGGAATGGTTGGACTAGTTCACAACTGCAATTTTTTTTTTTCCAATTAACAAAAATTTATTGTCTTCATTTCTCCCCAATGGTGAAAAAGAAAAAAAACCCCTCTTAATAGATATACATAGCGAAGCAAAACAAATTTCTGGAGATGACCATGTCCTGAAATATGTCCCATTTTGTACCTTAAGTCCATCTGTCAGGAAGTGACTGCATTACTGGTCCTCTGGAATTGTGATTGGTCATCGTGTTGATCAGAGTTAGAAGAGACAAAAAACAACACAGAGAGAGGGAATGAGTGAAGATCCCAGAATAGAAGAAAGGGGATGGGATGAAGGGCACTACAGGGATTGCCTTTGGTAAAGTCAAAGTTTACCTTTTCATTTGAGGTTGGTGAAAAGGAGGCGATTGATTGTAATTCATCTGAATTTGGAAGTTAATTTTTTTTTTCAGAATCAGAGTAATTATACTTTCCACATCTCTATGTAATGCTAAAGTTCTTGATGCTTTGCAAAGGACTTGTACATATTTTTTTTTCAGTTCTCATAACTCTGTGAAAATAGGCAGGGCAGGTTTTATCCTAGCCCATTACAGGGAGGGAAATGGGAGTTAAGAGCAGTAAAATGATTTGCCCAGAATAACCTCACTAGCAAGTGGCACAGCTAAAATGAGAAATGCCATCTTGAGAAATAGAATGGTATGGTGGATAGAGTGTGGGACTGAGAGGTAGGAAGACCTAGGTTCAAATCCCACCTCAGATTTTTACTAGCTGTGACATTGGACAAATTATTTCACCTCCCTGAAACTCAGTTTCCCCCCTCTAAAATGGGAGGGGAGAAAGTTAGACTTAATGGGTCTTTTCCAGCTCTAAATCTATGATCCTGTGATTGTCTGATACCTAGGGCAACATCTCTAATATACTGCATCCCTTCATCCAACAGGTTAATATTGGGAAATAATATCAGTCAAGGATCATCAATTTCATGTCAAGAAAATAAATGGTAAATGTCATAGACATCAAAGTTAACTGTTTTCAAGAATACTGGTTTCTGCAGTTCTGTCTGAACTGAAAAGAGTTGGAAGTAACTTCCAATGATCATGACCCTTGAAGGCCCAGGTGAAACCTAAATTCTACATGTTGGATGGGTCAAGAAGTGTTATTTGGCAAGAGTGTGATGGGTGCCTTCCCAAAGAATTAGAAGAAAGCAAGGTAAAAGTTAAGTCTTTTCTTTAATTTTTGATTGTGGATTCTATAAATTCACTCACTGAGAAATGATGTGATGGAAATTTATTCCTTAGCAAAAGGAAGCAACAGGTCTGGGGAAGACACAGGGGAATCATGTAAGAGAAGACTGGAGCAGATTGTGGAATACCTTGAGTTTGGACTTTTAAATGTCATCAAATTGGGAAGCATTGAAGGTGCATGTCTGGTGGGCTGAGGAGTGACATGATTTTGCCCTTTGTACCTTAAGAAATGTAATCTAGCAGTAGTAAATAGCATGGATTGGAGGGAAAACATTTTACCAGGCTTTGGGAAAGTAAAACAGAACCACAAAAACAATTTATATACTAACAACAATGCTGTAAAAACAAATGTTGAGAGCTGTAAGAACTAGAATCAATACAATGACCATTTGTTATGTCAGAGGACTGATGATGAAGTATGCTATCCGTGACTGAGAGGTGATGAATCAAAATCAAACTGGTTGGCTAGGGTATAGATATAGCCTTAACTAATTCGTTTCCTCTATTGCATGTTTTTTTTCTTTGTGGCTAGTGACTAGCCTACATCGACTCAGAAGAGGACTCTTTCTATAATGAGAAAACAATAAATATATCCCACTTCTGGAAAATATGGTATATGAAAATGGAAGGTTATCACATCTTTTTAGATTAGATTTTTTTCCCTTTCTAGTTGGTCCTATTAGCAGTTCCATAGCGACAGAGCTAGGTGGCACAGTGATAGAACCCTGGGTTTGGAATCAGGAAGACTTATATTTGTGAGTTCAAATCTAGGCCAGCTACTTACTAAGCCGTGTGACCCTAGGCAAGGTACTTAACCTTGTTCGCCTCAGTTTCCTCATCTGTAAAATGAGCTGGAGAAGGAAATGGCAAACTACTCTAACACCTCTGCCAAGAAAACCCCAAGTGGGGTCACAAAGAGTCAGACGCAACTGAAATGACATAACAGCAATGGCTTATGGACTGTTAGCTTAGCTAACTGGAGCCCCAGGGTCGTGGGTTTTATTTCTTCCTGCAGACCAGTTTTTTTCCCTGCTCCTCAGCTGTGAATTGTACTTCTAATCTTGACCAAATGAGTTAAGATGTGTTTGCTGGGACTGCAGACTGGGCTAGATAGGGTGAAGAAGGGTCATTGTAACCCATCCCCATGACTAGAAATGATATTATTATCAATTCCCAAATACATAGTATTATTATGAAGAATAGTCATTCTTCTTTGTCAGGGGTTAGGAAGAAGAAGGGGAAAAGAGAGCAAGGAAAAAAGAAAAATGATAAAGAAAGGAAAAAAGAAAGATTTAAAAGGGGTCCATTGAAGCATTTTTTGAAAAATACATGAAAGAGAACAAAAGGAAGTCCTGAAAGAATCACAAACAGGACAACTTTGGAAATTATGTGTTGAATTTATTTTATATATATATATTTTTAAAACAAGCTGTACATTATAGAAATTCACAGTTTTATGTACAATCCTTTTTCTATTCTGATATATGGATATATATGCATATATACACATATATATGGAAATGCACATTTTATTTGGTATTTAAGTTTAGAATAAAAAAGATTAATATTAAAGAAAAACAACCATTTAGGCTGAATGCCTGACTGATGTTTCTTCTCTCTTCTCTCTTCCTCCTCATTCCTCTCACTATATCCAATTTAAGTAATGAAATTCCTATTTAAGAGAAGGAAAGTGCACTGAAATGGATATCCTTGGTTCTTTATGGCAAGAGGGGGGAATTTGTGAGGGAACCAAGAATTCCTTTGAACAGATATCCCCTGGCCTGATTGATCTTCCTTCAGGAAGATTACATCTAGGTCCAAATGGCTCCATTGCCCATGCAGAATCTCTTACAAGAGTGTAATGCTGAGCAACCCCCTTGATTCTCTCTCTGTCTCTCTCCTTCTCTCTGTGTCTGTCTGTCTGTCCCTTTGTCTTTCCTTTCCCTCTCTCCTCTCTCTCCCTCTCTGTCTCTTTGTTTCTCTGTCTCCCTGCATGTGTGTGTCTCTCTCGTTCTCTCTGTGTCTCTCCTCTGTCTCTCTCTGTCTGTCTCTCTCTCTGTCTCTCTGTCTCTCTCTCTCTCTCTCTCTCTCTGTCTCTCTCTCTCTCTCTCTCTCTCTCTCTCTCTCCTCAGTTGGGATGCCAGCAGCTTGCAGACTTAGGCAACACAATACAAAAGGAAAGACTTTTGGCTGCTCTCACTCTGCCCTCTCCATTACTTTCTCAGCAGAATTGCAATGCAGCTGCAGCCTTGCTGGGGAATATTGTGACTTCAGTAGCATCTCATCAATCAATCACCAAATCTTTCTTGAGGGCCTATTACCAATCCCTCTACTCTGTGCCCTGGATCCCATCCCTTCCCATCTCTCCCAGGAGCTTGCTCCATCGATCATTTCCTCTCTCCCTCTCATATTCAATTTCTTTCTATCTGCTGGCTACTTCCTCTCCTGCCTACAAAACATGCTCAGTTCTCCAGAATCCTTTAAAAAAATTCCCTTGACTCTGCCAGTTCTTCAAGCTATTGTCCTATATCGCCTTTCATTTTATTGCCAACACTTAGGAATGGGGAAGGAAGGGGGAAAGAAACATTTATTAAGCACCTACCATGTTCCAGGCACTTTACAAATATTATCCCATTTGACCCTTACAACAACCCTGTGGTGCAGGTCTATCATGATTCCCCATTTTACAATTGAGGAAACTGAGGCAGACAGAGGTTAAGGGTTACACAGTTGGTTTTGAACTTAGGTTTTCCCAGCACTCTATCCATTGTATCACTCAGATGCCTATTTAGAGGCACTTACTTGTTTCCCCTTCTTTAGTGCCCATTCCATTTTCAGTCCCTTGCACTGTAACTTCCACGCCTACCCCCACTCTACTGAAATCGCTCTTCCAAAGGTCACCCGCTACATCTGATGGTCTTTCCTTAGTCTGCATTCTCCTTCATTTCTCTGCAGCCTTCCACACTGCTAACCACTCTATCCTTAACGATACTCTCCCTTCTCATGGCTCCTATGACCCTGCTGTTTCCTGGTTCTCTTATACTTGCTTGGCATCTCCTTGGTATCTTTTGTTGGCTCATCATCTACCTCCCATCCAGCAGGTTCTGGTTCCCTCCAAGGCTCTGTCCAGGCACATTTTTCTTTCAATCTCTCTACTCTCTCCTATAGGTGACTCCTACACAAAGGTCAGACAGAATGCCAGATTTGGAGTTAGGAAGACCAGAGTTCAAACTGTCTCAGGCATTTACTAGTTCTCTGACCCTGGGCAAGTCATTTAATTATCCTGTCTTCATTTTCTTCCTCATCTGTAAAGTAAGGATAATAATAGCACCTATCTCCTAGGGTGGTTGCAAGCTCAAATTAGAATATATATGTGCGTGCATACATACATATACATATACATACACATACATACACATATATACACACACATACACGTACGCATATACATACACATACACACATATATATACACAGATACACATACACACATGTACATACATACACATATACATACACACATACACATATACATGCACATGTACACACATATATACACACACATACAGTACGCATATACATACACATACACACATATATACACACATACACATATACATACACATATACACACATACACGTATACACACATGTGCACACATATATACATACACACATATACATATACATACACATGCACACACATATATAATACACACACATATATACACACACACACACACACTTATACACATACACATACATATACATATACAGAGAGAGAAAGAGAGAGAGAGAGAGAGAGAGAGAGAGAGAGAGAGAGAGAGAGAGACCTTGAAGCTATTGTAGGTTTGGTTTGGTTCAAGACTACCACAATGAAGAGAATATCATCACAAAGCGAGTCACACACATTTTTTGGTTTCGCAGTACAAGTAAAAGTTATGTTCACACTATACTGTAGTCTATTAAATGTGCAATAGTATTATGTCTAAAAAATGTACATACCTTAATTAAAAATACTTTATTGCTAAAAGATACTAACTGTCATCTGAAGGTTCATCATCTGAACCTTCATTGAGTTGTAATCTTTTTGCCGATGGAGGGTCTTGCTTCAATGTTGATGGATCAGGGTGGTGACCTAGCTTTAAGCTTGGCTTTCAACGTGCCTTCCTCACTGAGCTTAATCTTTTCTAGCTTTTGATCTAAAGTGAGAGATGTGGGACTCTTTCTTTTGCTTATACACTTAGAGGCCATTGTAGGGTTATTAATTGGCCTAATTTCAATATCGTTGTGTCTCAGGGAATAGGGAGGCCCAGGGAGAGAGACAGGGCATGGCTGGCCAGTGGAGCACTCAGAACACATACAGCATTTATTGATCGAATTGGCCATCTTATATGGGCACTGTTGGGGTGGTCCAAAATAATTACAGTAGTCGCGTCAAAGATCACTGATCAGAGGTGACCATAACAGATATAATAATGATGGAAAAGCTTGGAACATTGTGAGAATGACCAAAATGTGACACAGAGACACAATGTGAGCACATGATGTTGGAAAAATGGTGCCCATAGACTTACTTGATGCAGGGCTACCACAGACCGTCAATTTGTAAAAAAAATTACAGTATCTGCAAAGCACTATAAAGCAAAGGACACTAAAATGAGGTGTGCCTGTAGACATACACTCACCCCCATATATACGCATATATATTTGCAAACCTTACTGCACTATGTAACTACTCACTATTATTATTATTATTCATATTTGATCTGTATGTGGCACAGCTAAGCGGTGCAGTGGATGGAGTACCAGGCCTGGAGTCAGAAAGACTTATCTGCCTGAGTTCAAATCTGGCCTCAGACACTAACTGTGTGACCCCGGGCTGGTCACTCAACCCCATCTGACTCAGTTTCTGCAGCTGTAAAATGAGCTGGAGAAGGAAATGGCAAACTATTCTGGTACCTTTGCCAAGAAAACACCAAATGGGGAAGAGTTAGACACAATTGAACAACAAAAATTACAACATATGTCTATGCATGTATCTATATCTACATCTATCCAACCCTAAGCTCTCAGTATGGCAGATAGTTAGATAGCCTTGGAATCAGGAAGCGATCGGTTCAAATCTTTCTTCTGACCCATGAACAAATTATTTAACCTCTCAGTGTCCCCAGGCTGTGAGTTAGAGACCAACTGATGATCTTCATTGGTGGTGTGAAATGTCCACACCATTGGTTCCCTACATGGATGAAATCACAGATCTGGACAACAAACAAATAGATAGGTAAATAAATAGATGTATTTTCACCAAAACTCCTGTTCTGGTTTATTGGCTTCTTGCTAAACATTTGCACCTGGCTGTCTTGCTGGCATCTTAAAGATAACATGTTGAAAAGGAAACCCAATTTTCCCCATAACTGAATCCCTCCTGAAAAAGTCTCTGTTTTGTTGAGGACTCTATATTCTCGCTGTCAGTCATTTCCTCAGTCTTGACTCTTCTGTTTCCCTTTTTCTCCCCAGTGTCTAATTTAATTACCAAATGTTGTGGATTTTACCTCCACAACATCTCTTCACTCAAATCAACCACCCTAGTTCAGGCCCTAATTATCACTTGCTTGAACTATTGTAATAGCTTTCTAATTAGTCTCTTTACTTCCAGTCTCTTCTCTCTCTAATCCATCCCCAAGAAACTGCCAAAATTATCTTCCTAAGGAATAATTTTGACCATGTTATTTTTTTTAGAAGAGTGCATTTTATCTAGGATAAAATGCAAACTCCTTAGCCCAAAATTAAAGATCCTCCGTGGACAGAGTCCAACCTACTTTTCCAGCAATAACTTTCTCCCTCACACTCTGGGTTCTAGTCAAACTAACTGTTCCCTGAACTTGACATTCCATTTTTTACCTCCATGCCTTCCCAAATTTTATACAGTGAAGAGGCTTGGTAGGTTCCAGAGCAAGGAAGTGATATAATGAAATGTTTTTGTAAAGATTGGTCTGACAGCAAAATGCAGGATAGATTGGAGGTGGCCTGGGGGCTAACTGGGAAACAAATACAATGATCTAGGCATGAGGTAATAATAGGCAGCTAAAGAAGAATGGTAGGCAGCAGTGGGACTAGAAAGGAAAGTTGACACTTAAGAAAAAAAGGGGTAAATATGAAAGACATTTCAAGAAAGCATCTTAAGTTTTGGTAACCGATTTTCATTTCCATTCATTTATATTTTATTTTGGTTCCAGATTCTCTCCCTTTCCCCATTTTCCTCTCCCAACCATTGAGAATGGAAGATATAGGAAACCCATCACAGCTATGAAATCATGAGATGCAAATTTCTGCATTAGGAGAGAGAGAGAGAGAGAGAGAGAGAGAGAGAGAGAGAGAGAGAGAGAGAGAGAGAGAGAGTGTATGTTTCAATCTGCTCAATCTGTACTTTTATCTGGAGGTGGGTAGCATTTTTGATCATAGATTCTTTGGAATTGTCTTGGATCATTACCTTGATCATAGGTGATTATCTTTGCAATATTGCTATCACTATTAAAATTATTCTCCTGGTTCTGCTTACTTTACTTTGCATCTGTTTGTACAAGTCTTCCTAGGTTTTCTGTGACCATCTCCATCATTTTTTTAACAGCACAATAGTATTCTGTCACATTCATATGCCATTATTTGTTCAACCATGCCCTGTTGAAGAGCATTCCCTCAGTTTTCAATCCTTTGCCGGCACAAAAAAGAGCCACTGTGAATATTTCTATGCATATGGGTCTTTTCCCCCTTTCATTGATCTCTTTGGGGTATAGACCCAGTAGCAGTATTGCTGGTTCAAGGGGCATGCACAGTTTAATAGCTCTGGGGACACAATTCCAGATTGCTGTGCAGAATGGTTGTATTAGTTCACAGCTCTACCAACAGTGCATTAGTGTTCCCGTTTTCCCACAGCCACTCCAGTATTTGTCATTTCTTTTTTTAAAATCATTTCTGCCAATCTGATGGGTATAAGGTACCGCAGAGTTGCTTTAATGTGCGTTTCTCTAATTATTAGTGATTTAGAGTATTTTTTCATGTGGCTATTGATAGCTTGGCTTTCTTCCTCTCTTAGATCTACTTATTTAGCTCTAACCTCTCTCCTGACCTCCAGTCTTGCTTCTTCAGCTGCTAATTGGATATCTTGAGCTGGATGTCCTGTAGAAATATTAAACTCAAAATATCCAAAAGTGAACTCATTATCTTTACTCCCAAGCCTGCCTCTCCACCTAACTTTGCTATTATTCTCAAGGGTACCACAATCCTCCTAGTTACCTAGGCATGCAACCTACTTATCCTTGACCCCTCACTCTCGCTTCCTATGGCCAATAAAATTCCAAGTCCTTTTGTTTCTATCTTTGTAATATATCTCATATATGTCCCCTTCTCTTCTCTGATGCTATCATCATCCTAGTCAGGGCTCTTATCACCTCATACCTGGACTATTGCAATAGCCTACTGGCTGTTTTCCTCACCTTCACTCTCCAATAAACGTTTATTAAGCACCTACTATGTGCCAGGCACTGTGCTAAATTAATAAATTAGATTAATAAAATTAATTAATTAATTAATAAAAAGAAATATAGTCCCTGCCTTCAAGGAGCATATACAATGTGGGGAGACAACACAAAAGGAGGCAGGAAGTGGGGGAATGACACCAGGGGATACCTGCATGGGATATCTTGTTGCGCGGAGTTGAAACCAGGTAGAGCGGTAGATGTGGAGTGGAGAGACAGATGCAGAATGGGATCTCCCCACTCTAGTCTGTTCTCCACTCAGCCACTAAATAGATCCTCCTAAAGGCTGGGTCTTACCATGCCACCACTCCACCCCAACAAACTCCAGTGGCTCCTTATCACCTCCAGGATCAAATATAAAATACTGTGTTTGGTATTCAAAGCTCTTCATAACTTGACCCCCTTCTAACTTTCCATTCTTCTTATCCCTTACTCCCTGCCCCATACTCTTCGACCCAGTGACTTTGGTTTCCTTCCTGTTTCTCGTACAAGATACTCTACACATTTTCACTGGATGTCCTCCATGCCTAGAATGCTCTCCCTCCTTATTTCTGTCTCCTGGCTTTCTTCAAATCCTGGCTATAATCTCACCTTCTACAACAAGACTTTCCCAATCCTACTTAATTCTAGGGCCTTCTTTCTGTGATTATTTCCCATCTATCATATGTACATGTATATATACACACACATATATGCAAATGCACATATGTGTATATATACACATGTATACATATATGCAAACACACACATATATAGTTTGTACATAGTTGTTTGCATGTTGTACCCTCCATTAGTTCCTGAAGACAATCTTTTGCCTTTCTTTGTGTCCTCAGGGTCTAGCACAGTGCCCGGCATATAATAGGTTACCAGTAAATGCTTGTTCACTTGACTTGAACTGAAATCAAAACCAAAATATTCAAATAGAGAAGGCATACAGGAAATGGGAGGTATGGAATTGGAACACAATTTCAGAAGTCAAAGGAAGAGAGTTTCAAATAATGGAGGGTAGGGACAGCTAGGTGGCGCAGTGAGTAGAGCACCAGCCCAGGAGTTAGGAGGACCTGAGTTCAAATATGGCCTCAGACACTTGACACATGTACTAGTTGTGTGACCTTGTGTCACTTAACCCCAACTGCCCTTCCAAAAAACAAAAAAGAGAAAGAAATAATGGAGGGTGGTCAAAAGTATTAAATGCTGCAGAGAAATCAAGAAGAATGAAGGAGAAAAGAGTCATTTGGTTTGGGTAGAAGGTGCTCTTGGGTCCAATGAAGAGGATGAGAGAGAAGAAAACCAGACATAGAGGCACACAAAGATGTGTATTAGAGACACAAAACTGAGTAAGAAAGAAAAGACAGCATATGAGACAGACATGGACACACACAGAGTCAGAGCTAGGGTGAGGGTGGCGGGGGGAGAGAGAGGTTGTTAATTGTTTCAATCAGTTTTTTCATTGACTCTCTAAGATTTTCTAAGTGTAATCCAAGTCCCAAAGCCCATTGGTATAGGACTCTCTCCTCAATGATGGAGAAAGTCTCTGTGCTTGGAACTGGGGCAGAGCAGAGTTGGCAAAAGCAAGAGAGGAGAGATATTTGTTCTCTCGAGCTTTGCACTCTTCTAGTTTTTGGACCCCTTTCGAGTATCTTCACATTCTTCAGGTTCTTCAATGTCTCCAGACTCTGCAGTTGCCTTTTGGCACTTCCGGCTTCCAACTTTGAGAGAGAAGATGGAACATGTCCATCCCAGTTGAGGTTACTGAGGGAAAGACTCTAGGAAGAAGCCGGCATGAGAGGAGCTGGCAGCCTCCATCCTATCTATATCCCCAGCTCGCTACTCTAGGGACTTTGGGGAATTTTCCCTCAAGTGAGATCTGAGACTTTCTCTCTTGGTTGAGTTGAGTTACTTCACTCCCAATGGGAAAGCTCGTTCACTCTATATTGTCTGGTATATAGTCTCCTATGCATACTTTCTCTGGTTCTTGTTTGCTATGGACTTGGTTAAATGGGTTTATTTGCTATTTGCCATATGTGTGTTTACTGTGGAACTGGTATTTGGTGGGAAGGGAGTCAAGCCTGGTATATAGAGCTTGGGGGGCTTCATTTCTCCAATTAATGAACAGCAATCAATAAGTTAGCTTGAGTGTGAAAACCACATCCCATAGACCAATAATATTTGCAGGAGCAGATAGATACAATTCTAGCCCAGTAGCATGTTTCTCTCTGAGGAGAGCAGAGTAGCCTCTGGCCTCAACCTCCTACTTCCTCTCCCATCAGGAATTAAAGTCTCCCTCAGAGAAAGATGGGAGGAAAAGAGTTTAGAGATGTCCAATCTTCCTTCCTTTGAGCCACACAATGACAGCCCCATGCTTTATGTGTGGGGGGGATAACACTTGCTACATAAGTAATCCATTTTACCATCTGTCAAGAGGGAGAGACTGAGATAGATTGGCAGACAGAAAGAGAGAGAGAGACAGAGAGATTCTTCCCCAGATACTAGAAATCACTGGTCACCTGGCTTCATGGGAAACTTCTTCAGGTCCTTGGGAGGATGGGAACAGCTTGCCTGCCTTCTTTTTCCTTCCTGGATGCTAGCAGTTGGTAGTTTGGGATTCACTGGGCACTCAGTTACTTACTAGTCTTGTGACCCTGGGCAAGGCATTTAACTCATCCTCAGTTCCTTCAGCCGTAAAATAAAGGTAATCATAACACCTACCTCATATGCTTATTGTAAGGATTAAATGAGATGAAACATTGTCTGGTGCTTTGCAAACCTTAAAGCAAGACATACATGCTACTTACTACCATTAACTAATTTCTTTCACTGGGAGATGAGGCTACCATATCCCTATACCATTGAAGGGCAGCAGTCCTGTATCTCTAGGGGATGATTTTTAAAAATGACATGAGCCTGTATCTTCTCAGGAATATGTCAATTGTATGAAGTGAGGCATATCTGTTCTCTGGTGTCACAAGAATCACAGAATCGTAGAGCTAGTCCAATCCTTTCATTTTATAGGTGAGGAAATTGGGGCTAAGAGAGAGAAAGTAAATTGCACAGGATCACACAGTGAATAAGTGGCAGCCACTTGAACCCAGGACTTTTGAGACAGTGTGGGATAGAGAAAGGGTACAGGATGTGGAATGAGAAGGCCTGCCTTTGAGTCTTGGTTCTGTGATATCACTCATCTCTCGGGGCCTCAGTTTCCTTATCTCTCAAATAAGGGAGCTGGAATAGATAATCCCTAAGGTGCTTCTCTGTTCTAACATTCTAGGACTCCATAACCAAGTCTATCAGTATATTATCCTGCCTCCTGCACCTGGGATGCTGAGACTGGCAGATAGGGAAGAAGGCCTGGCTTGTTCCCTTCCTCCCAAAGTTTCACGTTTAATAAACACATTTTTATTTATAACATCTTCATATTTATTTATGATACACATAATCAATTTTTGATACCAAATTATATAGCTATTTATATACTTATTTAATTCAACAAGCATTCATTAGCATCTGCTATGTGCAAGGCACTTTGTTGTTAGTGCTGGGGATCTTTTTTTAAAGTTTTTATTTTTACTAGACTTGTGATTTCAATGATGCAGGTGAGTAATTTCCTTTACCAATAATTTCCCTGCAATTTATAATCTTTGAGAGTTGCTTGAGGCACCACTACAAGCCTTGCCTGGGGGTCACACAGCTAATAAGTGTCAGAGTAGGGACTTGAACCAAAGTCTTTCTGTGTCCCCAGCCTGCTCTCTAACCACTATGCCAAGCCTCCTCTATGGCATCTTAGGGAGACAATGATGAAAATGAGGCAGTCCCTGACCTTAAGGAGCTTATGATCTATTTATTATTAATAGCTACTGTACATCTTGTCATTGGCTTTTGTTTCAGCTTCGATTTTGATTTTAGGAGATCATGGTGTTCCAGCATGTTGGAGTCACAGAATGTTGGAGAGGCTAGGCGGTATAGTGGATAGAGTGCTGAGGCCTGGAGTCAGGAAGACTCATCCTCATGAGTTCAAATTTGGCCTCATACATTAAGTAGCTGTGTGACTCTGGGCAAGTAACTTAACCCTGTTAACCTCAGTTTCCTCATCTGGCAAATGAGCTAGAGAGGGAAATGGCAAACCACTCTAGTATATTTGCCAAGAAAACCCCAAATTGGGTCATGAAGTCAGACATGACTGAAAAAAAATGACCAATGGGGTATTCCTTGATTCATATCCATATAGCATTGCTGGCAGAATAGTAGCATTAAAAAGATAGGCTTTGGCAGCAGGTAATAGATTAGGATCTTTCAAAGTACTGTACAATTTTCCAAGTAGGATTCAGTCTGTTCTTATTTGATTCTTGGCCCAGGTCTTGTCCATCCATAGTGCTAATGCAAAATATGTATATCGATGGACCAACTCAGTGGATTGTCATAGTTTGATGGATTGATCGAATGGGCAATCATTCGTTTGGTTCTTACTGTATGGATTACAAAGCCAATCATATTTAGGAACACATATGTAGTTCTGTAGTATATCTGTTTGATACAATCAGAATAATGTTAATTTTAAAAATAGGGAACATCTAGAAAACTTGATTATCTGCTGGCAGTCCTCCTTCCGCCTGAATTTTGCCAGTGATAAATCCACGTCTAAAAGTGCCATAAAATTTATCATCAAGGATATGTAAGACCAGAAAATGGAGGTGAGAAGGTCATGTCATGAGAGTGAGGGCTAATAACTGGATAGCCAAAGTATACAGATATTCACAAAATATTGGAAGACCTATGGGAAGACCTCCAGTGTCTCGGGTAGATTTTCTATAGGCAAGAATGATCTAAGACCAGAAGGCAAGGATGAGTCACTGGAGAAAGTACCCGTACTATTGTGTTCATAGACCCATTGAAAAGGTGATAAATTTGTTCTGAATGTTAGCCCAGACTAGACAGGTGACATGTGATGAGATTGCTCCAGGGAGCTGAACCTGTGGAGAAATTCAGGGAATCTAGCTAATTGGCCTATGGAGCTATTTGTCACCCATGGATATTGAGTATGTAGGCCTCTATTACCCAACCTGTGTCTCCTTAAGAAACTGGTGGAAGGGCTGGCTGTCCAGGGGAAAATATATGTTACTTCTACATATCAACATTGCTGCTGGGCTCCGTGATTGTTCATTAATTCATCCTGTCTACTAGAAGTGTTGGTTGAGGACTTGCTGTGTTTGGCAAGGTGTCCTGTGGGGAGGATTGGCTGAACCACCAATTCAGCACCTCCTAGGGCATCTTCGACAAAATGGATTAAATCCTGATGGAGAGAAGAAAGTAACTGAATATTTTAAAGAAAGATCAAAAGAAAATAAGCTACTCCATACAACTATACTATAAGTCCTCTGGGCATATTACATCACATAAATGGGGTGGGGAAGGGGGAGTTGAAATACAAAAAAGAAAGAAAACATGGTCCCTGACCTGAAGAATTTATAATTTGGTTGGAGCACACACATGAAGAGGTCTTGAGAACACAGGATTTAGAGTTGGAAGGGCTCTCTGAGATCGTCTGGTCCAAACCTTTCATTTTACAGGTAAGGAAACTGAGGCCCAGACTGGTGAAATGAACTTACCCAAGCTTGCACAGATAGTAAGTGACAGAGTCAGGATTTAGGCTCAGGTCCTCTAATACCAAATACAGGGTTCATTCTGCTGTGCTGCATAGGTGAGTGACAGCAAACATAGGCAGGACACATTCCTTAGGGGGACTGTGAAATGTGTGAAGGAGGCACCTGACGGGATTGCATTGATCAGAGATGCTCCTACATGCCGCAAAGGATGCTTCTAAGGGTCCCATTTCCTTTACAAGCTGGAGGAAGGGGTAGAAGTGTGACCTCTGGCCCTGGTGATATGAATCCACAGCTTGACCTCTCTGGGTTGCAGGACCCATTTTTTAAACTTTTATTTTCACCACAATGTATTGGCAGCTTTAAAATTCATGTGGTTTGTGCCAGCAGTTCCAGCCTGAAGGTCAGTCATCAAGCTCACTGTGGAATCTCATGTTTGCTTCCAATTCCTCTTGCTGCTTGAAATATGCCCAGCCCCCCCTCTACTCTCATTTTCAGCCTCTAGAGCTGCATTTCCACTGAGTCTTGTCTGGAGGAAGGTGATGGGCGTGCTGCATCTGCTCTTCCATGGGGAATGCCTGTAACAGGACGTGACCATCAGATCCTTATCTGTCCATGTCATACAAAAGTCCTGAGGAGTTTGGGGAATGTGCCTGTTCTTTGCCCTTTGGGAGACCCATAATTTTTAATTTTTCTGAGACTGTGGTATTTTAAAATAATTATTTTTTCTCATTTTTGTGAGCTTAGTCATCAACAAAAACACACAAAAAAGAACAAGAGGCATGTATAAGGAGCACTGAACTTTTTTTCTATATACTTTGCTTTTCAAGGAGAATACACAGGGCATTCCAAGAGTCTCAGTGTAGTTTTACATTTCAATAGCTTCTTAAAACTGGACTAAGTCTTTTGGGACCTTCTCTATATTAAATTTAAGAGGGTAGTAACAAAACTTGTATTTGTGTTCTTTTCTCAGCTTTTTTGGTTTGCTTCTGTGCATTTAAAATAATGAGTTTTTTTGGGGGGTATTACTAATAATTTATTATTATGATTTATTACTATTACTATTATTATTACTAATAATTTATTACTAACCTCCCACTCCAGAGTAGAAGCCTTCCCTTGTAACAAATATGTGTGTATATATGTAAAATATAGATATAGTTATAGATAGAGATATAGTCTATATATCTATAAACAGATGGAGAGATATGGTCTTTGTCTCTATCATCTCTCTCTCTCTCTCTCAGCAAAACAAAGTGACCAAGAGACCCTATGTGAGAAGGAATAGCTGAATCACTCTATCACCGGTTCATTGCCTCTCTGTCAAGAAGTGGGAGGAGGGTTTCGTCATAGGTTTAGAGGGGCCTTTAGGGATCATCTAGACCAACTCTCTCGTTTTATACTCAAATCCTGCTTGGGCCATTTCTTAGCTATGTGACTCTGGACAAATTGCTTAACCTTGGTTTGCCTCGGTTTCCCCATCTGTAATATGGAGGAAGTAATAGTATCTACCTCCCAGGATTGTTGTGTGGATAAACTGAGATCATACGTGTAAAATACTTCCTGAGCCTCACAGAGCTTAATGTAAATGCTCTTAGGGGCAGCTAGGTGGCACAGTGAGTAGAGCACCAGCCTTGGAGTTAGGAGGACCTGAGTTCAAGTCCGGCCTCAGACACTTGACACACTTACCAACTGTGTGACCTTGGGCAAGTCACTTAACCCCATTTACCCTGCCACCCCACCTCCAAAAAAATATGAATACTCTTATTGATGAAGTGAGATTTAGAGAGCACAAGTGACTCGGCCCAAGGTCAAACAGCTAAGGCAGGATTTGAACCCCAGTCCTCTGACTCCTAATCCAGTTTTCTTTCCATTTTACTACAGTTCCTCACTGCTGTTTGCTGTTTGGATCAGAATTTTGAGGTCTTTCTTCCTACTGTTGTTGTCATTTTGCAAGCTCTCCTGGTCCTGCTCGTTTCACTCTGCATCCTTCTCTTTGTCTCTTCCCATATTTCTCCGAATCAGTTGTATTTGTCATTTCTTATAGTCACAGTCTTCCACGACTTCCAACCATACGGCATCGCTGGAAGAACTTTTGGACCAGATTTTGTGATTACATTGGTACAGGGAACTCCCAGTGAGAAAACTCCCCTCTTCCAAAGCGGTTTGGTCCCCATTCTACAAGATAGATTCTTACACAGTCATCTGGAGTACTTTCCTAGGGTCACAGATCCGGGATGAGTCAGAGGCGAGACCTGAACCCAGGACTTCCTGACTCCAAGGCTAACTCTCTCCACTATGACATGCTGCCTCCCTTGGAAGATTATGGCTGTTTCAAAGACATATCTTTATTTCTGGTGGAAACTCGGGATTGTTGAAAGCGCTCTGCGGTTTCTCAAAGTCAACGCAGCCTGCCTTTTCCCTCTTTTCCATTTTGGCCCCAGTTGCTTCTCTGTTGTATTTGTCCGAACTGTAAGGTATGCACGATGTAGAGGGGATTCTTCCATCAGGATGGGTGGTCTATGGTTAGGTCCCTTCCTACTCTGAGATTCTATGATTCTAGGACCTCGGTTGGCCTAGAGCTGGTAAATTCAGAGAGGAAGGGGAGATATAGGGAGGGAGAAAACGGCCCTTTTCCTTTTCCCTCCTGGAGTGTGAGGTGTTGGTGCAACAGAGAGGCTTGGGTTTGGCGTCAGGGGACCTGGGTTTGAATCCTGTCACTCACTACTTGTGTGACCTAGAATTAAATCCCTTCTTCTCTCTGGAATTTGGTTTCTTCTTACTTTAAAGGAGGGTAGTGGGATTAGATAATAAGGCCTCTCCCAGCTCTAAAACCCATGATGCTAAGGGGTGGTCCTCTTCATTTAAGTGGTGATGTTGGAGATATGGATAGACCACTCTCATCCAAACTACTCATAATTCCATCCTTTCTTGTCTTTTTTTCTGGGCCTCAACCAATGCACCTGTCACTCACCCATCTTCCCACCTACCTCTCCTGCCACCTGTGAAGCCTTTCCTATCCCCACTCATGTCGCAGTGCTTTGAGATATTAAGCAGCACATTAAGCAGCAAGGCTTTCCTCTTCGACAGTCTTTTTCCTCACTCCTTTCATTTCTTTCTTACAGCTTCTCCACTCCAATTAGACTCTAACCCACTAGAAACTGCAGCCAATTCGTGAAAAGTTCAAATCTTCAGAGACTTCATAAATTAGCCCAAACTGCTTAGAGTTTGCCAGCAAAATATTTTTTGGGGGGGTTGCAAAGCTCAGCATAGTTGCTGATTATTCTAAGCCCTTCATCCTTCACTTGCCAAGTAATTGTGGCAAGGCAGCCCTGGGAACGATTGGGGGTGCAGGGGTAAGCAAAGAAATTACTGCTGTGTATAGTCTACTGTCCCAGGCAGGCATTTAGCTACTTGGTGGCAGGTTGGGGTATGGGGTGTTGTGTGAATAAGTGCATTTAGGAGCATATGGTTGAAGTAGAATCATCACTTATATCTGTAAAAACAGAGCAGGGTCATGAATTGCTGTGTGTGTGTGTGTGTGTGTGTGTGTGTGTGTGTGTGTACACACTCTACAGAACAGAGAAGATTAGACATGGCTCCCGCTATGCCCTATGGCTACTGGTATATTCAATAATTTCTTTACTAGGGAGCTAGGGAAGAGCTTCTGGATTAGAGATGGGAGGTAGGTTCTGACTGTCCAGAAAGTTAAACATTTTCTTAATAAATCAGAACCAGGACTGGGGCTGCAATTGCAGAGGCTCCACTTGTACCTCAAACGCTCTTCCTATATCCACCTATCTAACCTCTGCCCAGGGCATCTCTTTCTCTGCCCCATAGGGGAGAATGCAGCAGAAAGATTACCGGATTTGAAATCGGAGAACTAGGGTTTGAATCTTGGCTTACCTTGGGCGAATGACTTCTATGGCCCTCATTCTAATTCTGGGCTCGAAATCTATGATCTATATTCCTCCTCTGGTCAATCAACAAGCATTTATTAAGCATCTACTCTGTGCCAGGCACTGTGCTAGGTGAAGGAGATAAAAGGAAAAAAAGTGACTCATTGGTTCCTGCCCTTGAGGATCTCATAACATAGTCAGGGGCGGGGGTGGAAAACGTGAATATCGAGAATACAGACAAAGTGATTGAGAGGGAATGAACTGGCAGCAGCTGGGGGTAAGGGTGACAAGGTGTGTGTGGGGGAATGAGAAAGGCTTCATGAAGTGGGCAAAGCCGAATCCCTGAAATCAGGGATTCTAGTAGTAATACTAATTCCAGCTTTACCATTTTTCAAATACTTTTATATTCAATACTTAATCTTATGCACAAAATAATCTGGAGGTAGATTGGAGGCAGATATTATCTATTTGACAGATGAGAACACTGAGGTCAAGAGAAGTTCAATGGCTTGCCTGTGGCCATGTGCTCAGTAAGTAGGTAGCAGATTCAAATGAAAATTCATTTGGAGGTTGGGTTTGAAAGGTTAGCATGCACATATTGTTAATTTTCTTCTAAGGATGGTGTTTCTATTTGGGATATGCTGCCAACAGGAGGTGAGATGCCTTGGTTATAGAGCTGTGTTTCAGTCAGATTTTTCCATTAGTATGGTTAACTAAAAGATAAGACATTAACACACTTTTCCATTACATCGTAACAAAAGTATAGTTCTTTATTCAACTAGTCAATGCTATATTAAATACAGGCATAACTCTGAGATATTGCAGGTTCAGTTCCAGACCACTGCAATAAAGCAAATGTTGCAATAAAGTGAGTCACACAAATTTTTTGGTTTCCTAGTGCATATAAAAGTTACATTTATACTATGCTATAGTCTATTAGGTGTGCAATCATAATATGTTAAAAAAAACCCTATGTTCATACTTTAATTAAAAATACTTTATTGCTAAAAATGCTAACCATCATCTGAGCCTTGGTGCATCGTAATCTTTTTGCTGGTCTTGCCTCGATGTTGATGGCTCCTGACTGATCAGGGTGGTGGCTGCTGAAGGCTGGGGTGGCCACGCCAATTTCTTCAAGGAAATGAATTTTCCACAATGAAATTTGCCATATTGATCATGACTCTTCCTTTCACTTACATACTCAGAGACCGTGGTAGGATTATTAATTGGCTTAACTTCAATATTATTGTATCTCAGGAAATGGGGAGGCCTGAGGAGAGGGAGAGAGAAGGGGGAGCTGCTGGTTGGTGGAGCAGTCAGAACACACACAACATTTATTGATTCTGTGCGCCATCTTTTATGGGCAGTGTTTGTGGTGCACCAAAATAATTATAAGAGTAACATCAAAGATCATCGATCTCGGATCACTGTAACAGATATAATAATAATGAAGTTTGAAATATTGTGAGAATTACTAAAATGTGACACAGAGCTAGGATGTGAGGACATGCTGTTGGAAAAATGGTGCTGATGGACTTGCTTGATGGAGGGTTGCTGCCAAGACTTCAAAAAGCAAAAAACGCAATATTTGTAAATTGCAATAAAGTGAAGCACAATAAACTGAGGTATGCCCGTAGTATTATTAAAATAGATATTTATTTAGAGCAAGATTTCAAGAAATGCAAATGCCTCATAAAATTCTTTATTTTTTTCATCACTAATCTTTCAGCATTACCAGTTACTGCTTAGTCAAGCCATAGATTTTCCCTAAGTTTGGGTAGTACTGACTCATCATGAATCTTTTTAAATATCCTGGCTTGTACATGTCTCCAGCATGCATCTGGTCAGCTTCTCTCAGTGATTTTTCTTTATCCTTTTATTTTCGAGAGACTTCTAACTAGCTACTTGGGAGATCTTTTTTTGTCATTCCAGATTTCTGCTTTCAGCTCCAGCTTGTTCACTGTTGGCAGAAACAGAAAATAGTTATGCAGAAGTGTGATGTCTTTGGTCTCCATATGAAATGCTGCAATTATCTTTTCCCCCAATTATCTTTTTTTTGGAGGCTTTTCTCTACCAGACTATTTCCTCTCAACCTTAGCACTTTGGCCTTTAAGGTTATTCATAATCTGCATTGGATTGTCCTTTGGTAATAATAACTCACACTTCCATAGGCTTTAAGGTTTATAAAATAATTATCTCACAAAGACTTTTCAAGTTTATTGTTAAGCTCTCTTGCTGGGCACATTATACTCACTACCTTGCCACGAAAGGGTCCATCTATTCCAAACCCATGTAAGCAGTCCAGACTCAATCACAGGGAAGCCTGAATTTGAATGATTGGAGGCTAAGCTCCCCTTTTCTTACACTCTGGTTCATTAAATCTTATCCTTGGCACTTTGGGAAAAATTAGTTAAAGATTAGGTTATGGCTCCTGGCTAAGTCTGCCCAAAGGAAGGATAGTAAAAAGATACTCAATGTACAATGTAAATCAGGCATTGGACTGGTATTTAGTTCCTGCACACAAAAGAAGTGCTCTTAGACACAACAAACCTCAAGGTTCTTTGACAGAACAACGTAAAACAGGATTCAGTAACTTAACTACAGTAACTAATGTAGCATTCTCAGGAGGCTTATACTTAAACAAAATCAGAAAATTAAGCAGTTTGTGGGGCTGCTGAATAGGAATGGCCACATTTCACCTTGCTTCAGCACTGTCTAATTAATGCTTCCTGCTGGTAGCCATCTTTTCCAATGAAGAAGTTCTGGCCATGAACCTGATCGACCTATAAACTTCTTGAACTCACAAGTTCATCTCTAAGCCTGTGCATACCTATGTTATTATCATTTACTCAGGGAAGGAAAGAAAGGAGAAAAGCCATCCAGGGGTCCAGGTACAAGCTCACCTAGGGTGCAGGTGTTACATGATGTAATTGGAGTTACATGATTCCATCTGGCAAATTGAAAGAAAAGAGGGAGACAGAAGCTGTCTCCCTCTTTAACTGATGCCATACACCTGTCACAGGGGTGGGCGGGTCCTAGGAATGTCATACCAATGCCATGTCATACAATCTGCCATGATGGAGCTGGAAGCAACTGGGAAATTTCAGTGCATATTCTGTATGCAGCATATGTAGGCTCTGGGTTCACTCTTCCAATCCCCATTGACACTGGGAGGTCGGGTCTCCAGAGTATGACCACTGCTCCCTTTAGTGTTCTAGGGGACCCTGAGAGGGTGGAGTGGTTTTTCTAGTACTATCACTCATGAAACCCATTTGATATGTTTCCCCAAAATTAATCAATAAGTCACCATCTTCCCAATGTCATATATCATCGGTTAGTTTCTCCTCAATATCAGTTAACCTGTTGATAGCTCCAATTAATATCAATTAGCTTCTACAAAGGGTTCTTTAATGAGAAGGTATAGCAAGGACAGAAGTACAAAAACATCCCTCTAAACCAGGGCATGACTCTCTATTGGGGCCCTGGCAAGAGTGGGCTCAAACCTAAAGTGGTTGGTAAAGCATCTTCCCCACAAGTTAATTCTGGGTGCACCATAGCTGATGGAAGAGTTGCTCTTTTGATTTCAGGACATGGTGTCCCGGCTGCTGGATCCATTCACCATTATATTGGCTTGAGCAGGTGGCTTCTTAGATTGGATCTTTGATTTGGATACCGTAGCTACAGAGGGTTTTGTTATGGATTCCAGGTACTGGACCTCTGCTGGTTTTTGAAGTTCACAAGGTCATGATCTGGTCCAATGTGATTCCTATACTCATTCACCTAAGATCAGGAAAAAATAGATATAACAGGAACAGAATAAACAGAGTTAGTCATGGGTTCATGGCTACATGGCAATCTGGGTAGGGAGATAAAGAAGAGAGGGAGATCCTACCTGTTCTTGTCTTGTACACTCACTAGAGGAAGGGGAAATGGAAGGGAGTGGGCATTTATAGAGTGCCTACTATGTGCCAGGAACTATGCTTAGAACTTTATAAATATTATCTCATTTGATCCTCACAACAACTCTATAAGGTAATTGCTATTATTATCTCCAATTTACAGTTGAGGAAACTGAGGCAAACAAATTCAGTGATTTGTCCAGGGTCACGTGGCCGGTGTTTAAGGCCAGATTTGAATTCAGGCTTTCCTGAATGAATTGTGATGGGGGCCCAGCACACTTTCCATTGTTACCTAGCTGCCTCTATACAAATATTATTATCCTAATTTTATACATATGAAAATTAAGCCTCAAAGAGGCTTTGTGACTGTACATCTGTAAGATTAAGCCAAATTGGACTACTCTGTTTCCTGAACTTGAAACTTCATCTCTCACCTCTCACAGGTTATCTTTTCCATCTTGAATGTTCTATCTCTTCATCTCTTATTCTCAGAATCCATGTTTCTGCCTCCTCTTTGAAGCCTTTCATAAGTTCCTTAATTGAGGCTTGCTTTCTCACTCTCTAAATGACTTTGTATTGTACAGTACTTTTCTGTGTACTTGCTGTATCCCTCCAAACAGAAAATAAGCTCTTTGAGGGCAGTTATTGCTTTATTTTTATATCTGTATTCCCAGTAGGTGCTCAATGCTTGTTGAATTAAATTAAACAGAATTGACTTGCTTATGGTCACATAGCTAGTGTTGGAATTGTGATTTGAACCTAGGTCTTGTGGCTCCAAGTCCTGCTGGATTTATAATGATGATGATGAAGATGATGATATTTATGCAATATTATTATTATTACTATTTGTATGCCTTTTTGAACCTATGTTGCCTCTCACACTCAAAGAATTAGTCACTTTTAAACTTTGTGAAGGACTGTTTTTGATATGTCTGTTTTCTTTGAAGGGCTTTGAGTCACAAATCCAGGCTATAATAGGACATATTTTTTTAAAAACACATTTAAACACAATATGACTAATAGGAAGACATAAAGTGGCTTTTGTTCAAATTCCTACTATGATTACAACACTGTCCAAGGTACTGTCGAGGAATACAAAAGGCGCCACCTGGAAGGAGACTATAGTCTACCATGTTTAGATTGCACTTTGCAGTTTACAGAACATTTGATGGACATTATCCAACTAAGTTTTCATAAGGGGAGCAGGTATTATCATTTCCATTTTTCTGATGAGAAAATTAAAGCCTGGAGAGGTTAGATGATTTGTCCAAGGTGACACAGATAGTAAGTGATACATTTGGGACTTTGACCTAGGTTTCTAACCCTATGTCCAATGCTTTTCCTGAGACACTGATACCTCATGACAGTGGTCACTACTTGAGAAGGCAGAACAATAGTTTGTATTTTAATTAGAAATTGATTTCAAAGTTAAAAAACTTGATATAATACAGCAACATAGGATCATAAATTTAGAGCTGGAAGGGACCCTAGACACTAATGAGTCCAACCTCTCCATTTTATAGATGATGAAACTGAAAATCAAGCCACTTGCCCAAGATCACACCTGTAGCATGTAGCAGGATTTGAACATGGGTCTTCCTTGCTCCAAGCCCAATATTTTAACCACCAGATTACCTAGCTGTCTCTTATTGTTCTTTCCAGTTTATGAAGTCTCTTGCTTACAACAATTCTGTGAGGTGGGAAGCACAAAATTATTACAATATCTCTATTTTATGGATAAGAAGGTAGAGGCAGAGGTAATGTACTAGACTGAGCTGGGTTTGAGAAACTTGGAAGACCAAGGTTCAAACACAACCTCTGATATCTACTAGCTATGTTACCTCCTAGGACTTATTTATTAATTCAAAGATGGGTGGCAATCTCTGTTGGTGGTGGGAGTTCCCATACTGGGAATTCTGTTGTGCTGATAAAACCTTTATATACGGATGAAGAAACTGAGACTCAGAAAGATTGGTCACACTAGCAGTATATAAGTGGAAGACTTAGGATTCAAAAGCAGGACTTCTAATTTCAAATTTCAATGTTCCTTTTGTCACATGGTATTGCTTTCATTTTTAAAAAATGGACCTGTGATTTCACTATGTATTCTACTGAGGAACTCCCTCTATCAATGTTGATCTATACCTGCTCTAATTTATAGTCTTAGGGAATTGTAAGGGGCCCTGAGAGCTTAAATGACTTTCCCAGAGTCACACAGACAGTATACAGCAGACAGTCTTGAATCTAGGTCTTTCTGACTCAGAGGCCAGCTCTCTATCCACTACCGTATGTTGCAGACTAAATTCAGTAGAAACCCATTATGGCATGGTATATAAATACATAGATGCCAGCACAGTGACTCACGTGGTGGATGAACTGCTTAGAAAGTTCTGGTTCTGTCCATTCACGTCGGCATTTCAAAAGCTTACTCTCCTCCTCTATTCCTCTCTTCTTCCCTGCTCCCAATACACATGAAAGCTGAGGTTATAGTCTGAATAGAAATGTATTCAGTCTGTCTGAGGGGTCATTAGGAACCATCAGAGTTGGGCTGCTGTACGGGTCCCCTTGTGGCAGGTTGTAGTCTTTTTGAGAAATCGTTAGTTCTCCAGAGGGCTCCTCTCTCCCATTGCTGTCTCTGGTACTCAAATCTGCAGCTGACTGAGCAGGAGCCAGATGGAAAAGGGAAGGGAAATAGAGAATAAAACCCAGTCTTCCAGGACGATTCCGGTTTAATGGCGAGGTCCTCCCTCCCAATCCTCAGCCGTATTCATCAGTGACTGTTGTTAAGCCTTGCTTTAGCTTGGAGGGTAGGACACTGGCCTGGAACAAACCTCAGAGGTATCTATCTATCTGTTCCTCCCCTCACCCAAAGCTCAACAAAGCATTCTTCCTACAGGGCCCACTTCTACTAAACCCTTTAAATATACAAACTCAGCGTGGGAGCTATAGCTTTAGTCCCCTACATCTTCAAAGCTTTTCTTAATTTAAAGAGATAGTTACAGAGTGTTATCAGACCTTCCGCAGGCTCCAGAAAACAGTGACATCTCATAATAACATTCTATATTTTGCATATAAGAAAATGATGCTACTGACCTATGTAGGCGTTTTGAAGTTTTTTTTTTTTCAGCTGTGAATGGATTGGTACTAAGCCTTTCACATTCTGTTATCTGGTCCTCATAATAATAATAATAATAATAATTATAGCTAACATTTATACAGTCCTTTACGGTTAGCAGAGCATGAATACACACACACAAGCACACATGCATATATGTATGCATGTGCATATGTGTGCATACATGTATGTATATATGTGTATATAGATACGCACACATGTATATGTATATATGTGTATGTATGTGTATGTAGATAGATAGATAGATAGATAGATAGATAGATAGATAGATAGATAGTGATCCTCTCAATAAGACTACAACACTGTGAGGTAGGGGCATTATTATCCCTATTTTAGAAATGAGGAAACTGAGGGTCAGAGGATAAGTGACTTGCCCAGGGCCACACAGCCACTGTCAGAGGCAGGAACTGAATTCAGGTGTTCCTGACGTTTCTTTGACAGAGATCTGACTAAGGCTAGGGGTACAGCTGGTGGCTATAAAACAGGACAAGCCTAAGCTGAGAGCAAACCCAGGCTGTGTGCCTCCTTATCACTATGCTCCCAAATGGCTGAGAGGGCCACTTTTACATCGAATACTTGTCCTTGGGCAAATCCTCTAAATTTATGGGAGCATTCCCTGCCCCCCATCCAGCTGAAGATCAGCAACTCAGGTTATAGAGGGCTTGTTCCTCATGGGATGCTCATCCATCCCATATGCAAAAGGCAGCGAGGAATATAGCAGAGTCGGAGTGTGAATCAGAGATGGCCTCTCCCTTTTGGTTCCCCTTCTTCTTTCCATAAACGAACCATTTGTTTATTTCACCCCTGGGGGCCCTGAATCCCAAGCTATATCTCTGTACTCAGTAAATATTCAACGACTTCCCCAGTACTCCGAGAGATCTGAATGTTTGCCTACAGTAATAAAATGAACTGGAGTGGCCGAGTTGTAATAATAATAAAGTTAATGACAACAGTGACAATAATAAAAACAACATCTTGCACATACATAGTGTTTTATAATTTAAAATGTTCTTAAACACATTATCTCATCTGATGTTTTACGCGGTAGGCAGGGCCAGGATAGTAATAAGAGCTAACATTTATGTAGCACATTAAGTTTGAAAAGCTCTTTACAAAGATTACCTTGTTCTGAGCTCACAACAGCCTGGGGAAGTAGATGCTATTATCATCCATATTTTACAGATGAGGAAACTGAGGCAAACAGGTTATATGACTTATCTAGGATCACGCAGCTGGTAAATGTCTGTGGTTAGATATGAATGCAGGTTTTCCAATGTTGTATATATCTATTGCCTCGGAGTCTTATCTAAGACTTGTCTAAGCCTTGGGAAGGTGCCAATCACTTGCTAGGTGATTGGTTGTGTCTATGGGGGTATAGCTTGAGGTATGGGAGTGAGGCAAAAGGATCTGGAGCTGTTTTTCCATCTCTGACCCTGACCATGTCCACCCATTATGTCCTATAGAGTTTGGGGAGTAGAAGAAAGGGAAAAGGAAAAAGGAAAGGAAAGAAGAGGGACAGGAAGGCAGGAAGAGTGTGTTGGAGAGAAACTTTTGGGGAGAAAGTTTATGATTGCTAACTACTGTCTTTGATTGATTTTCTTTCAAGCCTTTGTGTGCCCATCTGTGAAAGGCTACTGCTGGGACTAGACGGGCTTTGAAGAAGAATTAGACCAGCCAGTTGATGCTGAAAGTAATAAAACCCTTTTATTTGGTGTATTTAAGGGAAGGGCCCAAAAGGAAAGCCATGTGACTTAACTGGAGAGACCCAAGAGAGTGGGAGGCAGGGAAAACAAGGGGAGGGCACTAGGGCAGCCCAAGGAACCCCTCATGCCCATGCCTCAAAAGTAAGGCAGGCTATGGACCAAAGACTTTAAGGTAGGACTGGGAAGGAGCAGGGAAGGGATTCGATCAGGGATATTGCCGGGGGGCCTGGGGCATGATAGTCTTTGGGCCATGGCAGAAATGGTCCAGGACTCCTGTTAGGGCAGCTTTCTCAGTTCTGAGTCATGGTGACTTTGTAATTAGAAATGCTTGAATATTTTATAGGGAGAGG
Organism: Trichosurus vulpecula; assembly: GCF_011100635.1. Classification (NCBI taxonomy): domain Eukaryota; kingdom Metazoa; phylum Chordata; class Mammalia; order Diprotodontia; family Phalangeridae; genus Trichosurus; species Trichosurus vulpecula. Next base: position 119,754,594 of record NC_050577.1, read on the forward strand.
TCTTTCCTGCTCAGGAGGGTGGGGTCCATGAACTTAAAAAAATGATATTTCAATATAATTGAGTTCCTTTGTAGTCCTATGTATTTTATTTCATACATTTAAAAACAGTATTCTGAAAAGGGGTCCATAGGTTTCATAAGACTATTAAAGGGATCTATGGCCCCCCAAATGGGAAGAATTCTTGCTCTAATAGACTTCCCACCCCTGAGGTCATGGTCATGGAGGGACCTATTATCAAGGAAACGGAAAGTTTTTAGCCTGAAAGCTTTCAGACAAAAAGCTCGAAATACAGGATACATGGAATCCAGAAAATGAGTAGAAATAATTGAGTACCAGACAGGAGGAGGGAATCATAGGATCACAGATTTAGTGCTGGAAGGTACCTTAGAGGCTATCTAATCCAACTATCTCATTCAGATGATGGCTGAGAGAGGGTAAACGACTTCTCCAAGATTAAACACTAGTAACTGAGGCAGGATTTGAACTCAGACTTCTGACTTCAATTCCAGTACTCCATCCCTTGTGCCACCTAGCTTTAGCCTTCTAAAACTTGGTGTTTAAGGGACTCAATCTTTTTTTTTTTTGGCATGGATACCTTTGGCAGTCTGGTGAAGTCTACAAACTCCTCAGGATAATGTTTTTAAATGCATACAGTCCATAGGATTACAAAGGAAACCAATTATATCGAAATATTCATATCAAAATACTATTAAAGCAAATTCACAGATGCTAGATTAAGAAGGAAGGAAAATGAGCATATGTTAAGCATCTACTATGTTCTAAGCACTGTGGTAAGCATTTTGCAAATATTATTTTTTTAACTCTTGGCACAACCCTATGAGATAGGTGCCATTATAATCCCCATTTTATAGGTGACTAAACTGAGGCAGACAGTTAAGTGACTTGCCCAGGATCATAAGGTAGGAAGTATTTGAGGCCAAATTTGAGGCAGGTCTTCCTGACTCCATGGCCAGCACCACATCCACTGTGTAAAGAACCCCTGGTTCTAAGGGGACATGGGGAATATTTAGCTTGCTGAGCAGAAAAATATTAAGCTAGAAAGACCAAAATTTTTCTGACTACAAAACCATCCCCATCCATGGTTTCTGGGGTAAGTGAAAGAAGGTGTGTCTCTGCATTCTTGAATACCAGGATCGACAGCCTTTATGAGTTGCTATCTCTCCCAAAATGTATCACTTGATGGCTACCCTCTAGGTGAGAAGCCTCAATGATTTCATCTAGGCCTGCATCAAGACTTTCCAGGGGCCTGTCAGAACTTGTTTTTCACCAGCATAGTCACTGGAGAATGCCTTGAGTGTAGGAGGCTGCATGTGTATGCATGCATGTATATATGTGTACACATATGTATACACATGCATGTATGTATATATGCATACATGTGTGTGGACATATGTATGTATGTATCCCTCCTTAAGAGAGTACACTTAAGCTTTCACTCTAGCAGGTGAACATGCATTCCTCAGGGACCTCCTTGCAAGATAAGATATTCAAGGCAGTATAGTGGGCAGAACATTGGACTTGAACTCAGGAAGATCTGACTTGAAATTCTTCCTTAAACATTTACTAGCTGTGTGACCTTGGGAAAGTCACTTAACCTAAGTTTCCCTCATGTATAAAATAGGGATAACAAAAGCTTCTATCTCTGACTTATGGTGAGGATAAAATGACAATATTTATAAGACACCTTGCAAACCTTATATAAAACCTAGCTATGTCTCTAAAGAGAGACTATGATAAAGGAAGGACCAAATAGGACATGCTCATTTTAGAGTTGAGGGTTGTATTCGAATGCTGTTCTGTCGCTTACTATCTGGGCGACCTTAGGCTAGACACTTAACTACTCCAACCCTCTATTTCCTTCTCAGAATGTAGCCCAGCTTTTGGAACTCTACCAAAAGGCTTGGACATGGAGCAAGGCTGGGGCAAGCTGCCGGTGAGTGGGCAAGTCAGTCCGTCAAAAACCATTTATTAAACACCTGCTATGTCAGGCACTGTGCTAAGCTCTGGGGATTCAAAGAAAGACAGAAACAGTACCTGCCCCTAAGGAGCTCACCGTCTAATGGGAGAGACAACATGCGAGCAGCTATGGACAAACAAGATATTTAAGGGATATGTTGGAGATAATCAACCAAGGGAAGGTGCTGGCACTAAAGAGGAATCAAGAAAGGCTTCCTGTAGACGGTGAGATTTTAGCTGAGACCTGAAGGAAGCTAGGGAAGCCAGAAGGAAGAGAAGAAGTGGGAAGGCAGCCCAGTCCTGGGGAACAGTGAGTACAAATTTCCAGTCAGGAGATTGATTGTTTTGTTTGGGGAACAATAAGGAGGCTAGTGTCACTGGAGAAGCAAACGGCAAACCACCCCAGTATCTTTGCCAAGAAAACCCACAAAACTCAAACACTACTGAACTGACTGAACAGCGACAAAATCATGGATGTGGAAGAATGTAAGGTGTAAGAAGACTGGAATGGTAGGATGAGCAAGGTATGAAGGGCTTCGAATGCGAAACAGAGGCTAGTGTATTTGATCCTGCAGGTGAAGGAGAACCACTGGAGTTTATTGAATAAGTGTGGGGGTAACATTTAGAAGGATAAGGTTTGGGGGCTGAGTGGAGGCCCCAAGAGGCGTGGCTGATCCTTCAAAACGAATGGCTGACTACCCTCTAATTCCCCAAAGCTTGACTTATGAACTTCTTTACAGTTTGCTTAAGGTCTTCCACCTTTATGTTACCTACCCTTTATCTTCTATGATTTCATCAACAGATGCACTGGCATGGGGAGAACTTGTGGCAGGAGGACCAACAGTTCAGGCATGAGGTTATGAAAGCTTTCAATGAAGGGTGGTAGCAGTGTTATGGGAGAGAAATGGGGCATATGCAAGAAATATTATGAAGGTAAAATTAATGGGTCTTGGCAACAGATTGAATATGAAGGGGAGTGAGAGAATGAAATGACACGTAGTTGGTAATCCAAAGGTAACTGGGAGGTTGGTGGCACCCTCAATAGTAATAGGGAAGTTAGGAAGAAGGGTAGGTTTTAGGGAAAAAATGATGAGTTCAGTTTTGACATT